>NC_085017.1:9094498-9121998 GCF_963854185.1 Sardina pilchardus
ACACACACACACACACACACACGCACGCACACACGCTGATATACACACACACACACACACACACATGGCACACACATACTTCTTACAATCAAAGCACTTGTGGTACATTACAAACACACACACACACACACACACACACACACACACACACACACACACACACACACACACACACACTGAATCATACAAAACCACATACACATCAGTATTCTGACATTGCCGTGATGCACCATGCATCTAATGGCTTATTCCCAATGGCTGACTGAGGGGTTTCATGGAAGATGTTCGGCCTCATCCTCTCAGTAACGATAACTCATGATTTTGATCATTACACACATCATTCACACATATTCACACATGCAAAAAGGACTGAACATTTTAAGATCTCTGCCACTATGAGGCAAGATAAATCCAAAAGATATTTATTTAAAATATATATTTTTTCAAGCATCAGCAAAATGTGGTTTGGGCCAATAGAAATTCTCCAATACAAATGAACTTGTCCTGCTTAAGGTGTATCATCTCTTTATATGAAATAAGACTAATCTTCACAGAGAATGAAACATGATTGGATTGAACGTTGTGTTTTCAAAAAAGCTCAGCACTGGCCTGTTGACATGGTAGACCTAAGGCTTAAGTTCTAATCTGGAACCTGGAAGCACCTTTGCAAAAATGCAACAAAACAAGTTCTCAATTCTGAACACTGTTTCTTTGTTGTCGTCCTGCTCCCTATCCCCACCTCCCATACACACACACTCATACATGACATTCACATGCACACTTTGCAGGAAGACTGACTAAGGTGCAAAATGAGCTTTGAGGGGAAAATCCATCCCTGATAACTATGATGGATAGACAGAAATTGCAGTGATCAAATGTGACATTTGAAATATTGTAATTTTCCGGATATGAATAACTATGAATAATGGAGGCCTGGCTGCATACAGATGTGTCCTTTCCTGTTTCAGTTCTCCGAAAGCAGTTAGGAGTGACCCTCCATGGTCACTTATAATGATGTGCAATTCACACACTTCTTGTCACACACACACACACATACTGTACATTCATGCACATACTGTACATGCGTGCATGCACACAGATGCTCTATACAGTAAACACACACACACACACACACACACACACACACACACACACACACAGACACACACGCATGAACAGAGATTTTATCTTAAGCACACATATGTAACTCCTCTCTCCAAGATACACACACACACACACACACACACACACACACACACACACACACAACACACACACTTACTCACATGCACACACGAGTTTTGCCAAACATCTTCTTGCTTTGACGACACAGATATTTATAATTCAGCACGTGCTGTTGTCGTTTTCGCCGTTATGAATCCATAATTCATCACGCTTGTCTCACTATATACAGTATATGTCCTAACTATCGTGTGTTTCTCTTTGTGCGATCGTGCACCACTGAGCTCGGCCCCGTGGCGCGGGTGTCATATTATCCTGAGAAGGGCCTTTGTTTGTGGGACTTCTGCTGCCGTACACCTGCTGATTCCTAGAATTATCTACAGCGCAGGGCAGCGTGCCACTTAAAGCCTTAATGGAAATTACCATGCGGCAAATGAAACCGTTTATGAGTATAAATGATCAACCAAAGCAAAGCATTAACGATACATTTACGTTTATTCGTTTAGTAGATGGTTTTTATCCAGAGGCGATTACAGTGGTGTCATATACATTACATTGTCATTAGTAGCTTATGAAGGCTTGCTGGGAGTCTCACATAAGATCTTGGTGATCTTAACACATGGTTCTATACCACACTCTCCCAGATCCAACAAATTCAATTGTTTTGTCTTATTTTATTTCAATTTGTGTGTTGAGACCATGTTGCATGGTGGTACTGCACTATAAACGATTGATTGATTGATTGATTGATTGATTAATTGATTGATTCATTGAAATTTATTGAAGTGTTTGAACCCTTGCAAAACAGTAGGCTAGTGGATCGCCCATCAAACTATTGACCGACGAACCACCTGTTCTGCAGGGGTCCAATCCCCTCGTGCTGTCTGTGCCACCATCACGCTGTCTAGATTTCATCAACACAATCTCGGAAGAATTTGAGATATACATGTGTGTGTGTGTGTGTGTGTGTGTGTGTGTGTGTGTGTGTGCATCACTGTCTTCGTTGCTGTTGACATATCTGAGAAAACAGCTGTCTGCCTAGTTAAGATGGAGGCTGAGAGGACTCTAGCCTCAGAGCCCCTTTGTCACTCACATGCTCGCGCGCGCACACACACACACACACACACACACACACACACACACACACACACACACACACACACACACACACACATCCTACACACACACACAAACACACACACACACACACACTCACACACAGAGACAAATGTGCGTATGCAGACACAAAAATGGAGGCTGAGAGGACTCTATAGCCTCAGAGCCCCTTCCTCTGTGCTCCTCCGCCTCTCTGCTGTGGCTGACCCTCTCCACAGCGATATATCTTAGATAGATAGATAGATAGATATACTTTAATCATCCCCAAGGGAAATTCTGTTGTTTCAGCAGCCTTAAAACCACATAAACAATCACATAGAAATATAAGACAAAACAGACATGATTTTCACCCACATTACATAGCCAGAAGTAGTTTTCAAAGGCATAATGACCCTCCAAGTCTGATAAAAAGAATGGCCTAGAGAAAACAGAAACAAGACCCTTCCCAACAAGGTAAAGTTAGCTTAGCTGAGCCTCAAAAAAAGCAATTACAATAGTATAGCAAGACTAGCTATACAATTTATATTGTAGTTCTATATAATAGTGGTGTGTAACACTTCTGTGATGTTCTGCGTTATCTTTGCCCTCTGTAATGCTCCTATATACTGTTTTATAGTACTCCTATGTCCCAAAATACTATAAGGTTCCTATGATATCAATAGTATTTCTACAGTATTACATTAATCATTTGTTGAAAATACTCTAAAATTAGTATACGAGTATAAGATGGTAAATTAGTAGTATAAGATGGAGCTTCACAACTGCCTCTTTTGTGCTTCTGAGCCTCTCCTCAGTTGAATGGGAAACACAACCTCAGCTGATGGGATAATGAGTTAATTAAAAGACTGGCGGATGCACCGATATTGATCTCATCTGCATTTCATTCCCTTCTTTCTTTCATTCTCTTCTTTTTTGTCTCTCCCTCTCTTCCTTTCTCTCTGGCTCTGTCTGTACTCCCCTCTGCCTGTTATTTCTTTTCCTTTTAGGAAATCTGTGGTCCACCTGTGTTCTACAGTACCTGTGGTGGTCTGGCTCCCTAACACGTCTTCTTCATGCTCTCTGAACGTGAGGTAAGACACTTTGTTTTCTATTTCAATCAACTGTGTTGAATGTTCCATCGTTCCACCTCTTTATCTCTCTCTCTCTCTCTCTCTTTCTTTCTCTCTCTCTGTCAATCTTTAGTGCAGTCCTGCTGTTATAGCAAGTGCTGCCTTGTCTGTTTGTGGATGTGGATGTACATGTATTTCGGGTTGTCGAGTGATATGCATATGTTTGGTTAGGCGTTTGCCAGATGTGTTTGAACATGTGGAAGTTATGGATGATTATGCAGATGCGATGAAGAGACTTGTGTTTTTGATTGTGTGTGTTGATTTGTACATGCATGTACACACATTTGTCTCTGTGTGAGTGTGTGTGTGTGTGTGTGTGTGTGTGTATGCGTGCGCCGCTGTGAGTGCATGTATGTGTGTATGTATGTGTGTGTGTGTGTGCGTGTACGTTCACATGTGTGTTTGTATGTACGTGTGTGTGTGTGTGTGTGTGTGTGTGTGTGTGTGTACAGATGTGTGATTGGGCCAGAAGGGTTGGCATCTGTGTTGCCAGCACACAAGTTCAGGGGTTCCACAGGAAAATGGTGGCCTGCTCTACTTCTCTGATTAGAGGCTCTCGAGGGGGTTCTGTTCACTGCAGTGCATCTGAACTCAAAAGCACTAGGCATATGCAACCACTCACACACACACACACACACACACACACACTCTCTCTTTCACTTTCACACTCTTAATACACACACAGTTTGACTTTGACTCTCTTTTACACACACACATGCACACACTGTTACACGTCACGAATTGTCACATGCACACACACGCACACACACACACACACACACACACACACACACACACACACACACACACACACACACACACACACACACACACACACACATATTTATACATTCAGAGTTGCAGACATTCACACAGTCACACCAATACCCACACATTAGCACACACACACACACACACACACACACTGTCTTTCTCTCTCACACATACACACAGTCACAATTCTGCGTGCTTAGACATACATGTTGTGTGAGACACACACACACACACACACACACACACACACACACACACACACACACACACACACACACACAGCTGGCACAGCACCCAGGAGCCACTGAAAACAGTGCCCTAGCAACTGCTGGGCATATCGCCAAGCCAGCTAGGTTGCCAGGCAGCGTGTTCCCATGGTAACACCCTATTTGCTTCTTTTGTAAATAAGGTTGAAATGGGGGGAGGCGGAGTTTGGGGACAGCCACAGATAGTCTCGCTCGGTCTCCGGAACTCACAGAATTTGGAGTGTGGGAATGGGGTTCCGTCTCCAACTCTGGAGTTCCGAGAGCAAATCCGAGTTCCGAGAGTGAGGCCCGAGGCCTCGCAGTGCTGTTTTGTTTGAGTGGGATTCGGCCTTACGACCAGAGACACCACAGGAGGCTCTCGCACAAAATGTACTGAGGGAAACAAATGGAGTTGGGCTTTGGTGTATTCACAGTGAAAAGATTCCTGGCGAAATTTGGCGGAAAGTAGAATTTGTTGTTGGAGAGATTTCCCTCATTACCAGGGTGTTGGAGGCGGGAGGGGAGAGGAGGGACTGGCTCAACGGATCGTCCGACCTTTATGCCTGTCTGTCTGGAGAGCAACACCATGCTGGCACGCCATACTGGAACACACACACACACACCCACACACACACACACACACAAATGCTGGCAGAGAGCTGGCATTGGCACAACCATGCCGCAGTCAGTCGTGATTGGACTGCGAATGAGAGAAGATATTGGAGGAGGGGTGGAGCTGAACTCGGGTGGAGGGAGAGGAAGGGAAAAGATAGTGCCCTGGTGAAGGCTCTGTCAAGAGACAGTCCCAAAGAAACAGAATTAACAACTCCAAATAAAGAGGGAGAAAGGCGAAAGAGTTCGGAGACAAAAAAAAGAATGTTGAGGTGGTGGGGAGAGAATGATGGCGGGAGAGAGAGAGAACACTGAAGGGGGCAACCAACAACAGGCACAGACAAGATGAACGAAGGTGAAAAGGAGGTTGGTATTTGGGTACCATCCAAAAGAGGGAGGAAGGTGGAGTGGGTGGTGGGGCGGTGGGGGGGTCCAAGGCACCTCTCTGATTGCTATGGTAACATTTCAAAAGCCTTTCTGCTCAGTGCGGTGAGTTGACCAGTCACCAAAGAAACATTTAGGACAGAGTTAGCGCACCGGATGAGTTAGCGCCGTCGCAAAAGGTTTTCAGGAGAAGTTTGTGGGTTTGCTTCTGTGGAATTATAGCAAGGCTGAGAGACTGAAGTGTTATTGAGGAGAGAGCTTAGCAAGGCTAAACATTAAGCACTTGTAGTTTAACATCTCTGAAATGTTAGCTTAGCTGGAGTGTCGCAACGCTAACAGTTCATCACGAGAGACTCGTAGAAAATCGGAAAAAAAGGCGTAATGCACCATGTGGGTTAGCTAAAGCGTGCGCTCAGTCTGAAAGGGAACATCTGTTTCTGCCTGCGGCTTCTACTCAAGGGTACTAAGTAGCCACACGATCAGCAAAATTAGCAGACTGAATGGTATGTAGAGATACTGTAGCCTACACTGAGCCCTATAGGCTAACTCCTCAGCACTTAGCATTGACATCTGATCCATGCAACGTAACTATTTTAACAATTGCTACAGTTTAGCTTTGTTTCTTTCTTTCTTAATGAACGGCTAGCTCACCAAAGGCAAACAAGATAGCAAAATGTATGAAGTTTGTGGATTAAACAGGCTATCGATTTCTTCCCCAAATATAGGGCCTACGTTTATCAGAGGATGAGAGAGAAAAAAACATTTCCTTGGGCTGACTCTTAGCTGAAATAGGTCAGACACAATACTCACAAACCAGCACAGAAGGTCCTTTAAAGAGGCTAGGACACCAGAAGGAGACAGTCCTCAGCTTGAGGCCAACTGGCAGATGCCATGTCTACAACATGCCACCAGGGGGATCTTTTTTATCATGTGTCTAGACAGTCCTCCGTTGAGAGACAACAGAGCTTTCCCCCCATTCTTTAAGAGTGCTGACAAGATATTAATATATTTTGTCACAGAATATCTTTTGGCAAGACATGTTATAATTTAACAGGTTGACACTGAATTGAGATTCAGTCAACCAAGTACCAATGTGTGGAACTGCTTAATGACGAGATAATCACACTTAAGTGTCAGCATCATATCACTAAAAGTCGTGAAGTTCTTGATGTGCCAGCATATGGCAATATTTATTTGTTCATTCAACCATGTCCTTTGCATCTCATTTGTGTCTGTTCCTGACATGTGAGCTACTGTAGCTAAGTCTTATTCAACATTTCAAGGCAATAGTTACATACACGTGCTTTCAAACAGACTATTTGATGTGTGTATTCTTTTTATGTTCTTATTATTGTTTTAGATGTGCTGTTAACCATCATAAATACGCTGTGAGCATCAGACAGTGCTATTTGAGCAAAGTGACTTCCAAAAGCAAATGTTACGCAGACACATTTGTCCATGAAGACCATTGTAGAGTAAAGAGAGAACAAATTGATTTCTAATTGATCTTAAATCTTCCCATTGATGGATCTGTGTGGTACTGAGAGTGAGGGAGAGTCAGTCTTGTCCTGCTGGTCCCACTGACCGACAGCGTGCCCTGCAGCGTGAGGTAGTTGGTTGTATGGTTTCGCATCATAAACAGCCTGGAGTTAACTGTACAACCTTCTAGCTTTCCCTGCGGGTGTCACCAGAACGTCATCACGGGCAGGATGCCTCAGGCCAGGTGAGTAGCACACAGCGAGGGGTCAGACAGGTCAACGTTCTCACGCACAGGGGGATCAGATAAGCTCATTTGGTTCCCAAGTGATATGATGTTAACTGTCCGATCTAGTAGGCTATTGATTGATTGAATGATTGATTGATTGACTGACTGATTGATTGACTGACTGATTGATTGATTGATTGATTGGTGTTGCACCCTTAACATGTATTTCCATCCTTGGGCATAAGCAGGTAATCATCCTCTGTTTTATCCTAGTAACACAATGAAAACAATAAGGAATCAATTTTTTCCATTTTTTGGCACCCCTTCAAAATTTTATAAACAAAATGTAACTTAATTTATTCATTTATTCAACCTTGTTAAGGTACTTCAAGTGCTTAAGAACTTTCAACCAGTAATGCATGGTTGCCTGTTTCATTGGGGTTTAAGCATATAGTCACACACCTTAAACGCCCCAGTCATTCTCCAACATGGGAAAAATAAAATCATGTACAATTCATTATTGAAATTATTTTTATTGGGTTATTGCAGAAGTTTCCAAGCAATATTTACAAGGTCAACATTTTAAGTGATGGAAACCAATACTAACAAATGTTACAATATACATTGAAATCAATATCTGAAAATAAAATAAAATAAATAAAATACCAGGAAATAGTCAAATTAAATATTGAGAGAAGAAGCAAAAAAACAAGAAGGGAGGGGGGGGGGGCAGGGCATAAATATACAGTTATATGCTAGGTCTAAAGTTAAGATGCAGATGAAAGTAGCAACCTAGGACCACCTTGTCTAGAAATGAAGCACCAGAAGTGACCTATCAAAGTCCTTATTGACCTCTGAAGTTCCCCGACAAAAAGGAACCAAAGCTGCCATCTTTTCCCATAAAAGGAGATCCGGGTGTTAATTTAGGTTAACTACTGTACCTATGGCAAGTTGCATTGCATGTTAACTCTAACAAAAATCTAAGTGTGTCGTCTTAGCGAACAAGATCACAGTATCCACTTGAAGGCAGAGGGCAAAGTGTGTAGAGAAATAAAATGTAAATGGGAACAAAAAGGGAAATTATGAAAACAACTAGTGAACTAGAAAAGCACTCAGAGAGCGCAGACCCCCATCAAGCGGAAAAATAACTGCCTCCTGGATCCAGACCGTGATCCTGATCACTCCCAATCCAATGGATTCTTTCTTGGATAATTTCAGACCTTTCCTGAAAATTTCATTGAAATCCATCTATAACGTTTTGAGTTATCTTGCTTACAAACAGACAAACAAACAAAAACATAAACATAAAAGCATAACCTCCTAACATAATCACAAATTAATCCACCAAATGCTTCTAATTTGAAAAGGGAGTTACAAAACCAATATAAAAACATCCAAGACACTATACCATACAAAAGGTCAGTGATCAGTATTGTATGTTCAGATCATTGATCAACACAAAAAAGGTTGTGCCATGGGAAAACTCAAGGGAAAACCAGTGGTGTGATCTTAAGAGAAGAATGAGATGACCTGAATGAGCCGAAAGATATTCTGTCATAGCAGAATACCAAGAGCTATTTATTTTACTGGAAAAGGGAAAAAACATTACAAATAATGTTTACAAATAATGTTTGCGTAATCTACCACAAGCAACAATCATGATAAGCAGTACTTTCTTGTAGTTTTCTAGTAGTTTTCTTGGTCCTTTAAGCGCAACAGTTATGTGTTGTATTTCTATGTCAACCTTGGAGGGCAAATTTTGTCCTTGCAAAACTATATGAGCCATTGAAATACTGGGACTACGCTGCAGTTTGATTAAAAAAAAAAAAAAAAAAACCCTGGGATATGAAAAGTTAGTCAAGGCTAAAGGTTTTTGTGATAGTGGAATGTTGATGCTGAGATTTTCATTGACTTACCCAAGGTTCAAGGAACCATGTCATGTTTTTTTGTAAAGAAGTTTTCTCAATATGGTGAAAACATTCTTTGCTATATACATCAGGGTGCTTTGTTCAATAGGCCATTTTTGCACAATTCATAACACAGGCGTTCATGCAACGGTGAAAAAGTCTTGCCATTACACATTGGGATTTTACTGCCGGCATGTGGCATTGACACTCCAAGTACCAGTATCCACCTATGTACCAATAACCAACACCCAAAAAAGTCAAGGGTTGTTTTGGAATGTCATTGGTATGGTATTGTAAGGCATGTTCAATGGAGAGCCTTGCCGTTCTCATGAAGTCACTAGCTTCAATGTTAAGTGCAGCTCGATGGTGGTTTGATGGAAAACCCTTTTCGTTTTAATCCCTCCGTGTCAGGAAGGAATTTGGAGCTGTACTATCTCAGTCGATGAAATGAGACGGGTATTTCAGTATACATTTAAGCAACTAAAATCACATGTTTAGCCCATGTTTTACAGTATACAGTAGGTCTAGTGTTAGATACAATACCAGCTTCAACAAGATGGTGCATAAAACAAATGTTTTGTGCTTTCTTACCATGACAGCTATCAAAATAGCTTACTTAACAATGGTAGAATTGAAAAAAACAAGTGTACAGTAGATATTTTAAGCAATGTCATGGAAAAAAGAAATTAACTGTCAGTCAATTCAGTGCATACTGTAGTAGACCTTGGGCGTCATGTTTGGCTTTCAATAAAGATTTTTTTTTTGTTGTTGCAGGAAAAAAATAGTTGATATATAGAGTGCCATAGGTGTCACGATAAGAAAAGAAGAAAAGTTGTACCATTATGGCGTGTCAATGCACACTTTTCATGTACGGCCTTGCTAGCATGTACTGATTGTCAGTTACCTTGTATCACACAAATCCATAGCTTTGGCTATTGATTTTGTTTTCAATAGATTACATAAAACATAAAACTTGTGATCACTGTCTGTCAGTCAACCAAATTTAGATTTTCTATTCAGTATGTGGTACAGTATGTGGTGAAGGTTTTTGAGGGTGGAGCTCTGACGGAGACTTCCAAAACAGGATTTTGAAAAGCATACAGGTCTGGAAGAAAATTAAGAGATCACTGCACATTTTCTAATGTCATGCATGAGTGATATTCAAATGAACTGACGGTCATATTCAATGTCATTCATATTCGCAATGGTCTCTTGTTATTGAAAATGACCGTCAACTCATTCGAATGTCACTCAGCAACCAAAAAAATGTGCGGTCTCTTCATTTTGTCAGGACCTGGACAGACGAGGAGACCAAGTTGTGTTACAAACCACTGTTTATTGAAACTTGGGAAAAAGGGGGAGAGGGAGTGTATGAATGTAGAGCTGTTAGCTGAATAAGTTCGTCACACGCTGGGCGGCTGGAGGAGTGTCTCAGGCTCAGAGCACTTGTGAGAGGGATGAGCAGACAGTAGGCAGAAGTAGGTGGGAGACCCCACGGAGAGGAAGGCTTCAGGGAACACATGCACGTCTGGCCGGCAGGCGGGCAGGCAGGAGCAGGCGAGCAAGAACACTGGTGATAGCACAGACAGATAGGCAGGTAATGGCAATGGCAGGCAGAGTGCAGGATGGTTTACCAGGCCTGAAGAGCTGATTGAGATGAGGTCCAGGTCCAGGTCTAAGACAGGCGTTAGATTGTCATAGCTAACAAACAGGAGAGCCTTGGATTGCAGACGATCTGACACTTGCTGCGTTTACATGAGAGCTTTAATTCAGAATAAAACCAAGTTAAATCGGAATAAAAGTTAATTCCGCTTTAAAAGAGACCATGTAAACCCTTATTCCGCTTGAAAATGATTATTCCGAATTAAACTTAATTCCGATTTAAGTGGTTGGTTTATTCCGATGTTAAAGCGGAATTAACTCCCCTCCTTGATCATGTAAACCTTTATTCCGATTAAAAGTTTATTCCGTTTGTTTGGCGCATGCTCGTACAAGGAGGAAGAAGAAGCGCATGCTCGTTTCATGGTTAATTCGGCTCCGTCTTCTTCCCCCCTTCTCCGACAGTCTTCTCCTCCTCAGCTAGCAAACGTGAAGCTTGACAATATTCTCGAGCAGCTGGCTAAATAGTAGGCCTATTATCAGAGTTACTGTGAAACCCGTTTTCATTATGTTATTGTCCATGCTGTAACGTTAACCCGAGATGACAAAAAAGTTGCTAGCCAGCTAAAGTTTGTTTTCTTCCGGTAGACCTTATTAGGCTACGTTCATGCGCCGCCTGTCCAATCGGAACCCTTCCCGACCCCCAGACGTTCAGCAGAATACAATAAAGCATAATTAACGTATGTTCCATGTAAACGCCAATTCGGAATTATTATTTCCATGTAAACTCGAACGAGAATAATTTAATTCCGATCTATTTAATTCTGAATAAACTAATTCAGAATTAAAAACATCATGTAAACGTGGCCACTGAGCCATTGGAGATCTGGGGCCTATTGCACAAAACTAGGATAAGGGATTAACCCGGGATATCTTGGTTATCCTGGCTCAATTTATCCGTGATCCAGTTGCACAAAAGCGGGATAGGGGGCAGCAGGATATGTTATGGTATAAGTTACCATGGCGATTTATTCTGTGGAGCTAGCCTGCTCCTGACCAGGCTCACAGCCAAGATAAGTTGATTCTAATGGTAATTACATTATCTGATTGGTTCAGCTAGCTGTCATTCAAATGAGACCTCCACGTGATTTTTTTTAAAGAGCTGTAGATTCCATTTATATATTATTTGCAACATGCATTTACTCGCAAAACACAGCACAATGTCTGCCTAATACCATATGGATGTCATTTAAATTATGGTGGCCTTATAATTAATAACATAGCCTACTCGTTGTTTGCTTCTTTTTTGACAGATGTTTGATGAATAGGCTGCTGTAGTAGTTGATTGGAAGTGGAGGGGACATTTTTCGAAGGTGTTTTGAACTAATTCAGCTTTTAAGACAAATTAAGATACTTTGTGCATCTTTGCGGTGGCAAAGCGCTTCCTAATGACGTTGCGTGCCGAGACAAGGAAGCTCTCACACACGTGGGTGCATACGTAAATTTGCATTCAGTTGATCTGCCACACCTACTCCCGCTATGTAACAGAAATAATCATGATCCCCCATCCAAAAAAGTAAAACTTTACCTCGTTGTTAGTCTATATCAAAAGCGGTTGTTTACTTTGTGTGCAAGACGCTATTTTTCGCGTCTTTTTTATTCCAACCGCGAGTTATTGGGGGAGAAACGAGAACGCGCACATATACCGGATAACTTACACCTGGCTTGATGAATCCGTGTCTGCTCATCCTGGATTGGTCTTTGTGCAACCAATTCAGCCGGTATGCTCTTGTTTAGGATTCAGTGATCGCGGATCAGTAACTTATCCCGGATGTCTTAATTCTGCTTTTGTGCAACGGGCCCCTGGGGTTTAAATACAGGAGCAGAGTAGCAAGTAACAAGTAGCAGGTGGCAGAGTCAATGAGTGAAGAGTGACAGCAGGTGTGGTGACTGATTGAATGAGTGAGTGTGGGAGTGGCTAGCAATTGGTAAGTGCAGTGGAATATTACCCGACCAGTGTGGCAGAGTAGGCTCATGACAATTTTTTTTCCAGAGCTGTATTTCTCCTCTCTGACCGTCCCACGCTGTCTATTGGGCTAGGAAGCAATCAGAAATTGTAACTTGCATTAATTCCAAAATGTATTTTAAAAAAAAGACAAAAGAAAGAAATAGATATACTTTCCAAATGGTTGACTGTACTTTTGTGTTTGTTTGTATGCATGTGGTCAGGGGATGGGAGGTGGGTGCATCTATTGATATAAGCACTGTTGGTGTTTGGTGTTTTAAGCCCCCGACATCGTCTTCCAGGCAGCACTGCTACCGTCGACTTAAAGGCACCTAATCCTAAACCTAACCTTAACCCCTAACCTTAATCCATGCCTTAACCGGGCCCCTTCCAGGCAGCGCTGCCTTGAAGACAATGTTGGGGGCTTACAACACCAAGAAACGGTATAAGCAGATGCACACCCCAATAATCCTGACATATTATAATCCTTGTATATTTTCAAACTGGATTGTACATCAATCAGCATTATGGCACTGAGTTATTCCATTGTGTATGATGCATTTCATTTCGTAAGTCTTGGTGTCTGGACCACTTAATTCCTCTTTCACACACGATGGTGAATCTGAACTCGAAGGTCTCCATTACAGCAGAGGAGTCTATTATGGAGACATGGCCTCCTAGACAATTAGCAGCTTCTTCAGAAGCCCTGCTGCTTTTCAGAGCAGGAGAAAAAGCGCAGACGTTTTCTCTTCAAAGGAGAGTGGGTTGATGGGTCAAGGCCATGCGAGAGCTTTGGGAATGCAAAAATCCACAGCTCGCCCTGTGCTTATGCAATTAGATATCAAAAGCTGCACAGGGCCATTAGCCAGAGGGCAGAGCACAAGTCCACCAACACAAGGCATGCTGGCTTCCTGCCACTGGCATAGGGCAAGGGCATCTCTATTTGAATACTGGCCCAGAACACCAGCATACAGCAAACATTACAGCCTTTTCCTTATGGAAGTTCTACTTAATATGACCTACTGTATATTTGTTGTTCCAGGTTATTTTTGTAAATCTGTAATTGGTAGATGCTTAAAAGCATTTTAAAATCTTTCATTTTAAAATCATTATCCTTTTATAGTACAATAGAGTGTTTTAAGCATCAGTATAACTTTCAGGACGGCAGTATTTGACTCATGATACTATGACAACAATTTATGATGCACGCTGCTGTGCAACATCCCTAAGAATCAGACATCAGTCCACGCTGTCCAGTTTAAAAAGACATTTCACAGGCAAACAGAAATGAGCTTTTGGCCAGCAGTTTTTCTCCTTGATGGTGTCCAACAAATATAACCTAATCGTTGAAGCATTGAGATATTAGAGTTTTTATAAATGGGTATTTGCCAAGGGCATATTGCATCAGCACTGCGCATGAGCACGAGGACATATAGACATAAGTCATCTGCATAAAGAAGCTATAGAGGAACAACATCAAGGCATCGGTATCTATTTAACTATCAGCACTGCATTATATAGTGTATAGTATAAATGTAATAATCACTTACAGACAGAACATTGGCATTGGGTTAAACCATTAAGAGGGAAGAACAGAGAATCAGGCTGTCATTGGACAACTGTGACAAAAATAGAACATTTCGAACCATCTCAACAACCAAAAAAAAAAAGAAGAAAGAAAGCGAAGCTAACTGTGATTTATGGTGTAGCGAACACCTCATCTGTCTTTTTATTCTCCTCCCTTTATTTATTTTGGTCGCCTTTTGTCTTCCCAGGCCGTAAGTCGCATAGCTGGCACGAGGACTTCAAACAGTTCACTCAAGAGGGCGGTGCGTTGTCTTGGTTGCAATCGCCGAGCAGTCTAGCATGTGTGTGGCCGCTGTCATATTGCCGAGATAGAGAGCCACAGTGTGTGTGTGTGTGTGTGTGTGTGTGTGTGTGTGTGTGTGTGTGTGTGTGTGTGTGTGTGTGTGTGTATATGTCTGGGAGCTCAGTCTGGGTGTGTAGTTGTGAGTGTGTGTCTGCACCCCCCACACCCCCGCCCCTTGTGTCTGGCAAGTGGCTAAGGCAGCCAGGATCCGCATTGCGTTGCTGCACTCCGTGAGATTGGGGGGCGGGGGGGTGGGGTTGGTGGTGGTGGGGCAGAGGGGAGGGGAGTGGAGGGGGGTATCAGCAATCTGTGCCTGCCTCTGCTCTTTTCTTCAGACACACACACACACACACAGACACACACACACACACAAAATGACTGGGAGAACGAGAGACAGAGACGCTCACAAAAGAGATCCTCCAGTGTCACAATCATCCCATATAAGAGAAAAAGCCTTTGTGTTAGCAGCACATTCTCAGTTCTACAGCCTGTCTCATTGTTTGTTCTACATCTCGCTTCCGTGAGGCTTCATCGCTCTTTAATCCTTCTGTTCTGCCTATCCATCACGAAGGTTCATTTTTCAAATGTGTCTGCGTGGTTGTGTGCACAGGTTCCTTTCACCGTCATCTGTGAGCACAGCAAGAGTATCAATGTTTATGGTTTGTTTATGTTAATTAATGAACGTAAGATCACTGAGCAATCATAATTCAATCCCCTTGTTAGAACAAATGAAGCATTAACTCTGATGGTCTTGCTTTGTGATTTTACATTTAAAATAAAAGGCGCTTTGATTAGTACTTTATATTAAGTCTTTCTTCCAAGTAACGTTACGTAAGGGAACCCTAAAAGTTAACATTGCACCCTCTATTTTATTGCTGCTGTAGCCATTTGGGTTGTTCAGGATTCTCCTTTATGCTTATTTTATTTTTGTATTATTTGATTTACATTCCATAATTGAGATTAAATTATTATTATTCATATCTCCTCAATATCTGCCTTTTAAACATCATAATTTTGATGATTTAAGCAGCATCATGGTCCCTTATAGCCCTTAGGCCTTTGTGCAGAATGACTTGCATGTCTGAGCAGATGTGGAAGTGGCTATAAAACTACAAATCCCAGAGTTCCCAGCGGGAAGAGCTGTGGGGGCAGGAGATGGGGGAGGAGCCGCGCTCAGCTGTGTCTGTTCGCCCATAGTGGCAGCAGGACTAGGAGCCCCGTCGTCGCCATTTGTAGTGCTTCTGCTTCTCGTTCTAATCTGATGCTACCAACAGCTGGTGAACAAAAACTGCCCCAAAGTGCAAAAGCGACAACCCCCCATCCACACCATCCACACCACTCCAGTCCACCGACCTCTTTGGTAGAGGGTGGAATTTTACTGGTGTGGGTCCGTCAGCAGACTTTGGGTAACGGAGAGTTCGGAGAGTTCGGCACGATTCAGCCCTTGAAGGCGCCTGTGTGCTGTTGTTGCTGCTTCATGTGAGGGAATTATAGATTGGTTCCAAGTACTGACTAGACAGCTAGATGGGTCAATTCATAATGGTGTTGTGGCCATCGCAGAGGTTTTTAGTGCCTGGCAGTAGTCCATGTGTAGATGCATTTAGCATTCAGTTTTAAGTAAAATACTTTTTATTGTTTCAGTGAGTGAGAGATGGATTGTGAATCTGTCCAATAGGCTGAAGAGGAGGATGAGAATCATTCACCTGTAATGACCTTAAATCATTGTAAGGATTTGATCCTCGATCCTTGATCCCCCCCCCCCCCCAACCGTCTCTATCTCTCTCTCTCCTGCTCCCTTTCTATCTGTGTGTGTGTGTGTGTGAGAGAGAGAGAGAGAGAATGAGAGGAATACAGAGCTGCCCTCTCACACACAGACAAACACACACAGACAGACACAAACACACACACTGACACACACAGAGACACAGACAGACAGACAGACACACATACACACTGTGACACACAAACACACGCAGAGAGAGACACACACACACACACTCTGACACACACAAGCACAGAGAGAGAGAGAGAGACACACACACACACACAAACACACCATGCAGAAAATGTGCGTGAAGCGCGCGAGACAAAACGTCACACCTCGGATGAAAGGGGGTGGGGGGGGGGTGAGATGTGTATGACTGTGCCTCGGATGAAGGGGTGTGGGGGAGGAGGGGGAGGAGGGACAGAGAGATAAATGTTGATGAGGAGCGCTGGGTAAGAAGCAGAGCCATGGAGGCTGGGACAGGGTGGTAGCGCATGCGTGTGTGTGTGTGTGTGTGTATGTGTGTGTGTGTGTGTGTGTGAGAGAGAGAGAGAGAGAGAGAGATAAATGGTGAAGGGGGTTATTGTCTACATAGTATATAGGTATTTCGTGTGTGTGTGTGTGCGTGTGTCTTGGTTTTTTTTACTCGACTGTGGGGATTTTATCATAATACCAAGTGCATTTTCTGGTCTGTAACCTATATAAAGTAGGCCTATGTGTATTCTCCATATATATGTGCCTGTATGTGTATACAGCATATGTGTGTGTGTGTGTGTGTGTGTGTGTGTGTGTTCTCTTGGTGCTCTCTGCATGGCATGGAAGTTGACACAGATTTGAGTGGGATCAGAGACAGCGACAGAGCATCAGCCTTGGCTGTGGCGGCACGATTGCGAACACGCACCTGTCTCCCTGCCTGCCTGCCTGCCTGTCTCGCTGCATACCTGTCTCACTGCTTGCGTGCTCTGCCCGCTCTGCTCTCTAATCGCCTGGAGTATTAGCTCCCTAACTCAACGGGAGGAGGGAGTCACCGGCAGAGCCAGAGAGAGAGAGAGAGAGAGGGAGAGAGACCGGGTTGGACGGAGGAAGAGAGTGGGGATGAGAGATGAGAAGGGGAGAGAGAGAGAGAGAGTGTGTGAGAAAGAGAGAGAGAGAGAGGTATGAAGAGAGACCAGAACAGAGATACGGCGAGAAAGAGAGAGAGATGGGGAGGAAGAGGGAGAGGGAGAGAGGAGACGGTCTCCCCCCTCCCTCCTCCCCCTCCCCCACCCGCCGCCTCTTTTTTTTCGCCGTCTGCACAGCCGTGAGAGAAAGGAAGAGGAGGAAGACGAGGCGGCCGGTGAATGGACTCTTTTGCCGGCGCTTTTCCGTCCCTCGTCCGCCGACGGATTAAGCCGGCCTTTATCGAGGGACGCCTCGGATCAATGGCCATGCGCACACGTGCGTGCGCCTGTGGGTGTGTATGACTCCGCAGATAGTTAGCAGACATGCTGTGTGTTTATGCTTGCATGTGCATGTCTGTGTGCGTGTGCGTGTGTGTGCGTGTGTGTGTGTGTTGCTGTCTTCAGACTGGTGTCTGCTCTCTCTGTGCAAGCATTGGAAGGGACAGCTGTGGCGTTGTGCACCGGCAGACAGTGTGTGTGTGTGTGTGTGTGTGTGTGTGTGTGTGTGTGTGTGTTGTGTATGTGTGTGTGTGTGTCTGTATGTGTGTGTGTGTGTTTGGTTGGGGGTGTTGAAAAGGGGTTGCAAGGCGATCATTTTATTGTACGCATAGACGAAAAAGGAGAGAGCTGCCTCGGTCGTCTCTGCCAGCTCTCTCTCTCTCTCTCTCTCTCTCTCTCTCTCTCTCTCTTTCTTTTGTCCTTTATTTCTTCTTCTCCTCCTCTTCGCCCCTGCACACTTCCCTCTCCCTGCCAGCTCTCCTGCATGCCTCGCGCAACAGAGCGCCACAGCGGCGCTGAATCTGGGACAGGGGAGAGATCCCTGACCACAGGGACAAAGAGGAGAGAGAGAGACGGAGAGAGGGAGAGGGAAGCAGAGAAAGGGAGAGAGGGAGAAAAAACGAAAGAGAGAGAGAAAAAGGGAAGAGGGAGATAGAGTCTGGTTTCCCCTCGCCGGGCTGCGAGCAGTGCTCAGCTCTTTTGTGTGCTGTGGTGGTGCGGGTAACGTTAGCGTGCGTTAGCATCCGTGTTAGCATGTGCTCGCCTCGTTCACACCTGTGTGCCTTTGATTGTCAATTTTTCACCCACAGCAGCACAGCAGCAGCGGCCGCACGCCTGCATCTTCCATCACTCTGAGGCACACGGCGTCAAGTTTCGCCTCATCATTTAAGAGGACAAGTTTGCCGTTTCCGTTTTTTTTTTCTTTTTTCTCCCAGACTCAGCTCAGCCTCGGAGGAGCGGCCAGTGGAGGCTTTGTGGGTGCATCGTATGCTAGCCTGTGAAATGGGTCTGTGTCGGGTGTTTACGTAATAAGCATGACTTTGACTTTACAGCATTCCCCGTCGCAACTTGCGCAGCGCAAACAGGGAGGAATGACAAAGAAGAAAACGGTAAAGCAAGCGGCGGCTGGCACTTTGTCTCAATCGGTTGTTCGTTCGGGGTTGTGTGCCTTATGCAGTGTGAGATTCTGTGATGACACTGGCAGTCTACGGACCTACTTGCAGTCCCTTTTGAAGGGAGAGGGGACACTGTGTGTGGTTCGGGTTTTAAATGGTCCTTTTGCTCACCCAGTCTAGAGTTCAGGCAGTTCAGGGTGTCTGTCAGCTGTGCTCTTTGTCTACCACTAGGGGGCATTCTCCCACAAATCCTTTACCCCCTCTTTTTCTTATTGTAGAGCCAAAGCCAAAGTGTCCAGCGTCTGCACTAGGTACAGTGGGTGTGAGACGGCGCAGTGCGTTTCATGTGGATTCTTGCCGAGCGAATCATCTTTTTAACACACGTTTGTCTTCTCCCTACAGATGCGGGGTTCGACCCGGTCGGACAGCAGCCATTTTGAAACAGCCAGCCATTTTGGAACTCCTTGCGTTCGAGGTGCGGGACACTCCTCTTTTTCGACGAGGGACATGGTAAGAGGAAATCAGATGTGGGGCGTCTCGATCTGAATCGACAGACTTCCTAGTTGTCACCTCTAGCAGTGCGATTGTCCAGTTGTCTTTGACGCTACTGTGCAGGTGCTCGAGATGGGCAGTCACCAAGTTAAAGCGATTAGAAGGAATATCTACCAAAGGAATGAATGCACGCTTAAGCTCCACATTTAATGTAAAGTACTGAAGCAAAAACATGTAGACTTCTCATTATTCACATTAACTGTGTGCGCACGCATACTCATAGTGTAGCAGGTAGCACATGATGGACAGCCAGTGACCATTTCAGGCTGGCTAGAACCTCCTCTTCCATCATGGGTAAAAACGATGAATACGTCATCTACATAAAGTACATATTCCTAAGGAGACTTATGCCCGATAAGCTCTTATGTTTCTAATGCGTTACATCTAGTTTATAACGTGTAAGATAAGTGAATCGATGCAATCGAATTAGTGAACATTGAGGTGTAAATATCACTGTGCACTGCAACATGTGATAGCAAAATGCTAAAAGATCACATGAATGATTCTAATGCCAATCAATCTTCCGATTGTTCTACTGAAAGAAATGTGAGTAGAACTACAACTTCCAGCATGCCTCTTTGTCCCTGAGACCCTTAACCTGTGATGTCATGTAAGGTCACAGGTGAGGTCCTTGGGAACAAGGCCACATGCATTTTGACAGCAACCTTCAGAGATGAAGGACAAATAAAAGTCTCTGTCTAATACCCATGTGGCTGTAGATGAGCACCCTAGTTAGAGTAGGACTGGACCCCACAAGTCTCCCACAGAAAGGGTCAGCATTGGGGACAGGCCCTGTCGTCCGGCTTCAGGCCGTGACCAAAGAGAGGACGGTCTAAGGTCGCGACCCCTTCTTCTCTCAGCTGTGACAAGTCAGATGAATGTTAGTAAGGCAGTGCACCAAGTGCAGGGCGAGTTCTGAAATCTGCAGGAAGATTTGTTTTGGAGTGCGTATGTTGTGTTTTATATGTATGTTTCCCTCAATTCATCACAGTGAACTTTAGTGGATTTATATGTGTGAAACCAAAAATAAAATGCTTTTCTATTCTTTAAAGTTCATG
The DNA here is from genome assembly GCF_963854185.1 of Sardina pilchardus. NCBI lineage: Eukaryota > Metazoa > Chordata > Actinopteri > Clupeiformes > Clupeidae > Sardina > Sardina pilchardus. Next base: position 9,114,936 of record NC_085017.1, read on the forward strand.
GTGGAGTTTTATTCATGTAATTATATCTATCTATCTTTGTTATATATTTATGTAACTATCCATTTATCTATCTGTCAGACTTAGGTAAGGGAGTCACTGTGTGTGTGTGTGTGTGTGTGTGTGTGTGTGTGTGTGTGTGTGTGTGTGTGTGTGTGCGTGTGTGTGTGTGTGTGTGTGTGTGTGTGTGTGTGTGTGTGTGTGTGTCTGTGTGTCTGTGTGTCTGTGTGTGTCTGTGTCTGATTGTGTGTATGTGTGTGTGTGACAACATTAGTATCCCACTCATTCCCTGTTGCCCAAAAACACATTAGCCGTCTGTGTCGGGAGCCAGTCTGGTAACCATGGCAAAGGGCTGGGGGGCAGCAGAAGGGGGTGGGGGTGGGGGCAACGGGTGCACCAGCGCGTCTCTTAGGTAATAAACTCAAACTCGCTGTCTGTGCTTCTGTCTGTCTCTTTCTTTCTCAGCGCCTCTCTCTCTCTCTCTCTCTCTCTCTCTCTTGGCCTTTTCTCCCCTCTTTTTGTCTCTCTCTTTTCTCTTTCTTTTTTGTCACCATCTCTCTCTCTCTCTCTCTCTCTCCTGCTCACACTCACGAACAGAAAATTTGGCTTTCCCCCCGTCACCCTTCACTTTTTATATTGATTTCTGTTTCTGTCTGTCTTCCGATCTGATTAGTTTCTTTCCAGTCACTGCAGCCCCCCCTCTCTCTGTCATTCTTTCTCATTCTTCCATTCTCTCCCTCCACAAACCAGAGATAAAGTCAGTGTATTTTTCCTCATTCCCTTGTCTTTCATCTCTCTTATCCTCTCTTTCGACCCTCCTTTCCCTCTCCAACTCTATTTCTCTCTCTCACTCTCTATCCTCCTCTCTTTCTGTCATTCTTCCATTTTCTCCTTCTTTCTCTCCCTCCACAAACCATAGAGAGATAGAGTCAGTATAACCCCCCATTCCCTTGTCTTTCATCTCTCTTACCCTCTCTTTCTACCTTCCTTTTCCTCCCCTACTCTCTCTCTCTCTCCTCCACCTCCCCCTCTCTGCTGCAGTGAACTAAGGATAAAAGATTGAGACACAGATTGGATATGACAGTGAGGAGAGATGAGAGTGTAATGGATTTTCTGTTTCCCCGCCATCGCATCCCGCCGTAGAACAGAGGACAGAGGCGGGTGCGCTTTTTTTTTCTGCAGACATCACCTCATGGCAGAATCCGTTGTCTGGGTGTCTCGAACTCCTTATCACCAGGATCAGCTGAGAGCTGAAGCTCTGAACACCACCCCGTCTCACACACACACACACACACACACACACACACACACACACACACACACACACACACACACACACACACACACACACACACACAGACACACACACGTATAGTGCACACTGTACTGTACCTACGCAGTGTAATTTTCCAGACCACCATATGTCAAGTCTCACTTACCCGCCATTGAGAGCTATCAAATTAGTAACGTACTTTACTGTGGATACCACATGAGTGGAGCTAGCTAGCTTCATAAAACGCTGTTCCTATGGTGGCCTCGTTTGATCTCACACACAGACTCCAGCTCAGTTTCTAGTTCTAGAACCGCACTCAGTCAGCAAAGGGGGTCTAAGTGAAGTGTTTAATATCTCCAATTGGTCAGGGTCATTGCCAGAGTACATAAAGGGCATATATGAGCTCATGTGTGGTATGCTCTGCCTCTTCATATAAGTTGTTTCTTAACAGATGCAAAAGACACGTGTGCAATATGTGGCTGTGTAAAGCACCACCATCTCCTCCTCTCTCTGACACACTTAGTCTGGCTCCTGTAAAGACATACTTTGGATGTGCGCATGCTGTTTCCACACACTTGTAATGCATCACGTCATTTTATCTGTCATCTACAGTGATGCACAGTTTGCAATCTCCTGTCTGGATATTTGGGAAAATATTAATATAACAGAATGGGGTTTTGCCCATAAAGGATATGGTAAGTAGCAGCAGTATATGCTGGACCTTCATGGAGTCAGATGGTAAACCTTACCTGTGTCATGCTAGACGTGTGAAGGTGATTAGTGCTGATCCTCTGCACAACATTATAAACAGTACAACATATAAACTCTTTATTCTCCATGCACTTTATAGTTTTAGAAATGGGTGCAACCCAATATCTTTCTGCAGCAAAGATGTGACTCCTCCATTGTACTTTGCCGCCATCTTCTGGCTGCAGATGAAACAGCAGCTGAAGAGGACTTCTACTTGTCGCCTTCAGTGTCTACCAGACGGCCAGAGTACATGGATAATATTTAGGCTACATATATCCAGAACACAAAATCCAGGTTTTGGACTGTGGTAAGCACAATAGAATAAATATATGAGACAGACAAAATATAACTAATTAAAAGTTTTAAGAGACAGGTAGGCTTAGGAGATCGGTTGGATAGGCTTAGATCGGTTGATATAGGGTTAGAATAGAAAATGTTGTACAGTATCATGGTAAAGAAGCACAATTGTGTGTACATATTTGGGAAATATAGGTCAGGTTGTATGGGTCTTTTTTAAAGAACATATTGTTGTTATTCTTTCATTTTTGAGTTTGTCATTTTATTCTCAATTCATTAATATTATCAAAATATTACAGAATTGAGTACAACCAGTAGATGGCAACAGTTCTACACACTCCAAACTTTTGTTCTCGCAGCCAAATCTTCCCTATTGTTCAGGGCTATTGTGTTCCCTCCATAAGATTTTTTTTTTTTCAATAATCCTTGTCAAACTCCACTGCTTTCAGATTTACAGCGATCTATTCAAGGTCTATAAAAGAGAGAAATCATAATTTTTAATTCCGCACAATAAAGTAAGATTAGCAAACAAAGTATCATCCTCACAAAAGTATTTCTATTTTAACAAACACATACCAGACGTATGACCCGTAGAGACACAGTGGCTCTTGTCATAGTGAAAGAGGAGGATGATTGGTCTACATTTCCATTTATTCATGCTTAACCACCTTTTCCAAGCTTACACTACAAAGGAGGTATGTGTTCACAAGTATTCGTGTTCCCAGGGATTTGAGCTAATGACCCCATTAGCAGACAGCTCAACAGTATGACCCGAAGGAAACACTTAATGTCACTCATGGACACACACATGCTGATGAAGAAGAAACTGTGTGTGTGTTCCATTCCACTTGTGATGATGATGATGACCCAGAACTGACTCATTAAACGTACAGTGTGGTTGAGTGGGTTGCACACAGTTATTTTCTGCTGGTATGCAGGTAATGTAATCTGCAGAACAGCGTTCCTATCTGATCATCTATGATGTCAGAGGGGTTCTAAAGAATAGTTGCTAAATGAATCAGCCTGACATAAGCTGTGCACACACATGGCTATGGTTATGGTTATGCTACTTAGCAGCAGGTGCCTTTGTCCAAAGCAAGATTCAAAAACAATACAATAACTCATTTAATAGTGAAGATTCAAAAAGTTCGTCAGACTAGAGACAATATAGCAATATAAACAATAAACAGTATCAATACAAGCAAACCTAATGAAAAATAAACAAGGGGAGAATAGTAAATAAACAATAAAGTCATTCAATTAATCATACTGTATAATAACAATAACTAAGGTTAAGCAATTATAAAACAACAATGTCAATTTAATCAATGGCCTAAAGAAAACAAAGCAACACTATAATATCTACTAACTGGAAAGGAAAAAGCAGGATTGCTGGCATTGAAATATTTTCTACACCTTCTACACCGAATTGCCCTGAGAAAGACTCAGCCAAGTCGAAACGCGTAGGCGAAACTTTATCCAATGAATTAAAGGATTTTTAAATGTCATTTTACACACAGGACAGTCGCAGTTGTTTAAGTTCCATTTTCTACACCTGTTTTAGGAATGACATCTGATTTTAATACCACGCACAGCAAGTCCATGAGAACAGTTTGTAAACCGGACAAGAATGGCAAGGATGTTTCCACTATTTGAATGAGTGAAGAGGCCCTCAGCAGGCCTTCATCCGGCCAAAAATGAACTTTGAGAGTTCTGTGATATGATGTCCTCCCTTCCATATTCCAGAAATATTTATTTATTTATTTGTTTGTTTGTTTGTTTGTTTATTAATCTATTTTTTTGCAAAAGTTGGCAGAAGCAGCAGCACCTGGTACCACATACGGGTCCGGGTCCCATAAGGACTCAGGGTCAAGTCTGATCTGAAGTCATTTCTCCGTCCCACTATCCATCCCTGTCCTATTCACTTCCTGGTTACATACTCTCCACGGATCAATAAAGGCCAGAAAATCCCATAAGCAAGTCATTCAAAAACAACAACAACAACAACAACAACAACAACAGCAATAGAACACATGGCGAATGGCACCATTAAGTGTATGGGCTTTTTCTTCTCCAAAAACCTCCAGAATTTGGTCAGAGGATGGATTTAACACACTTAGGGGAACCAAGGGACTCGTTTACTGTAATGCTCCTCCCTCCACTCCCATTACATCCACTTTCAAAAATGAGATTCAAATCAACCCCCAAATCTAAACAAGCTATGAAACTGCATGCATCCCCCATTACAAACCACAAGCATTCCTTATCACAAGCCAACACGACAGACAGAGATTGTGTCACGAATGTTGACTGGTGTATGGGAATAATGCGCCCGAATGGATATGTGGCGTGTACGCACACATGCACTCATAATAAGTAGTAGGCTACCTGTTGCTGCTCTGACATGCTAATCATGCTAACTAATCACACCGTCCCATGATTGTTCCTCTTTTTTTTTGAAAGTCGCTTTGGATAAAAGCATCAGCTAAATAATAAATGTATTGTATAAATGTAAAGTATAAATGGACTGTAAGTAATGATGCACTACCTCTGCCAACCACCTCCTAACCAAGACGAAAAGACACATATTGAGAAACGGCCCATGTGTATGTATGTATATGGGGCCGGATCTAGCCTATTAATGTGGGCTGGTATTGGGTGGGCAACATAGCAAACATGAAACTGCAGTCAAATGGACCATTATGCACAGAAGGCTCTTAAGCCAGAGGGGTATTCCACAAAGCCGGTTTTATCACAAAACCGGGTAAGTTAACCCAGGGTTTGCGGTAACTCTAGGTTTTCCGTTCCAAAATGAACACGGTATGTTAGTTACTATAGAAACATATGCTCTGAACCTAACCTGGTCGGAGCAGGTTTTGCACAGGTTAAGTTTGAAAGATAACCCGGTTTTGCTCAGGGTAGCCTATTTAAACCCGCATTTCCGCAGCTTTCTCGTGTTCAATGGCATGCTGAGAGGCCTATTGACATCGGAGCGCAAATAATTCGAGCAATTCACCGAGAGAGATTGATAAGACCACGGCTCGACATTTTGATACATTTTGGCTATATCGTTTTTCACGTTAAACTTTAATATATGTAAATAGCCTTCTCCAGCCCTACGTTACCAATCGTCAACCTGCCTCAGTTCACTGCAAACTATTTGCATAGCTCTCCATTTATTTGCAAAGTGTAGTTTTCTGTACAGTATTTGAGATGCTGAGCATAGGGAAAGCTACGGTCTGCCAATCAGTGCGTAAAGTCTGTGTTGCGCTGGAGCGGTTAGTGCGCGACTTCATCCTCTTTCCAGGCCACAACTCACGAAGGTCATTAAAATGGAGTTACACCAACTCGTCTCACAGGTCACTAATGCTTTAAGTGTCCCCAAGTGGCACGGAAATTATCCTTGCTGTTGACTTTTCATATGGGTATCTGATACCATTCGGTTACAATATTATGTCATTGGGTGCATTGATGGCACAAGTGCCCCAGCCATATGAGGCCGATTATGTGAACAGGAAAGGATATTACAGTATAAATGTTTAGGTAGGTATACGCAGCCTATATTGGCCATTTCCAATATCTTCAAGATAGTTTGTTAATCGCTGTCGATTTTATCATTAGATGATATGATGCTTCGCACATGATTATACTTATGTGGAGGCAAAACTGCCTGGTTCGGTCTACGATGCCAGGATGTAATTTGAGCTATAGCCTACATTTCAACAGACTGCGTTGCATTATGAACATATCATAGACCTTATATAATTGATGTGCTTGTGCAAGATAGCTCAAAGTTTGTATTTGGTCGCAGCGCGATGGGTAGCTTCTTGGGGATCGAGGGTATCCATGCCTCCCGACGCTCATCACCCTGTACCCTAATCCCGCTCCTGGACCACATGCAACATTTAACCTGGCACACAACAGAACCCGCGATTGAAAACACATTTGGGATATTGAAGTCCAAATTGCAATGCCTACGTAGTATAAGAGTGTGTCCGAACGGGCTTGCGTAATTGTTGCATGCGCCGTCCTCCACACTATAGCCATTCCGCGCAAAGAGATGTAGAAATGTATGTGGAAAATAATAATTACTACCATGAATCGTAATATTTTATATTTTCTTGATCAGGTGATCGCTTGGGCCCATCGTAGCCTACATCTTTATAAAATAACAGGTTATGTGGTAGGAATGCTAAGAAAACGTAACTGAGATATGAATAGATTCATAGTTCAAATATTTAAGAACGTGCTTTTGTATGCATTCACGCTGTCAGCGATCCGCTACCAGGGTTTCTCTGAATGGCAGTTGCTTTGGTGCTACTTTTTAAAACTTTTTCTAATTTATTACAGCCTGCGTTCGAGTTCTGAGAAACATGCGGCCCGTTTCGCCTAGAAATCTAGACGCCCCTAGCGGCAGCTAGCCTGTTTCGCCCTTTTGATCAGGATTTCCATGCTCCATACATCACGTCTTTATAGGTTTGGCGTGTACGCGCACAACCCAGTGTTAACCAACCCTGTGTTGATTAAACTAATTCATAACCGGCGCGGTGGAACCGACAACTCTGTTTTAGTCGGCTCAGGGTCAATCAACCTAGAGTTCAGCGTTAACTCTGTGTTTGTTAAACCTCCGTTCGTGGAATACCCCTCAGCTCATTTATTTCCAGTGGAGCGTCGGCTGTGTTGTAACAGCATCTTCTGTTAGGCCTTCAATATATTCTGCTCCTTACATGTTGACACAATAAATCC
>NC_085017.1:9126998-9229498 GCF_963854185.1 Sardina pilchardus
ACTCTATCTTAAGGCTTGATATCAAATGTTATTTAAAATTATGTGCTCTTTGACGTCAAGAAAAGTTGGAATTGTTTTATTGACGCACAAGGAAACTAATCCACTGGAGTTCAAATGTGTTTGTTCATCTGACATGTTCTGACTGGAGAGTTTGAAAAAACTATTCTGGCATCTTGCACTTCTCTCTGCAGTGTCTTAAAGAAGGCACAAGCTACATGCCACCTTTTTTCCATTCATTCATTCAACCTTTATTTATTCTCAGAGTGTCATTGAAGCTAGCCCTCATTTTCAATGAAGCCGAGATGAAAATATATTTTAGTGCATTTAACATGCACACACAAGACACTGATACAAAAAAAACAAAAGATGCTGAACGGAGCGGCGTATAGTTGCCAGCGTACGCCAGCGAGTCTCTACTGTGCCGACTGTCAAATTGGGACATGCCAGTAGCCTAGAGTAAAGTCGTGTTTACTGAAACTCAAGGAGTGCTTTGGATTGGTGAATGTTGCAGAGAAACTGTCTTTACCTCTCCTCTGTTATGTCTGTGTCAGTGTAGTCTAGTTAGCTGGATATACTGTGATCAACCCTAAATGTTAATAATGTATCCTTGCTTATTTTAAGTGAGATGGTGATGCTTTTTAAGTGGGTATACTGCGTAGTCCTGTCTAGACTATACCACTGGACTGTGGTGACCGAGAGGACTCATGTGATCATACACGGAGCAAATATGTGCCATTGCTGAATACAACACAGATAATATCATTACGCACCAAGAGGCCCAGGCCAGGCTTGTCCCAGGTTACTAGTGGCACCAATGAACCAATATACTGTGTGTGTGTGTGTGTGTGTGTGTGTGTGTGTGTGTGTGTGTGTGAGTAAGTGTGTGACTAAGAGAGAGAGAGAGAGAGAGAGAGAGAGAGAGAGAGAGAGAGAGAGAGAGAGAGAGAGAGAGAGAGAGGCAGTAAAACAAATTCTCCAGTATAGGTTCTTCAGGAACTTTCAAGAAAGGAGTCGCTGCCTTTGAACCACATCCGTAAATTTATTTTTAGCCATCCGTGTTCTTTAGAATGTTCCTCCTTCTTGGGATTAATCGTGTGTACAGAAAGAGCAATCTGAACGCTTCGGCTCGTTCGCCCCCACAGCGATGCTCTCCAACGACAAACGTTACGTTCATCATCACTGAACTTGTTATTGTCGTGGGCTTTTTTTTGGGGCGAGACGCATGACGTTGAATGGCGGGACTTATCTCTGAATGATGCTGTAAATTAGGCTATTTCAACTGTACACCGAAACAGATCATAGGCAAACCAATCACAGGGTGTGTGTGTGTGTGTGCGCGCGCGCGTGTGTGTGTGTGTGATAAATCATTAATTAATGGTTTCGTTTTACATCTGACAGAGCTCGTGTTTTGACACACCTGTTGTCTTACTATGGTAAAAGAAATGCAGGCTATTTAAGTTCATGGGATGGTAAACTCTGTCTCTTCAAGACCTATGAACTGGCGTGGGTAAAATGTGCAAAGAAACCCACACAGTCTGTTAGCACGCCTCACATCCTTTTACGAAATGCTGTTTTTAGACCCATTTCAACTCATCGAAGCACATGGCCTGTGTTGCTGATGTGAGACTTCCGTTTAACGTGATTTCACCACCGCTTACCACCACAGGCATGACCGATATTATCCACACAGATAAGCCCCTGGTGAGAGCGTGATTGGAATTCAGTTGTCCACACAGTTGGAAGCATGGCACCAGACAGACAGACGCGCAGTCATCGCGCGCGCAGGCTTCCTGAAGAGGAGAGGCTCCCGCTGTTGACCTCCCGCGAGCGGGGTGAACAGTATCAGACTAGTGGAAATATTAGAGGGATGTGTCAGAGTAGGCCACGCGGCTGTTGCGGGGGCGAATGCGCCTGTGGACTGGAGCAGGCGGGGGCTAAAAGGGGGCTAAAAGACAAGAGCGCGTGTGTTTTCTTTTCCGGGGGTAGAGTAATCAAGCACTCGTGTATTATGGAGGGGATGTGTCAGGTAACCAACAAACAATTATTTTCCTACAGGTGGTGATGCAGAACACAACAAGACTTAGTTTAATTAGTCTGACCACTTTAGGAAATTACCAGTGTAGGCTAGGCTAATCTTTAGGGTCATTGGAACTTTGGTATAAGCAGTTTTCTCAAAAGAATGGTGGAGTTACTCATATTGTTCAATCATATTGTTATTATTATTAGGCCGACTGTGTGGTGAGTTAATGTTGGCCTACCACCACGCTGATTGCTTATGCCTAAGTCACAGCACATTGCAAATATGTGTGTGTGTATGTGTGTGTGTGTGTGTGTGTGTAAAAATGTGTTTTTTCACTCTCCAAGTGGATTCCATTCATGTTCAGTGTTTGGATGATTTAGAGAAAATGTGAATAGAACAACATTCAGGTGCACACCTCAATTTTGCTTGAAATCTTTGGACTAACCTACCCCACACCTAAGCTCATCTTGCTAAAATCTCTTTGTCACATATTAGCATGATGAAGAATGTAAAAATATATATATATTAAAAAAAATGGCTAACTGTACCCTGTTCTCTCCTATGCTGGCTTTCACTGCTCAGTCTGGGATGCTGTTGTGTGTGGAGCACTTTGAGTTGTGCGCTGATGCATGACAAATGTGCTATACACTGTAAATAAACATTTACTTACTTACTCACTTACTGAGCAAGTTGCTGTGCCGGGTTGGATTCCTCAGTTTATGTTCGTAAGCCAAGTCATTTAAGTATCAGTGGTTTATGCTAATAAATGTGGTTACTGGCTTCGACAGCTAGCATGCTAGTTAGCTATTACTGAGTGGCAAAAAGACTAGTTGAGTAGCAGCATTCCTTTTGAATCTCCAGCAAAAATCGAAATGGAAAAAAGCTCCTAGACTGCTAAACAGATCTTTTAAAATTGAATATAAGTCCGGGGAGTTTGCGCTGTATTTCTACTGCAAAAGCGGCATGATCAATGAGAATAGTCAAATGAGACTGTACACATTTGGATAGTCCTCCAACCAATCAGACCAATGATCCAGGTGCGCCTGGTAGATAAGCTAGTTTGTGATTGGTTCCAGCAAATGTGGACAGGAAGCAGGAGGAATAAATGTGCAGGTTTCCAGCCTGAGCTGCAGGGCAAAATCCAATTGGCAGCAGATTGAGGTGTGTTTACCCAGTCTGACTATAGACTGTAGAGTACAAATATCTTTTATGTTAAATAGTTTGTTACACACATGTATTATATTAACACGTTAATTTTGCTTCTCAACTGTAGGGGCACCACTAGAGCAAATATTTGACGATGATTGGTTGTAGCACTATCCTATTCTGCAGAGAGGGAATTTGAAAGACAACTGTTTATTTTATTTCCTCTTCTAACGAAATGTAGTCATCGAAACTTGACCATAGGTGTCATGTGACTGAAATTGCATGACTTCATGGTATGAGGTCACAGAGGTGCAGGGCAAGTGTCCTTCAGAAACTCTCCTCTGGTAGCCCAGAAATCTAGACGCACCCTTGTGGCAGCAAATGCAATTTAGAGTAGTCTAGCAACTCTCCGTTGGCTTGTGCGCTGGAAAATTAAACTTCTATTGGGCCAATCACATCATGTATAGAGTCAATAGAGTGGTGGGCGGGGTTAACATAATGACGACTGACCTTCATCCATAAATTGTGACCATTAGCCGTGAATTCCCCATCCTGCTTTTTGAAAACAAGAAGATGATTGGTTGTAGCGGTATCCTATTACATGGAGAGGGAATTTAAAAGACAACCGTTACACCAGCAATCCACATCACTGAAGAAGGGCTTTCAGATTATAAGCACTTCCTTAACGAGCCATAGATAAACGCCTCTGATTGAGCCCTGCCCAAGGTAGAGACGTCCAGACGTCCCCCGTTTCAGGGGACAGTCCCCGATTTTGGTTGCCTGTCCCCGGGACAATACAGAGAAATGACCCATTCTTGGGATTATATCTTCGGTTTTGGCCTTGGACATCTGATCACCGTATGGTGAGTTCCCAGACCCTACAGTACATCTTGATGAGGATCTTTGTTGTTGTGACGATTTTGTAAAATGTAGAAATGTAAATGTAATGTAAATGTAATGTAAAATAGATGACATATGCACCAATGTGTTGAATATCAGTTTTAGTTATTTTTTGAGAACCTTTTTTGAGTGTCAAATGTGCTTGATAATGTGGGACAGCATGTTTTGGGTACTCTGGGACAGTCAGTTAAAGTGTTTAAATTAGGGAAATATGCATTAGGGACTCCATGAAGTTGCAGTAGTATAAACTCAAACATGTAATTTATCGATTGCCACTATCATCCATGGTCTAACAGTCTGTTACTGTCTGTTTACACTAAAAAACTGGCTAATGCTAGGCTAACTAGATTATTCCATTATGAATTAGCACCATAAAGTAAATATTCCAGATTAGCAAACAACCTGTCCCACATTATCAAAATCTTTTTTTATTATTATTAGTTTCTTTATTTATTTGGTACAAGGAACACTAAAAGGCATGTGAATTTGTCTCCTCTGGATATTATATCTGTTTTTTGTCTTCAGATTTGTGTAGAAAACATCTTGAAAATGTCCCAGATTATCCATATTCAAGTGAACACAATAGGGGGCAAGTGTGAATAGAGGAGTTGAAATTACATCATGGCATTTGATGAATTCCTGTCAATGGTCAAAGGAGATTTAAGAATTGCATCTGGTGACATCATTCAGGCATACTCTCTCCACATACATATACTGACCATAGACACACACGCACACACGCACACACACACACACACACACACACACACACACACTCACTCACACACACACACACACACACACACACACACACACACACACACACACACACACACACACACATACACACACAGGCTCTCTTACTCTCTCTCTCTCTCTCTCCCTCTCTCTCTCACACACACACACACACACAGGCTCACACACACACACACACACACACACACACACACACACACACACACACACACACACACACACACACACACACACACACTCATACACAGACTCTCTTACTCTCTCTCTCTCACACACACAGACACACACACACACACAGGCTCACACGCACAGGCTCACACACACACAGTACACACAAAAATAAACAAAAAGGGGAAACTACTGCTCTGAGGTCCTAAGAAGAGAGAGGTTGGGTGGGAGGTGAGGTGGGGGCGTGGGGGCGTTAGCGTTTGTCAATGAAGAGGATGACTCAGGCGCTGGATGTGTCATACACATTCTATAAAGGGGGAAGTTCACAGAACAGACTAAACATTTGCACAGTGAGTGAAGCACTTTGAGCACTTTGTTTGCATCCTGGGATTGGACTGAAAAATGAGATGTGAGTAAATCTGAATTTAAATCTAAATAATTCTACCGGTAAATAAATCTTGTGTCTTAAGCTGCTGGGGCCTGGAATTGGATCAATAAAGTATCTATCTATTTATCTATCTATCTATGATAACATACAGTAGGGTGATATTATTTGTTTGTGGTTATTGGGGGGAAAGGGGAGGAGGGTATCCCTGGGAAGGCCAGGATAGGTCATGAGGATGACTGTTGATATCTCAAGGTCTGAGTGGCTTTGTGATAATTATTTGAGAGAGCTCAGTGAGCCTCTAGCACAGGGGGGTGAGGCATGTGTATACCTGGCACTGATGATTTAGCTGGAATGGTTGAATGTCTTGGATTCTGGAGTTTTGGGAACATACTTCTGCTTCCTGACCAACACAAAAAGTTTAATTGATATGTATTCATTGTGTTTTGTGATAGACCTGGTCCAGTGTATAAATTGTACATTGTACACAATTGTCTGATATCTGTTAAGTGTAGAGGTGGACACACATGAGAGGAGGACTTTGTGTTGTGTCTTGGTCTTTTGTTTGATTGGTCAGTTGGTTGCTTTTCAGTCTTTAAAAGAAATCTGTTAATTTGCTGTGTGCAGTGGGAAGTATTCAGTGTATGCTGTATTTCCGTGAATGTACCTCACCAACTGAAAGACTGAGAGAAAGAGAGAGTTTCACATGGCTGACTGTATCTGGAATCAGAGTGGAAATCTAATTACCACATGCACCAGCAATCAGCATCACTGAAGGGCTTTCAGGTTATAAGCACTTCCTCTGTGGTAACGAGCCATAGATAAACTTCTGAGCTACAGTACGTCTAAATCTCGAACGCAAAATTGTGGCTTCAGTGAAGTGAATGTGTCTCTTTTTTTACTGCATGCTAAACAAAAAGGAGTCAAATTGAAACTGAGTTAGTGGGTCATCTCAACTGTAATCTCTACCATGACTCGTGTTATATGTGGCATAAAGGGGCTTCAGTTTTTCTGTAACTCTTTTCTCAGTGCGCTCACAATGACGTCAATGCCTTATGGGTGTACGATTTTGAAAATTGCTGAGTCGCATCCTCACTGGCCAGACAGGGGAATCACATTTGCGACTCACGCTGCTCAGTCAGTTCCTTGGCAGTGCACTGCTATTTGCTGGTACTGCACGTTTCTGGCCAACATGTTGGGGCTTGTTCCGGCCCCCTCTGCCAGAGGATTCTATTTCCTTTCGCCTGGACTCTCCTTATCTCGCCAGGAGTCACCAGGCTGGAGTGGGAGGTTGCTGGTGCAAGTGTCCAGGAGGGTCCACATTGTCTCTCTTTGCGTTAGATGAAAGGAACTATGAAATGATGTTTGGTGAGTGAGCGCAGACTCTCTGCATCCACAACTGTGGAGTCGAGGGGGATATCTCCTGAGTTAACATGGAGACAAACAGTTCAGTCAGGACCACTTTGTCAAAGAAACAGTTTTTTATTTACTATTTGCATCAATATTATTTGGAAAGTGGTATGCTCTGTTCTGGGAGCCCCCTGCCCTTGTGACTGTGTGATCCTGTTATTTATGGTGTGCCTCTCATTGTCACAAAACAAAAAATTACCCCGGGCAGGCCGGAGGACACCAGCGCTGGGACAGCTGGGAGAGTGCTGTGTCACGGTGGGGTTTCCATGCTGGAGAGGGAGAGAGACAGAAAGAGAGAGGGAGGGAGAGTGAGAGAGAAAAGGAGAAAACAGCATTTATAATGTGTCTTCTCTTTTTTTTTATCCTGCTGACAGTGCTGCTAAGCTCCAATGTTTCTCTCGGCGTCTGCCTGCTGTTGGTCCTCCTCACGCCTGTGCTTTCCCTCGTTCCCCGCCGGGAGAACCTCACGAGACTGTTACGGGAGATGAAAGCGCTGAACCGCATCGCTCATGGATCATTCGTAAGTTCCATTACATTGCAAGACTGCCATTGCACTTAATGTGTCACTTGGTATCCTGATAGGGTTTTTTAATGTGGGCTTGAATGTGGGGTGCATGATATCTTCAGGATGCATCTGTAGGCCTCTGAATTCATCTGTAAACTTTTGGGAGGACAGCTTGCTTGTTTGTTTTTATTGTAGTAGCGTGTACCGTTATTTAAAGTTTAGTTTCTGTCCCCTGGGGAGAGTTGGTGTTTTTTTTTGTTTTTTTTTAAGGAAGGAAGCTGAGTTGTCAGACTTTCTGGGTCACAGTCAGAAGCTGTGCTGGAGCTGTGAATGATATGGCACAGACTAATTGCTAAACAAAGGGTCACTCCTACGTTCCCCAGGTCCTATGTTCCTATGGTCACAATACATACTGGGGAACATATGACCCTCTTAGGAAAGCGAGGAACATAGGACCCATTTTAAAATGTAAAAAAAGTCTCCTATGTTCCCCGGTCAAAGTGGGGAACATAGGACCCGAGGAACATAGGTACGCTCCCACTAACAAAGTGCCTGTTCTATCTCCAGAGCCGCAGTGACCTGGAGGCCGACTACCAACACAACTTCACTGCCCTACCGCGTATAACTTCACGAGCACGGGACCTCAAGTCTTTACAGGTACAGTACCTCAGCTCTCAAGTCTCTGGGGGCACTTTTGGGGTTTGAGTCTCTTACTTCACTTACTCAGTATTTATTTTTTATAGTCATGCCTCTCAAATTCAAAATACTTTATTGGCATGACAAGGTCACTCAAATAGCCATAGCAGCTATTACTGTATATGGTACTACATGTATAAATCTGAACAGACACACATACATCTCTCTCTCTCTCTGTATCTCTCTCTCTCTTGTCTTGAAGGTGTTTTATAAACATTCAGGTTGTTCAATTGTATACAGTGGAATTGAAAGTGAATTCTCAACTCTCCCCCTTCTCTCTCTCCAGTTGAACACCACCCTCTTGCAGCTTCACTCAGGCCTGCAGTCATTCCAGTTCCACTTTGACTGGCTACGGCAGGTCCATCTGAACAGGTCCATGAATTTCCCCCGCGTGACTCAACACATTATGAACCTTCTGCAGCAGCTGCAGAAACAGGTGAGAGCCCAGGCCTGAACTGCACACAGATAGTGGGATGGGTGTTGGGGGGGCCTAATTTGTTTGTTTTTTCCCTCCTCTTCGTATCATTTTATTATTCATTTTCTTTTATTTATTCTTGAAAATGAATGAATGAGTGGACACTTGAGCTCAATGAATTTCAATGCTTATAAATGCTTATTTATGAGTACATGACAATACACTATGAACTTTGAACTTTGAATCATTAGACAGCAGGTATAAATTATTCTGAAAGTCTAAAGAAATCTGAATCACTAGTCTGAGTCAGTGTTATGCCATGGGCCATGACCTTATTGGGCTTTGTTTTGTTTTGTCCACTGCTTTTCAAAAGCTTGTTGACAGTGAAAGAAACCATTTTTTTTATCCATTTCTTTGTGCTACAGTACATGTATTTCCATGTGTACTGGAGTTCTTCTTAGTTTAACTTTGACCTGCAAGTGTGTTTCATGCAAATACATCTGACCAATAGAAAAGTTCATGGTCACTGCCGGCTGCCCACGCGTAAAACAAACAGGAAACAGGAGTTATTGTCATTTGCCCATACAGTATCTGTTCAAAATGATTTGTATGTGTGTGTGTGTGTGTGTGTGTGCGAGACTCAAGGTGCTCTTTTGGCTGACTGCTTGGTCATTTGGTCCTCACCACTCTGGCAAAGGCAAAGAGTTCATATCAAACATTAGCTTGCCCTTACTCTGAGGGAATGTCAGACACTACTTATCCCTATGGATATGAATTTGTTGTCTGTTAGCATTATCTGAAGCCAGATCTTTTAGAGTGAGTGAGTGAGTGAAGGAGGGAGGGAGGGAGTGAGGGAGGGAAAAGGAGGATAGGCGTTGTCTGTGCTGGTGTCTCATGCTTGGACACAGCATTCTGTGGCTGCATGGCTTCATTGTAAGCTGATTTCTTGAGAAGACAAAGGGAAAAGCCCTTTTTATGCCTGCCTGCACGCACACACACACACACACACACACACACACACACACACACACACACACACACACACACACACACACACACACACACACACACACACACACACACACACACACACACACACACACACACACACACACACACACACACACACACGAGAAAGGTTAACTTGTACAGCACTGCAGGAAATGCTTCCTTTTAATCCAGTCACTATTTTGCTTTCTTTCGCATCAAGTTCAAGTTGAAGTACTTGAGTCAAGAGTGTGATGTGTGTGTGTGGTGGGGGGGGGTAATGGGGTGTGTAGGAGGGGGATGATAACATGGTGTGTGTGTTCTGTAAAATCAAGTGCTTTCACAGAATTATCTCGCTAGAGTCAAGATGGAACAATATGTCAGATATTCTTGTTGATTATTTGTGTTTGTGCACTCAGTTTTTCATGAAAGTTGTAAAAGTTTAAAAGGTTTAAAGGTTTCTCTCGTCACAGGCTTTGAAACAGAGTTGTTTAACACACAATTCCTAGATTGCCTCTCTAGTAATGTTTACAGTGACTTATTTATGCATTCATTTATTTACTTTCTCAATGATTGCTTATTCTTTATTTCTCTCAGATGGAGAATCTTCCTCCAAACCCAGTTCGACCACAGCTGCCACAGTTGACCAGCACCTGGGACATCCACACCGCATCCGTCGTGGTCCATCAGCATTTGCAACAATTTTGTAGATGGTCACTCTCGGCCCTTCACAACCTGATGCGGAAGGCCCTATAGCCCTCCACCCAGAACATTCTACTGCCCCAGAACCACTCCTCATCCCCAACTTGCTGGAACCAGCTGTGCCCATCCCATCTACCAGCTGATGTGACCTTCGGCAGCTTCTTCTTCTTCTGAACATTCCTCTGGCAAACCATCATCGTATTTAATATTTATGTTAATGTTATGGCCTTTTTCTAAAAGTAATGTGAAGAAATGTATTTATGATAACTTAATATTTAATTATTTAATTTATGTTACATGGGTAAGCTTGACTTTCGATATTTGGCTTCTATGAAGTTGCACAGTATTAACCTGCAGTAATGGCTCAAAGACATAAAATGCTACAGATCAAATGTGACTTTTGATATGATACTAGGCATACACAATCCGAGGTTAGCAACAGACTTCTGAACGTTACATTGTGCAAAGAGGCATCCCTGTAGCAGAAAACAGGAAGTATCTGTCCCACCAGTAGGTGGAGGCAGGTTATTAAGGAGTGGGCATAATATTATTGTCAGTGTTAGAGCAGTGCTCCATGCTAAGGAGGATGGTCATTCATATAGATGTAGTGCACATTCACCCAAGTGTGTATATATACGAGAATGTGTGGAGAATTTGTCAAGGTAAGCATCACTTACCGACATAATGCAATTATTGTCAACATGCATAATTGCATAAGATACCACTTAGAGAGAGAGAAAAAAGAAAAGATATCTGCACACTGTCTTTAATAAAACTGGGAGCATACAAGACTGGGATTAAACTGGGAGCATACAAGATTGGGGCTGTGAACTGGGAACATACAAGACAGTGTGCAGATATCATTTTAGAGTTTTGCCCTCAGATGTACTGTATGCACTGTGATTCAAAACTGTTTGGATCCATTTGCTTTGAAACCTGTTGGACACTAGATACACTACACATTCTTGACAGAAATGTTGTTTACAGCACTGGTACACCCTGATCAGAACAAGCACTGTGTTGATGTTCAGCTACACAGCCTGTGATTTTTACACGGACATACCACCAGACATTATGAGGTACACTTGCACTTAATGTAAACCCATCAAAGTACACTTAATGCAATTTCCTATGGAAGTATTGTTGTCTACAGCCGCTGGCTGGTGAAGGTGTCTTATGAAAGTAGACCATGGGCTGTGCTGCTGCTTTTTAAACAGGCCGAAGTGCCTGAACTGAAAATGCTCCATTGGGTCTGTGGTTCGGAACAGGCCTGTTCCAACCTGCTGTGATTTTTCATTCTGAAATATTTTGTGCAAATTATTCCGTGTTGTGTTATATTTATGCTGTATTATATAATATAAAATATTCTATAAAAGGCTGGTTAAAAAAAAATGTCTTAAAATGTATTTTTTCTATTGTTGTGATGTATGTGGTATGTCTTTTTTTATTAAAAAAATAAAATATCAAGTTTTTGTGAAAACGTATTGAATTATGATTCGTCAAGAATCCAAGAATCTAATATCAGCCAATTGCTGCCTAAACTGATGCTCCCTTGTCAACTATTTTGTGGTAAAGACGCCTCCATGAATGACTTAAATAACTCAGATCAGTCTACGTAAGAACTGTGAGACGTCTGAATACACTTGAACTATCGGAAGTCTCACACATGAGTGTTTGGTGTGCGGTTTTACAATCACTTGTCACATTCGATGTCCTGGCCCCGCAGACTAAAAATAAGAGTTTTCCGTTTGATCAACAGGCGTCAATACGGCTAAAACGGTTTCATGCCTCTTTGCCTTCCTCAAACAGGTAGTGGGCGTCTCGATGCCTTCTCATTATAGCAGCGTGGAAGCAGAGTGATGTGAAGTTGATCAATTAGAGAGCTGTCGCCTCTGCGCTGCCATGACGTTATCAATGGGGAGACAGAGAGGAGGGGAGAGGAGCAGGAGTGCAGTGATAAAATAGGAGGTGGTTAAAACCAAACTAGCAATTCTGTGATCATGGTACAGTGGACTCTGCCATGCGCTATCAGATTTTTTTCAGATTCAGAACATGCTTGATGATGGTGAAGGTTATTTTCCAATGTTTATAACAATACCAGTGGATTAAATGATTCCTAGAGTGTTGATGAGTGTACATATTGTGCATTTGGATAATACTGAATGTTAAAAGTTGCAATTTGTGAATAAACTATTTTTGACAGGTGGATACACTCTATTTCTGAAATGTCAGGGGTGCATAAACTCTGTTTACTTGCGTTTAGCCTCCACTACAACACTGGATAGGAGGGGAGGAGGGGGAGGGATTGCAAAAACCTAAGCGGGAGAAATAGAGTGAATGGATCAGTGAAAACATATGGGCTGGTTGCGTTGTCAGTGAGGCCATGATGAAGGTTAAACAAGCCTTGTGTGACTTGTGTGGTGCGTGTACTTGTGTGTTTCTATATGCACTGTAATAGTGTGTACGTGTGTGTGCATGCAAGTGTGTTTTCCTAACTATGTATTGCATGTCTGTGCATACTGTGTGTTTGTGTAGCTTGTGTGTGTGTGTATTTGTGTAGCTTGTGTGTCAGAGTGTTTGTGTTTGTGTGTGTGTGTGTGTGTGTGTGTGTGTGTGTGTGTGTGTGTGTGCATGTGCGAGCAAGTGTCTCTGCATTCAGGGTGAATAGTTGGCACCGAGGAGGAAGCTAACTTGGCAGTGACACTGCAAGAGCGCGAGTCTTTTTCAGCTGTTCTACTCATCAAGCTGAGAGAGTGAGAGAGAAAAAGAGAGAGAAAGAGAGAGAGAGTGAGAGAGATAGAGAGAGTGAGAGAGAGAGGGAGAGAGAGTGTGTAGACTACTAAGAGGGATTTGGATGAATAAGTACATTTGGTATGTAGTGAGAGTGTAGTGGGCTAAGAGTTGAGAGCATAGAGTACCAAAGAAGCATGGATCATTGTCTGTCCCAGGCTGGCATAGACATCTGATACAGAGAACTGCAGCTCTTAAACACTTAAAGTGCCATAGATTGCCTTCAGAACGGGAGAAGGTGTGTGTGTGTGTGTGTGTGTGTGTGTGTGGGGGGTTGGGGGGGGGGGGGGGTAAAAGAAAGAATGAGCAATGGTGGACAGAGTTGAATGAGGGGTGTTGATGCAGGCAGGCTTAAGTAATGGATCATCTGTACCTCAAAAGCATTGACACTAACATACTCTAACTTCGCCGCAGAGGGAGGGCAAGGCTGGGCTAGCCGAAGAGGGGGTACACTTAGGGACAAACTCAGTGGAGAATTCGAAGGGAGGGAGGGAGGGAGGGAATGAGGGAGTGAAAAGAGGGAGGAGGAAGAGAAATAATGTCATTACTAAAGGCATTTGACAAGACTGGCAGATGCAGATTTGACAAATTTCCTACGGTGGAGCAACAGACCAGCAGCTTCTAAGAGCACAGCAGACATCAATCAGACGCTGAAGACAGGCAATAGCAGCACCCTGCAGAGCCCCATTCCGTTTCACCTGCAGCAGATTCAGGTGGAGAACAGAGAGCATTGAGGGGGGCAACTCGCCGACTTATGGATGCAAATAGGAACTGGCCAGAAGAGTGAACATTTCAAGATCACAAGAGAAAAAAAATCAGCCTCTAAGAAAACATGACTGTGAGTGTCTAATTTAATTCCAGGAATTGGGAGAAGTATGTTCTGTGTGAGGGGGCAGGCTACCTAAAACCTGAGACAAGTGTTTAGTTATTTTGCATTTAATATCTAGATGTTAAACACCAGGGACCTAAAATACAAGAAAAACAGTTGAAAAGTAATGGTTTGTTTTTATCAACAAAGAATGAATCATCATGTACTATTGTCATCAGACATGCATGTCACTGGTTACTAAAGCTTACTCATACTATTACGAATTAGCACTAGTTCAGTGTTAGTGTACTTGTATATAATGTACTTGTTAACTCTATATGTTGTCATTTAGAGGCTTTAGCAGTAGAGCTAAATGCAAAGTCAGTATTAATGACGGACCTGTAATAATATGTAGGCTACTTGCTTTAGAAGTTAGCATAATTTCCCTACAAAATCAGAGGCAGAATTGTTTATTGGCTTTTTTTTCCCCCACAAGAAAATGCACAGAATTTGACTTGGTAAGAAACTGTTGACAAGCATAAAAATAGGATACAAACTACTATTTCAAAGTTACTAATAAACTCTGTCACTGCAGAGCCATTTGTCAGTTATAAAAATGCAATGGCTTTTTCATTTATAGTATCATAAAACATTAATACTAACATAACGTTGTATAATGTGATAATATCATAACAAATGACAATGCAATGCATAATATACAATGCATTGATATAATATAATATAATAGATAACATACCATATATTTCACTTCTTTAAGTGAAATTCTTTAACTAAGCTGTATTTTATCTATATTTTCTTTGAAAACCCCCCCCAAAAAAACAACAACTTCAAATCAATATGCCATTCATGTTGTGGCAGTGCTGCACGTCACTCCTCCCGAGTATTTATTAATTCTTTTATATATTTCAAACATTTCACCAGACCATGGAAAGATGGCTTTCAGAGTCAACACATGACACACATACAGTAGATGCCGTCCAGAATCGAACCCGTCTGTCCACTATTTTTCTGTCATCACCAAACAGGTGGGAGACAAACCACTTATGCAACAGAGTCTCTGTCTGTCCTCCGTGTGCCGTAACAGCATTCTACATAGCGTTAGCACTCATCACTAGTTGCCCTCTAGCTCATATACAGCTCATTCCAAGCTCCCAGCAGGGGCACGCAGGCGGACCTGCACCATCAGCACAGGTCAGGGTGAAAAGACAACACACAAATGAAAATGGGAAGCATTGAGGAACTACAGAGCTACTAAATTGTAATTTAGATACAACTGCAGACGTGCAAGCAAGCACCATCTATATATAAAAAAAAGACTACCAAATTTGCAAAAGTGCTTGAATCCCTGTCAAACGGGTAAAGCCCAACGTAAATATAATGTTTTAAAAATATAAATGCCTAATTGATATTGGTAGACATCAAGGATTGGCAAATGGCCAACAATTTTCATCACTGGATTCTCCCTGCAGATATTCCTCCTGCCTACTGACAGACAGGCAGCCTCAGTGGAATGGTCACTGGGTAATGTAGAGGCCTCTGAAGTCAGCGGCCAGACAGAGCGAGAGTTACATAACTCCATAGGGGGAGCACGGCCTCCCGCATCCCAAATCCAGTCCAGTTTTAGTAAGTCTGAGAGGGATTAGTCCAGAGGGGCGCCGAGAGCTCATATGTCCATCACCAGGGTATCTGTCTGGGTTCCCCTCACTCCCATTGATGTTCCACTTGCAGACAACGTGCAGCAGGGTAGTGTAATGAATCACTTGGTTACTGTTGGCTGTCAAATAAAATGGCTAATAGTGTCACTCCGACAGCCGTATCTACTTCAGAGGAACAGTAGTTAAACGCTAAGTGGATGCACCTGACACTGGACTGACTGACAACTCTTTCTTTTCTTGTGTCTGTCATCTTTGTCTTTCTTCTCCTTTACCTCACTTTCTCTGGCATTCTTCTTTCTTCTTCCTTCATCTATCTTCTTCCGTCTTCTTTCCTCTTCTTCAGACTGCCAGCAGGTGTTTGGACGAGCTTTGTCACCTCACTGCCCAGTCTCTAGTGTCTCTTGAGACCACAGAGCACTTCAAGATCATCAAGCTCCTGGGTGAAGGTTCATATGGCCAAGTCAAACTGGCGGTCCACAAGAAAAGGGGTAAGAGAAGAATCATCAAGATCATCCTTATACCCACCTTCCACCAACCAGGGATGCGTTTCCCAAAACCATAGCTGCTAACCTGTTAGCAACTTAGTTGGTTAGCAATGGGAAATGACAAGGATACAAGGATACAATTTGACAAATTGCATTGCAACCAACAAAGTTGCTAACTTAGTGAATGGAACAGGTCTTTGATTAACTGAAATTCATCAGCGCTCATCTTCTGCTCTTCGTAATGCAAATGATTTCTGTCTTTTCCTTGGTGGATGAAGGAACTCCCATGGCACTGAAGTTTTTCCCTCGGGAGTCGACGGGTCTCCTCTCCTTCCTGAGAGAGTACAACCTCTCGCTGGCCTTCTGCTCCCATCCATCGCTGACCTCTGCGCTGGGGATCGCCTTCTCCACACCGACACACTACGTCTTCGCTCAGCAACCCAGTCTCTATGGCGACCTGTTTGATGTTATCGTGCCCGATGTGAGTAGTTGTTGTTTTAGACATACCCCAGCGGGGCATTCGCTAATAGCTTGTCTGTTTATGCCAGCAGAAATACCTCCAGATATGTTTTGGAAACATGAGAACTGCCATAGAGTCAGCTGGGGATTGTGGGATGTGTGATGTGTGATGTGTGAGTTTTCATACGGGACTGGGACATGGTTTAGGTGTTGTTTTAGTGCATGTTACAAGTGTGAAGGATGATTGTACCCGTTTGTTAACCTGAAAAATGACAGTTAGCACCTGTGTGTACAGGTATGAATAGTAAAGGCCAAGTCTCACTATGTATGGACAGAACAGGTTAATTATGCTTTTGGCATCTACACATTGACAGCTGACTGTATGAAGCTATTTGGACATTTCATTGATTTGATGGGATTGAATGGAATAAAAAAAAAAACGCAATGGCAGCCAATCAGGTGGTTGGTAGGTATGCTTGTAGGTATGACTGCAAAGGTTAACTGTGTGCGCACCTTTTCACAGGAGGGTGTAGACGAGGACTGCGCTCAGCGGGTGACGTCGCAGATCAGCGGCGCCCTCGCCCACCTCCACCGCCTCGGCTTCGTCCACCGCGACCTCAAGCCTGAAAACATCTTCTTGTGTGACCGAGAGTGCCGCTGGGTCAAGCTGGGCGACTTTGGCATGGCGAAGGCCCAAGGGGTGAAGGCGCCCTGCGTCTGGTACAGCTCGCCGTACTGCACGCCCGAGGCCGAGATCGCCCGTGACACCGACCCGCTGCCGAGCGATGCTGACGCCCCTTTGGACGAGAACGGAAACCCCGTGGAGGTGAAGAAGAAGAAGCACGTCATGGCGATGGTGGAGGCCAGCACAGACACCTGGGCTCTGGGCATGCTCATCTACGCCCTGCTCACCGGCATGACGCCCTGGGGCGAGACGTCCTCCGACAACCTGGGCTACGTGAGGTTCAAGGAGTGGGCGGAGCGGGCTAACGAGCACCCGAGAGAAGTGAACGACACGAACGACGACTGCGACGATGGACAAAACAACAGCGATGGCAACAACAACAACAACAACAAGAACGACAACAACAACGTCGCGCCACAGTTCACGCGTTTCACGTCGCTGGCCTGCTCACTTTTTCTGCTGCTGCTCGATCCCCAGCCAGCACGGCGAGGGAGCGCCCAGGAGGTGGAGGGCTTCCTGGGGAGGACGTGGCTGAGGGACGGGGACAGGAGACAGAGGGAGGAGGCAGCGGCCAACCGCAAGCAGAGAGAGATCATGGACACGGGGAAAGAGACTGAGAGAGCCGAGAGCAGAGACAGATAAAGAACGAAGGACACAACTAGCTTAGGCACTTACCATAAAACTACCAATTTCCACCCCTTTCGCACCAAAAAACAGAAAACAAACATGTTTTTTTTTTTAATTTCAAAATAATTTGATTGAAGAACCTTACATTTTTCAGTAGCCATAAGTGTGTATTGAACAAAATTTGGCTTGGTTCTTAACGGGAGCTTTTACTGCCTAAAATATCCGATTTTGTTTAGCGTGCTCGGAGTTTGGTGCTGGGCTGGTGGGTGCCTCAATTCTATCCACTCACTCAGCACATCGATGGTTAGACCGAGAATTCTCGACACAAAATCAAAATTCCACTGGAGCTCCAAGCGGTTTTGTGCACACAGCCTTACAACACTGTTTACAGCTCTTCAAGTCACTGTACAATGTCATTTTTGGTACAGTGATCAATGAGATATCCTTATGGGGTGGGTGCTTGTGTTTCTTTAGGAATCCGCCATCTTGGTTTGTGAATATCAAATGACACATATACATAAAAGGGAGAAAATAGGGCGTGGGCGGAAATAGGAAACTTTACGATAATTATGTTGCATATTAGTCAGACTACTGCAGAAGATAGAAGCTATTTTTGAATCTTTACAATGCAATTTGCACTAGACCAAATTCTATATTTGTTATTGTGTACACCTGTAATACGTTTGAAATGTGTAATAATAATAATAATAATAATGTTTGGTAGTTTAGTTTTACATCATAAAATAAAATAAATTTACTATGTAGCATATAGCACAGTAATACAGGGTCTCATGATCCAGCCCAAAGGCAGTTTCTTTACATGGTGCTGACTGAGGACTTACAGTACATATTACATTCATTTCTTATGGGAACCAGTCTTTACATTGCAACATTTTATTGTTGTAATTGATTCACAACGTCAGTTTTTACTGTCATTGACACACCATAATTTAACAGAAGGATATTCCTGATATATTCCTGTTTTTTTGTTTGCTAACTGGATAGTTCTTAGAAAACTGTACTTAATTATTATAAGTCATTATTTACTTGATGATGCTGTTGTGTCTGTTGTACATACATATATATCTATGATGTAGCCCATGTGTTGTATATATTCATGCAAAGGTCTCTAATAAATCACCTCAGCTATTTTTTTGCTCTGGAATCATTGCAGCATCAGATGACCCACAGCTGTTTTTTCGAGGACAGCAGAGCAGACTGAACTTATGCAACTTGTTTTCACTATTTCAGTGTTTTTTTAAGACGGGGGTTGTTTTACCCTCATTGAGAAGGACAGCAAGACACAGCTCAGCATTTTCTCTCTCTCTCTCTCTGCGCACATACACACACACACACACACACACACGCGCGCGCGCTCTCTCTCACACACACACACACACTTACAGACCCTTTCATCATGTTCTCCATGCAGCCTCAAACACATTTATAAATAGACCTCCCTGACTTTACTACTTAGTGCAACTCATCATCACCCACAACCTGTCTCTCTCTATCACACATGCACGCAAGCTCGCACACACAAACACATACACACACACACATGCATAGATACACACTCTAACCTACATAGATTGCCTATCAACACACACACACAAACAAGTTCACACACACACATATGCACAGGCATAGATACACACTGTAACCAACACAGATTACCCACCAACACACACACACAAATTCATAGCCATACACTTACATGTTGCCCTGCGCTGTGTGCCTATTCAGCGGCAAACCCACGGAGATGTAGAAGGCCTCTGGGGCGTGCGCATGTATGGCCTGTGTGTGTGTGTGTGTGTGGAGACACGTGTTGGCTTGTCTTTTGTGATTCATGTGTGGGAGGCCAGCTTACACACTACATCCCATTCTTCAGAAAGAGGGCTGAGAAAAGTGCTGTTCAGACCACAGCCGAAGCACAAAAGGCCTGCATGTGATCTGTATCCTGAGCTACAGATCTGGAAGTGAAACAGGATCGCACAAGAGCGGCTTTAATGACTCCCCATGTTTACTCTGTATGACCGCAGAGCTGCAACCCAGGACCCGAACTCTGTCAGATTCCTCAAAGTCTTCTGGCTGTCTGTTCAGCGTTTGCTGTCAAAAAGACTCGCTGTTCGCGCTCACTTGTTTGCGCACAGTCGTGGGAAAGAGGCCCAGTGGTTGGGCCCTGAGCCATGTATGATTCCAGCCCTTCAATGCATGCAATGTGTCTCTGGATCATGGAAGCAACGGGTGTAATTGCATAGGCTGTGCAAGTGTGAGTGTAAATATACCAATAAACTTGCCAAACTGTAATTACTTAACTATTAGCACTAGCCACGGTTTATACATCGATTTTGCAAAATGTCTTCAGCTATAAGGTCAATAGAGAGGGGAGCAGATAATATGGTAATAATAGTAATAATATAATTTTTTTTTTAATTGCATAAAACACTGTCCTGCGGCTTATACAGTACACAATGAGGCTAATACACACAGAAAAGACTGTAAACTAAACTGAATCGTTGATTGTGTCTTGAACACATCAATATACACATACTGTATACATTAAAGCATCCCCACAATATGAAGCTGTGCTGAGCTGTGCATAGTTTGCAGCCGCAGTCAGTGTGATGTGGTGAGCTACAGTACGCACCATACAAACAAGCAGGCCTGGTGTGTCATTACTACGGCACGGAGCCCCAGGAGCCTTGTATGAGCACCAGGGGATAGACGAGCCCAATATAACTGTCCTGAAATCCAATCCCTATCAAATGTTACTGGGACAAGCTTTCATGATAATCGCTCTTAAGAACCAGGAGCTCAGGGTGCTTTGCTTTTACAATGAGCAATCAGCGCGTTCCTTCCATTGCTGTTGATTAGTGATGTTAGCGATGTGTGACACACACACACACACACACACACACACACACAACTGGCACACTCACTCGACTGGCAGAAACCAAAACAGAAAGAAAGAGGACAGCGATCTAGAAAGAGAGAAAGTCCACCTGGCTAAGACACCGTTCAAGAAGCCATCCTGAAAATCCAACATCGAAAGTCCATCTGACATTACAGACACTCATTTACACAGCTGTCGAGATAAAGAGATCACACATCACTGTTCCAAAATCATCAAGTTTGGTGGTCCGGGCCAGAGATCATAAATCGCACTGCTCGTTAACGGACAGACAGTTTAATTAGTGTTATGAGTGTGAAAAGGAGGAGAGGGCGAGGATCTCAGAAGGGTCAGATAAACTGTTCCCACCTGCAACTGGCTCCTGACATTTCATCTGATATGGATCATTTAGCCTAGGACATGCCAGTCTGAGCATACCAAAGATTGTGTGTGTGTGTTAGAGAGAGAGAGAGAGAGTGTGTGCGTGTGAGTGTCTGTCTGTTTTATGTCTCCATTACACAGAAAGGAAGAAATGGAGAGACTGTAGGATCTGCTGTTTGTTGCAGAAAAGATAACAGTCTTTAAATGGATCAAATGAAGAGTATGGTCTCCACTTCTACTGCCTTTATCTTGAGCCTCAGATCATTTGTAGCCCGCATCACTGCAATTTGATTGATTGCTACTTCATAAGGTTAAATGGGGTCTCCAAGAACCTATTAAACACATTTTATCTTGAAATGTATTTCAGACCATACAGTATAACTATTTTAATGTGCTTTGCAAACATGAGAAAGACCATTTTGATATAGAGTGGTCATATTACAAGACGCAGCAGATTCATGAGCTTCTTGACTTAAAATGATGACGTAATTTGGACGCTATGTATGCCAATATTTCCCTTCAACATAGAGCATCAAGTCTTTCTTTTGGTTGAATGTTTGTATTGATTGATTTTTAGAAGGTCTCACATTGTTAAATGATTCAATAAGACAGCAGGGTAGCCTAAGAGTTCAGGTTGATTGTCTTATTTAGTTTGTTAAAATCAATGTTGAGAGTACTTCTATATTTTGGTACCATTCTTCAAGGAGTGATCTGTTCAGCATGGTTGTAATGGTTGACAGGGCCCCTTGGTAAATAGTAGATCTATTTTGGTGGGCATATGCTGGTAGAATTCAAATGAACTGACTCTTGTTGGGCAAGACAGGAATTAAAACCAACTTTCAGGTTCACTGTAACATGGACAAACCAGTATTGCACCCACAGGTCCAGAATGCTAACCATTTGAACTAACTCAATGCTATATGATGCCAGCATTTCCTCTCTGCAGAGGAAGTACCATAACACTGATAGATGACATCAGTTGGAGGAGACTGGTGGCATCTAGACCTGTCGTCTTCTTCTTCTTCTTCTTCTTTCTCTCTCTCTCTCTATTTGTATATGTGTGTTTATGAGTTGCCTGCATGTTCTGAGTAACTGCTGATCATAGAGATGACACTGCACTATGTATCTGCTTTGACACTCTGTCACAATAGACATAATTGGATGGGATTTCCATTCCAGGGGGTGTTTGGATTTTGTTGTTGTCTCAAGTCTTCTAGATAGGATGCCATGTCACGCTCCCCCTGTTCTGTAAATTTACGATGCTAGTCAGTTTGGCAGGTTTTCTTTCAGGGCAATTTAACTTAGTTTATTCAGACTTATCTTATGTATCTCCTAACTGTAAGTGCCATGTCACCCAAAGACAATTTTGACGGCCTATGACTTATTTCAAATCAATCTTCAAGGGCCTTATTTGATGATTAAATGTTGTTCATGAACTACAGCTGTAGCATGGCAACGTGGCAGCGTTGAGTTGACCCATCACTGTTCGCACTAAAGATTCTACCAATGGTTTTAAAATTTCAAATGGTTTTTGACTAGTTAGTTACCTCCGCCAAGGAGGTTATATGCTTAATCAGGGTTTGTTTGTCTGTTTGTTTGTTTGTTTGTTTGAAAGATAACTCAAAAAGTTGTGGGTGGATTTCGATGACATTTTCAGGGAAAGACTGAAATGACCCAGGGAAGAAATGACTACATTTTGGGAGAGATTCGTATCACCATCTGGATCCAGGAAGCGGTTATGTTCTCGCTCGGCGGAGGTTTGCACTCTACGAGTGCATTTATCAAATCAGTTTTTAGTTTAGTTTGACTTTGTACTTCGCCTATCTTTCCAATTAGGGCCCTATATTATATTTCAGTCCCAACTTAGTTACTGTTGATCACTTCTGACCGTCAACAGCCCCCCCCCCCCCGCTGGAGACATAGACATGTAGATGGCTGATGAGTGAGGACTGTTGACTGATGAGGGGTTAAATAGATCATCCAGGGCTTCATCTTGAGGGCCACCGCCACACTTGCCCACATTTGGACTCCTCGGGACGGACAGCAGGTCAGGATGGCTCCCCCCTGTTCCCTCCGGCCGGACCTGCTGATACGCCTGGCAAAGAACCAGGACGGCGCGTCCCCTAATACCCAATGAGGACTGCGGTGAATCCAGCCCCAGAGGTGAGAGCCAGGGAGATTGGGGGAGAGGAAGGGGTGGGGTGGGGGGGGATATGGCTCGTGATTTGGGGTATGGGCTGAGATCCACTGTTTACCGTGACGAAATGAACACTGTGGATCGAAAATAGACTGCGGAGCCGTTTATTACCCTGGCGTAGCTATCATCACCTACAGCAGAATACACACTAGTGGTACGCGCGCGCGCGCAGACACGAACGCACGCACACACACACACACACACACACACACACACACACACACACACACACAGCACACTGTACACAGTACACACACGCAGTCCAATATAATGAAGTACAGTATATCAGCATGCATGGGCATACATTCTCATACAGAACACGCACACACTTTAAATATAACAAATGTGCACATACATGCACAGACACACACACACACACACACATAAACACATACAGAAATAACGAGAACCATACAACCTTACGACTCAGGTGAATAAATCACATTTTCCCCAATAGCATGGTGTAAATGGAGGCAGAAAATGCCGACATACCAACCCCTTGGAAATATCCAGAGAATGCCCTGGTGTTGGATGCAACACTGGCCGTAACTCATGTGTAATGGCTAGAAGGGGCATGGCAATGTATCACCACAGGAAAAGACAGAACATACTCTGGTAGAGAGAGGGACTAGATGGGCGACTAGGGCGATGAAGACAGGAATGGAACAGAGGCACAGAGAAATGAGAGAAAAGAAATGATAGAAAAGAAAAAAAACTCAGAGAAATAGATAGATAGGTAGATACTGTAGATAGACAGATAGTGTAGATGGATAGATAGATAGATAGATAGATAGATAGATAGATAGATAGATAAAGATAGAGTGAGATAGAGAGAGAGATCGGTTTCTGTTTTCCACTCTCTGCTGCCACTGCAGGCCCACTGCTCACATACGCTTCGGCCGCACATTTCACCTTTACCATTTAATCTTCATTCATGCCAATAACGCGCACGTGGCTTCGAGATGGATTTCAGAGGACGAGGCAGATTTGCAGACACAGAGGCGGACAGAGACGTATAAAGTGAAAGCTTTATATGGGTGACCTAATGAAGTTTTACAGCTGGTCCTAATTCCTCCAAGTGACCCCACTGGCAGCCTCCGTGATGGAGTGCTGACCCAACCAGTATCCAAGTGTCTTCTGTCTCGGCCTCTTTTCCTTTGGCCAGAGAGCTGAGATGGACAGAAAGAGAGGCTGTGTGTGTGTGTGTGTGTGTGTGTGTGTGTGTGCGTGTGCGTGTGTGTGTGTGTGTGTGTGTGTGTGTGTGTGTACGTGGGCTGTCTGTCTGTCTGGCTGTCTATCTGGGTCAACTCCTGTTGTTTTTAAGGTTGCTTTCACACTGAGTCCGTTTAACTGGACCGGACCCTAGTGCGGTTACTCCCCCTGACCCCTAGCGTAGTTGGTGTCCTTTCACATTACATGTTTGTCTGCGTACCCTGGTCCGTTTGCGGTACCAGCTTCCAGACACAAACTTCCAGAATATGGAGTTTCTGTTTGTAAATATCACTTGGCAACACAGTAGAAGGCGGTACAATCCGAATGAAGAAGACAAAAGTGAAGATTCGTTAGATTCTTTAGAACGTTCACTTAGCAACCTGCTCGGGCATTCTAGCGAACTGGACCCCAGACCACCTCTTTCAGGCGGACCCGGGTTCGCACCCGAGTGCGGCACGGTTGCGTTCACATTATCAAAACCATCGGACTAAACAAACCCGGGTCCCGTCCAGGGGACCTAGTGTGAATGCATTGCACCCTTAATGTGCTATACAAATAAAGTGACTTTAGCTGAGCTGACTTGTCTGTGTGTGTGTGTGTGTGTGTGTGTGTGTGTGTGTGTGTGTGTGTGTGTGTGTGTGTGTGTGTGTGTGTGTGAGAGAGAGAGAGAGAGAGAGAGAGAGCATGTGGGTGTAGCCGGACAGTAGGAGGTATGTGAAAGAGAGAAAGAGAGAGAGAGAGAGAGAGAATCGGAAAAGAGATGAGAATGTCGAGCCAGGGTGAGAGTGTCGGGGTGTTTGGAGCCCTTCAGCATCTCTCAGTGCTTGGGTCTGCTCGTGTGCAGCAGGGGAATCAGCGCAGCGGGAGACATCTCTGATTCAGCCCCATGCTCTGGCATGGTGAAGCTGCAGGAGAATGTACAGAGAACATCATACAGAAAGAGAAGCTGCACATCCAGAAGGCGGATTCATCTCTCAGAGAAATGTTGCCAGATCAGCTGAGATTCAGCAATGTCAGCATTTGAAGCGGAAAGTTACCCAAAAAAAAGAGAGAGAGAGAAAGAAGGCATTTATTGCCTGAAAAATTAAGGCAAGTTGCAGAAAATGCAGTGTCAACTATATGGAAGCTTTTCACAGTGCCAGTACACTATGTTTTTATGATACAATGAATTAACCAGTCCCTAACCAGAGGTAGGCTACACTGCAAGTGTGTTACATAATTTAGCAGTGATTATAGGCTTCAATCAGCTTTCGGTTTTAGCAGTTACAAAACAATAGCCTACATTATATTGAATTATATCTTCTATTTGATAGTGTTAAGTCCTATAGAGACATCATTAGGCTACCTCTGGGTAATGTGTGTAGGTTTATCTGGATAAAGTCAGATTTACAAAGTCAAATATCCCCCGTTTTCAGACCTTTCCATCTATGCCTGTAGCACAGTTGTGTAAGCATTTAATTTACAGGGGGATTTCCACCACAGAAATCACCATACTCTTTTCTTTTAAAATGGCTTTGGGTGAGAGAGGGTGAGAGAGAGAGAGAGAGAGAGAGAGAGAGAGAGAGAGAGAGAGAGAGAGAGAGAGAACGAAAGAACAGAGAATAACGTCCTTCTCCGAAAGTTAGGCTATAATTAGGGCGACGGTCAAAGACAACCTCAGCGGTTAATGATGTCAGCAGTGTGAGGCTTTGTCTCTTGCTGAACAAGGCCCCGTCTGACCCAATCTTGTGGACCACTCCCAGCAGGCTCTCCTGGGCTCTCCCCCAGAAAGCCGCTGCGCTCAGGCCAGCCGCGAACATAATGGAACCCATCCCACATGCATTTGAAACGCTTCATTTGCTTTAACACAGTAGTTCTTAATCTCCCTCTCACCCTGGTCCTGAATAGATAGAAAGATCGATAGGCCTACATAAATAAGTAAATAAATAAATAGGTAAGTTAACTTTACTAATTTATCTAATTTCATGTTTCAGCCTAATTATTTATAGCTTGTTTCTTTCTGTGATGATGAATCTTCTCATCAATCTGTATTAGGAAGCCAGGTTTACAAGGGAGGATAATAAGGCCTTGATCGGTCACCTTACCACAGGAGTAGTTCACGGGGTTAGAATAATGTTGCTCCTTCCAGCACTTGGCCTCTGTCACGTATAAATAGTTACAACACTGCAGCTACCACAGCGTTGTGGTCTTTGTGCAGCAATAAACTGTTCTGTCAGATTGCCCTCTGCTGGTCCGGAATGGTAAATGCAACAGAGCTTTTTGGTTCCACCAGAGCCCATTTAGACATTCTCTGGATCCACTTTACACCATCTGGGAAAATCTTCCGAGTAGTTCACAGTGACAGGACCTTCACTCTTTCAAAGTGTAAAGTAAAAAGAAAATATATTTAAATAACTTAGTCACTCAAATGTGGTGTTTTCCAACTCTCTAAAAAGCCTTCATGTTGGTCTAAACAGCAAGTTCATCCCTTATAATAGCCTGTCCATGTATGAGGCTGATGAAGGTTTGACCAACCAAAACATCCACTGATCTGTGGAGTAAGCAAGTGTTTTTTTTTTCCTTTTTGCTCTTAAGTTGTACTCTGTGAAATAGGTGCACCTGCAGTATAACGTATCAAAGAGTGCAGACTCCCCTCTTTCCTCTTTGAAACTGAGTTTGTATAAAATCCACAAGACCTATCTCAAGACAGGTAAGTACCAAATCCATTGCATTCAAACAGGACAATTCCTTTCAGAACAGAGAGGGAGAGAGAGACACTTGAGGACAATGCCAATGCAGGGTTTCACATATGAGTCTTTATTTTCCATGAGTATATGGCGTCAGCCGTAGATGAACTGGACAGCACGAGTGCAGAAGAGACTCGTTGCGGAGACCACTTCTTCCACTCTATGGTTGATGGACACAAACACCCAAAAGACACAACCTGCCTTCCCCAACATTTTGCATCTTGAATCCTCTTATAATTTGAGATGTAACTGCAGAACCCTAGTTTGATCGTGTGTCTGTGAGTGGCCTGCACGTTTCTGAGAGATTGCTTACATTGCACACTGTACACACTCAAAAACACGAAAATGTAAACAAACATCCATGATATTGCACTGATATTAGCCTGTCTCATTCCACGGTTAAACCACTAACATCTTATCTGGTGCACACGTGTATATTCCCAATAGACACCTTATAGAGACCTCCAAAGAAATCACAGGATAGCAGCATCGTTACATTGGTTATATTCTATCTATATTCACAATATCCTCCATGTGTGTAAATGTCCAGCTGCCACCCTGTGTTTTCTCTTGCTCTTACATAGAAACTGGACAATGATATTTTATTCGAAAGAAACCCACTAAATGTCTACAGTAGTTGTGACATCACAGTGGAAACACTTGAAGGAATAATGATGAGTCAACACTTCCAACCACTAGAGGTCACTCTCACATAAAATCTTTTTTTTTTTCTCAAGAAATGGTCACAGAAAACATGAAATCTAAATGAGCAACAAAGTACCATGTACACTTGTGCTTTGAGCTCTTCCATCTTGTTTCACAACACATGTTTGTTTGGTCAACATATACATATATGGACATATGATGCCCCTGCCCTTTTAACAGACAATCGATAAGATTACACTATATATTATTATTTAATTATCTCTTTCTCAGAGGTAACTCTTAAATACAGTAAATATAGGGGTTAAGCTCCTGCTGTGGAGGAAATGGCATAGCATAGAGACCTGGCTAGGAAGGAAATTGACAACGGTCAGACTACTTTTACTCTTACTGCTGAAGGTTTGAGGGTCTTCTGTAAAGGGTTGAGGATTCCCAGGGTGGATCGGATGGTCATGGGAGGCGGAAGGTTGTGGGTAAGGGTCTTCTGTGGGCTTCTCAACAGATGAAATTCAATCAGTCGAGCTGAGTTGAGATAAACAGATGAGGTTGGAGCAACTTGGGATCGATGGATGCGGGGGGGGGGGGGGAGGGGGGGGGGGACAGAGACGACAGGACTTAGAACTGGACCCAGCTAGTGGAGGAGCCCTGGGGTTCTGGAGCTGACTGAGGGACAGCGCTGTAGAGAGAGAGAGAGAGAGGGGGGGGGGCCAGTGAGGCGAGAAAGAGAGAGAGAGAGAGAGAGAGAGAGAGAGAGAGATAGGGGGCAGTGAGGCGAGGGAGAGAGAGAGGGAAAGAGATGGGGGAAAGAGAGAGAGGGAGAACAGAGGGAGATAAGTGTGATAAAGGTGACAGGGGGTTGTCAGACACAGAGAGAGGGAGAGTGACCAATAGTGAGAGAAAGAAAGAGAATATAGAGGTAGTCAGACAAGAGAAAGCATAGGACATGTCTCACACTTTACTTGGTCAGCCCACAGACTATCTACAGATGTTCAGACTATCAACAAACTATCTATCGACACTCTGTTAACTACAATTTATAGTTACGGATAAGGTTTGGGCTTCGATTTGGTTAAGGTGATGTTCAGTATGGTAAGTTCAACAACAATTTTACATACTGAAATACTGAAAAACAAATGATCTTAGCAGAAGTCTCTGGTCTGACTGTTCAAGTGAAGCATTGCACATGTTTGTATGTATCTCATATTGAACATATATTTGAAAATGAAGCATCTATAGAATATCCATGCTCTCAGTGAGTGAGTGACACACACACATGTGATAGAGGGCTGCTTACGTCGCCGGGGTGGAGAAGTCGCCCCAAAGATCAGAAGAGCTGGGATTGGACTGGGCCACCGTGTTCGAATTACTGCTATCCAGGTCCAGCAAACAATCTGAAAAAGGGAGGAAACGATGACGGGAACAACCTCGGACTGCTTGGAGGACAGACTCGCATGAGCTGTTTAAGGAACATGACAACTTTGACAACATTGCCGTCAACCCCAGAGTTAGATAAAGAGATTTAACCCTCTTTTCTCTGTATGTGCAATAACCCAGTTTGACACAGTTATCCTTAGCATGATTCGGGGGTCATCCATACGTGCCCCGGGTCCTATGTGCCCCGTTTCCCCCCAAAAGGGTCCTATGTTCCCCGGTCGCAATACAGACATATTTATTTAGGAAAAGCGGGGAACATCCAGTAGGACCTATGTTCCCCGGTCCCATAGAGAGTGGGGAACAGTACGCTCCCCATGATTCAGTGGAAGTGGGTTACACCATTTAGCCTATAGCTAATAAGCTAATTTACCAAATAGTTGATGCATTCCCTTAAAGGCTTAAAGCCCTCCATGTAGTTTTGGCAATTTCTTAACCGTTTTCTCACTTTTTGCTCACAGGTTTCTCTGCAGAGCTCCCCCTATAGCTTCAAAATATATATTCAGAGTATTATTATTATTATTATACTAGTATTTATTATGTATGTGCATGATATGGACCTGTGTCTGCAATAAAGCTTTATATATATTACTCAATTTCTGCTTCTTTTTGCTAGCTCTGCCAAGACGCATGTCTGAGAAAGTCCATCGCTGTTCTAGCCGGTGCCTGCCATACATGTGTGTAGTGCAGTAAAGCGATTAGTTACATCACGAGACCTCAAGACTTTCCCACCGGCCTAAAGTGGCAAGGCTCAAAGTTGCAAGTTTTCCACTCACAGAAACTAGGGGTGCCTCTAATTTGGTCTTTTATACACCCTCCCTTCCTTCTTCGATCCTCATTCTCACTGATCTAGATAAAGAATGATGGGGAGGCAACAATGGGATAGTCTTTCCAGTGTAAGTTATAGATCAGTGGAGGATGGAGGATCGAGGATGGAGGATCGAGGATGGAGGATCGAGCAGAGATGTTGAGAGGCACCCTATGAGGAAGCAAGTCGGCCACCTTCCACCCCAGAAAAAGCAATATAACCATTCTAATGACTCTGAAGGTCAATTCAAGGTAAATGTAAGATAAAATAAGCTAGCTCATTAGGACTGGGTGTGTTACCGGTTGGTGATCCTCCTGTGGATGGTGGTGCATTGTCATTGGAGGAAGAGGATGGGGGCGGGGCTATCTTTCCTCCTGGAGGTGGTGGGAGGAGTCCAAAGCCTCCTGCACTCTGAGGGCGGGGCTTATCCCTTTTCTTACCTTGCTAAAAAAAGACAGAAAATATAGACACAACGTCCTTAAAAACAAATGATTACAACAACACTGGTCATGCATGTAAACAAAAGTACAGTTTAAATCAAATAAGACTAAGCCAGAATTGATTACATAATGGGTCATGTGACATACATCGTTAGTGAAACGCTATAGCTATTCGCTAAAAGCGAGACCTACATCTGCCATACGTAGGGCATATGTAGAGCCACACATTATATGCTTTGGTTTACCCCGATATTGAGAGTGATGGTTTGTCCCTCTTTGAAACCCAGGTCAAGTTTGGGTCCCGTGTCTGCGGTATGAGCATTTTTACTGATCTCATCCTCCGTCTTCACCCACCTAGTACACACACACACACACACACACACACACACACACACACACACACACACACACACACACACACACACACACACACACACACACACACACACACACACACACACACACACACACACACACACACACACACGGCAAAGACAATATCGTCATTACACATGTTTCCTTTAGGACAAAATGTTGAATTTGCATCATTGCATCAAGTATTGAGCCCACACGCAACGCCTAGTTTGACCAACACTCACTTGAAATGGTCCTGCAGAGCCACGTTGAAGTCAAACGCGTCTCCCCGGTCCCCAAAGCCAACCCCGATGAACGCACTGCGACCTGGAACAGATGGCGACACGTCGTCAGTCCGGGCTTTTACGTGTCACCAGTCAAAACAAAGCACAAAGACAGAGCATGTGAATGGACTTTAATGCATCTAAATGGGATGAAGTCACATAAAAATGTCAGACCAGCAGCACACCTGCATGTGTGTGAGAAATGCCCGCAAATACTCAAAAAATATTAAACACATACATCAACATGGGCACACAGAGGAGATATGGCTTTATAAATAAGATTTAAATCTGTGACCTGCTCATGACAATGCCAAAACAGAGCAAAGTTAGTTTGTTCTTCAGTGCGGGCTTTTAATAGCAGCTCTGACTATCCTAAATCAATGTGCTCCACATCCCAGGTGGACCACTCAGATCCCTCTACCCTGGAATACTGGTTCAGAACATGAGAACAAAGAATGTTGCTTCCATAGATTTAGAACTATATTCTATGATTATCTCTACCAGAGATTAAACGAAGCGAGAGGCGCAAACGTTTGAACATTTCCGCGTTCTGTTTTCACAAAGGGGAGGGGGGCGAAATCCCCCTTTAAGCAGACCTAGTTACATTCGAACTTAACTGCTTGCCAATCTGACAGAGATCGATATCCCACTATGACGACTTTGCGACACGCCTCTTTAAGCAGACAGGAATTGTTTGAATTTTGCTTCGATAGAAATACATTATGTTGCTCTATCTTGTCAGTAATGAAGGATCTTTGTCTCTACCTTGCAACTTGATCATCTTATCACATATAATAATACTCCACATCACTATTTCAACCATTGCTGAAAAACATTTGGTATAATCCACTTGACTGTATAAAATGACCTACAATGAATCCAGAGAAGAGCCCACCTAACCCCACTCAAGTGTGGAGAGATTCCGCTCAACAAATGACCTTTCATTTAAAAGCATCATTCAAATACAATTACAATACCATAAGGGTTCAAATCAAGTCAATAGTTCATTAGTGGCACCATCCTACACATTCCACTCATCATTTATACGCATTTGACAAGCACAATGAAAGTGAAATGGGAGCACTGGATGCATAAAACATACTATAAACTACTCATAAAATAAACTACTCATAAACTAAGCTATTCATGTCAAGAGCATGTAAACAAACAACCTTTTGAAACTCGACTGTTATCAACATCTGTGGTAAAGTTGGTATGCTGTTCTGAAGCAGGGCTGCAACAATTAATCGAATAATCCAATAGTTGACTTTAATCCATTGGTTGAATTTAATTGATTATTGAATTAATTATCAACTAATTTGGCAATCATTAATCAGTTTGTGTCAATTGTTTACTTCAAAATGCTTAATTTATTACCTTAAACTTCTGCCTAACTTGCTCCTCCATGATAGAAAAAGTAAATATATTTGGCTTGTGGACTAAACAAGGCATCTGAGGACATATTCTTGGACTTTATATATGTTTTGGCATTGTCATGAGCAGGTCACAGATTTAAATCTTATTTATAAAGCCATATCTCCTCTGTGTGCCCAAGTTGATGTATGTGTTTAATATTTTTTGAGTAACACTCAACATAATTTCACAATTTTCTGGCATTTTATATTAAACAACTACTTGATTATTAATCAATAAAATAATCAAGATATAGATAATAGATTAATAGAGAGTGGTCCAAAGTGGGCTACTAGCATAATCAACTTCTACATGTGAATGTAGGAGTTTCATCTACATGACAAGTAATGAATGGTACTGACAAGATCATGAGAGAGATGTAGAGAGAGAGAGAGGGAGAGAGAGGAAGAGAGCAAAAGAGAGACAGAGAGAAAGGAGAGAGAGAGAAAGAAAGAGAGACAGAGACAGAGACAGAGAGAGAAAGGAGAGAGAGAGAGAGAGAGAAAGTAGCAGCAGCTTGAATGTGACACGTCACCAAACTTCAAGGTCTCATTGCAGCCAAGAGAAGTAGGAAGTAGGAGGGGTACACACCATTATCATCTTGTATTCTCAGCACAAAGTAGCGGCTTGAGTCACTGACGGTTTCCAAGGCGATGCCTGGATACTCGTTGATTGGTGCCTGTGCAAAAAGCTCACCTGAAGAGAACAGGAGAAGTAAAAAGAAGGGAAGCACACAGATGGTCACTCCAGAAAACAGCTACGTAGCGCATCTGACCTGACCGATTCAGTCACTCTTCATCTGCTGACCACAGTCAGACAGAGAGAGAGAGAGAGAGAGAGAAAGGGAGGGAGAGCGAGAGAATATCTGATACATTACAATTAGAGAAAGAGAGAGAAAGAGAGAGAATAACTGATGCATATCACAGTTAGAGAGAGAAAGGGAATATCTGATGCACATCACAGTTAGAGAAAGAGAGGGAAAGAGAAAAAGAGAGAGAATCTGATGCATGTTGCAGTTAGAGAAAGAGAGAGAGAATATCTGATGCACATGACAGAGAGAGAATATCTGATGCATATCTACCATTAGCCATTTCCTATTGTACAGATATGCATCATAAGTACTGTACGCTACTCTCAGTTGGTATAACAGCAGCATAGGATGATTGTGTGTGTCTGTGTGTGTGTGTGTGTGTGTGTGTGTGTGTGTGTGTGTGTGTGTGTGTGTGTGTGTGTGTGTGTGTGTGTATTCCCTCACACTCTCCACCTCGAGCTGGTGTGTGGTGAGGGTTCTGGTGCATAATGGCTGCCGTGCATCACCCAGGTGGGTGCTACACTTTGGTGGTGTTTAACAAGGCTAATCCTTCACTGTGAAGTGCTTTGGGTGCCATGAAAAGCTCCATATAAATGCAAGTTGTGGTGTGTATCCATTAGTAGCATACATACCTTGTGTTTGTGTGTGTGTGTGTGTGTGTGTGTGTGTGTGTGTGTGTATGTGTTAGTAGCATACATTCCTGAGCCTTTGTGTGTGTTTGTGTTTATGTCTGTGTGTGTGTGTGTGTGTGTGTATGTGTTAGTAGCATGAATACCTAAGACTAGCTGGAGTGGATGTGTGTGTGGCTTAGTGTGTGTGTGTGTGTGTGTGTGTGTGTGTGTGTGTGTGTGTGTGTGTGTGTTAGTAGCATGAATACCTAAGACTAGCTGGAGTGGATGTGTGTGTGGCTTAGTGTGTGTGTGTGTGTGTGTGTGTGTGTGTGTGTTAGTAGCATACATACCTGAGACTTTGTCTTCCAGCTTGATGAATGCCACTTTCCCTTTGGCCGTGATCCTCAAGCGCCCGCTCCAGTCGGGGGCGTCCAGCTTCCAGTCCGCTGCCCTGTGGAGGGGCACAGAGGTCGGGCAGAGGGGGCAGGGGCATCAGAGGGCATCGAGAGAGCACCTCCTGGCACAGGCTCTTTCCTACTGACACTCATTCACTGTTTTAAAGGGTAATGAAGTGCTTTACATTCATCTATAGCTGCTGAAATGTGATGCACACTGGCACACACTGTTAAAACTAAACAAGAGCAGTATGCTCATTCTTTCGAGTATAGTAAGCTTTAACTTTACATATTCCTCTCAAGAGATAACAGCTTTGGGAAATTATGTAGGCCTGTATATACCCCAACCAAGGCTCATGCTACATCTTGAGCATGCTATATCACCATTCATGGACCTTACTAGTCTGTACAACATGATGCTCGATCTTCAACCAAAAGCCATTCTTTTTATGTGGGACATGTGTGTGTGTGTGTGTGTGTGTGTGTGTGTGTGTGTGTTACTATCACACACACACACACACACACACACACACACACACACA
Organism: Sardina pilchardus; assembly: GCF_963854185.1. Taxonomy (NCBI): domain Eukaryota; kingdom Metazoa; phylum Chordata; class Actinopteri; order Clupeiformes; family Clupeidae; genus Sardina; species Sardina pilchardus. The sequence continues at coordinate 9,161,780 of NC_085017.1, forward strand.
CACACACACACACATACACACACACACACACACACATCTAGGCCACCAAAACAGAAACAACGTGGTTAATGGAATTAATTTCATGAGGCATCCCGAGGGGTTTTCGACATGGAATACTGATTTGGAGAGGGTCACTCTCCCCCTCATGGTTTAGCCTATTATTCTCTCCGAATTCTTCACGTTTTCCGCCCCAAGCTTTACTTTACGCAGTGCTCTCCAAATGTTGATAAATAGGGGCGCATCAGTAACCAACGGACACACTACTCCCTTAACTCAATTTGTTCACTAACAGGCCGTGAGATATTCTTTCATTGATTGAATTGTACAGGGTTAACAGCACGTTAAGACAACAGCACAATGGTGTAACGTCCACACATAGCCTAACGTAAACTGGCAGTTGAATCAGTGAATGGTAGTTTCAAACAGAGATAGACAGAAACAGTACTCATCAAGGAGATGCGCCGACATAAACAGTAGTAGGCTATTCGTAGCACGACACAGAGATGAATATAGGAACAGTGTTTTCAAACGCGTTCATTTCACAGTATTGCAAAGCGCGAAGGCTATTTAATCTATATCATTTAACCTACCGATGTCCGCGGTTGGAAGCCCGCGGCGGAATGCGATAAACGTTGACATCTGGTTTCACGATCAAAATTGACTCGTATTCCGCTTCTGTCGCCATCTTGAATTAAGCGCAGTCGACGCGTGACATTTATCTGAATTCCCAGCTAGGTTTAGCGGGTGGATCGCTTGCGTCGCGACCAAATGTCAATGGCGTGATGCGGTCCTTGAGTTTGGATGCAGGGAGAGATAAGCTGCGGGCCAAACGCGCATCCACCGATGGTAAAGCACTTGGATAGGCTACGCCTGGCATTGGGCTTTGAGCTCATTGAAATCCCTTGAATGTTTGTCAGTGGATACGGATGAAGAATTACAGTAAATCGGCTGGATGTAGCGTAAATAAATCCCCATTGTAAACAAATGTCAACTTGAAAATGTTACAGATATACAAGCCGAAGCAACCACGTCAAACAAGTTTATTATATTTTTAAAACAATTATTGATGTACAGTAATGTTTAACATGTGTATTCACGCCCACTACGTGAATATTCTAAGAAGGGGAGGGATTTAAGATTGTGAGCAGCTATCTTTAGACAGGTGGACGCAAAACGGAAGCGGAAATTTCCGTAGTTGCCTAGAAGACGCTGCTTCCTTCCCTTCCCCATCACCCAAGGTTGGTATGTTTATTACTCATACGGGAAAATACTGTTCATTTTCATTACAGTGAGATGCAGCTTTGCTTATGATGGTGCGCAATGGTCCTTTCAGCACTGATATATGGAACAGCTCCCACATCCGCCTAGAACTGCAGGAGCAGGAGGTGTCATGTTACTATCTCCGAAGAAGGCTCCGCTGATGCAGCGAGCCTTTCCTTTCAGATCACGATTTTCTCCTTTCGTGTTGTATACCTGTGCATCAGAGCATATTTGTCCATGCGTACAGGGAACTAGTAGGTTATTTCGCTCATACGTAGTGCACATAGTGCAGTTGGAATGGATTTGCAGCTAAATGGCTTTGCACCTGCTCCAATGTGGAAGGTTGTCATAGCCTAGGTAGCCTAACAGTGTAGGCTATCCACTTGGTACTAGCATACTGTCTGTCGGCTTCAAACAATCCACGGGCCCATGGGATGAAATGTCATATTGTTTCCGTTTCATGGAATTGTCATCCTCCTGGTCACAACTGCTACAAACTGTACACCCCCTGCTGCTGGTTGGATGTCAAAGCCACAATGTTTCATTGCAACAATTCGGCTAATCCTTTGTGACTTGCAGACGGGTGTCTGTTCTGTGCTCAGTATTAATTTAAGCGTATTTCCCTCTTCCTGTCCTACCACGTAGCCTACCGCTTGCATCGATGTCTCAATTTATCTTAATTTGACAACCGCTTTATTATGACATCCGCTATGTACGATTTGAGATGAGCTTTCTCCTTGAGAAGAGATGTGTAGAGGCTGTAGCTCTTTGACCCGTGTCTCTGTCTGTCCAGGTGTAAAATATAGATGTTTTGCTTTCGTAGGATAATTTCTCTCCGGCCCTCTGGCTGTCGGACCTAATGCTGCTGCCCCGGCGGGACTGTTTACGAGCAGCCAGTGAGCCCGGAGCATAGAGAGCGCCAGAGTGCCCTCCACCAACCCTTTGCAATCAGGTGAGCAGAGCCAAGAGAGTTGCTACATCCTGCTCACCATGATGCCTCACACCCAAACGCAAATGCAAAGGACTTGGCTATTCATAACATGGTTGTCGGCCTGAGCCAGGGGTTATTACTGAGGAGTGTTTAAGAGAGCCCAATCCGAGACCCTTGTGCAAATCATTTGAAACAAAACATGAGTTATGTTGCAACACTCTTGTGGTCTTAAGAGGAAGTGTAGTGCCCAGAGTTTATGTGTTTTTATTGTGGGAAAGTGAATAAGACCCTCACAGCTGCACACACACTTCAGTTAATTTACACAAGGGTGTTTATCCCTTAAGGCTGCGCTTTACGTTTGGTGCAGTAGATGCTGTAATTCAGAGTGATTTACTGTATTGTAGGCTACATGTGCATGCCTGTGTTTCTGCTCCCTGGCTACCAAACACCTGATGTCGATGTTGTTGACAAAGCATCACTCAAGCACCTGCTCTACCAGATGTGCTCCAGGATACCTGGATCACTGGTGTCAATTATATATTTCTATGTACAATCTATCTAGAAAATACACTTACATGTAATCATTAAAGGATACCATTACCCACAGATGTCAGCATTGGTGCACCTTGGGTCTTGAACCCATGACCATGATTATTTATTAAAATAAGGAGAAAAGATTAGTTGCATATATTGTAAAAGGGAGGAAGTATGATCAACACTGAAGAGATATTGCAGCAAAGTGATCAATAGACCAAACCACGTTTGATGTTGGTTAAATGGTGTTTTAATGGCTTGTCCTGTAGGTTTAGCAATTGTGGTGCCAAATGCATTATTAGCATTGTGACTGGTAGGACGTAAAGATTACTGGTAAATGAAATGCCTCTTTTGCTGTTCTATAGGGACACAAGGCCCTCACTGTTTTAGACTGTCAATATTAACATTTTGTATACAACAACATAGCAAACATTTTACTGTTCCTTTGTAAGGATGATGCTGTTTCTGTTTAGCTTTCGCCAGGAGATGTTTAGAAGACAAAGTTTTCTTTGTTGGTTTTCCGCAATTTGTTGTCATTTTCTCAGAACAGATTTGTTTGCAGCAGTTAATTGTCCACACTAACTATTAGTTAATTGAGTGGACAAGTTTATTTTGTAGAACTGACATTTCTTTCACTTGAATGTTATTGTTACCTCGATATCTTTTTTCATAGAGCTTTGTTTAACACCAATTTGTTCTGATTGAAGTGTGGCATGTAATGCTATTTTAAATGTTATGTAATATCTGTTTGTACATTTGTGTTTTATTGTGCATGTGTGGATCGCTGTACTTTTTGTTTTGTTTCATCTTCTGTATTTGTCTGATTGACCCACAGCGGTACGCCAATTTATCTGTCACCATGACACACTCAATGTTGCGTAGAACACTGAAGAACCTGGTCCAGAACTTCTCTGAGGCCGAAGTCAAGGTCAGACCCAATATTTACACTATTCGTACCTGTCACCATGAACAAAATTTACTGTATATATTTTTTATAAACGGCAGTAATGCTTCAAATAAGATTAGTGCTCACCTGACATACTTACCACCTACTGTAAGACACACTTTCTTATACACACATCTGTTTGACTTGATCAAATGCAGCACTAATGGGAGTCAGCTTTGCCAAAACATGGATTACTGTGCAGTACTCCCTGAGCTGGACAATTGCAATTGAGTCAATTGTGGGAAATGCTGCATATCAAAGTTTGTATTAGGCAAGCTGAGAATGTAGAATAGGATTGTGAGTAGGTTCAGCACTGTTTGGGGGGAGAAGTGAGAGGCATCCTATTAGCCAGTTGTCAAGAATGAGCAAAATGCTTTGTTAGATTCACATTCGTAAGCAAAGCACAGCGCATAGAATAGCGTGGCCAATCCTGCGTCTGGTGTCAGCACTTCAGAGGATGACTCGACACATCTCCCTCTTCCTTCCTGCTGTTGCCAGGTCCGAGAGGCCACCTCCAACGACCCCTGGGGTCCCTCCAGCTCCCAGTTGTCCGACATCTCAGACCTGACGTACAACGTGGTGGCCTGCAATGAGATCACAAGCATGCTGTTCAAGCGCCTCAACGATGTCGCCAAGAACTGGAGGCACGTGTACAAGGTAGGTGAGCTCAGTGGAGAGAGAGGAGAGGAGAGGAGAGGAGAGGAGAGGTGCGGTGCAGAAAAGAGACACACTGACAACGAGGGGGTTTTTTGGGGGGGGGGGGGGGGTTATGCCTTTTAATTGGATAGGACAGTAGAGATACAGACAGGAAGTGAGTGGGAGAGAGAGTTGGGTGGGATCCCGAAAGGACCACGGAGCGGGAATCGAACCCGGGTCCCAAATCCGACCTGCAGTCATATCCCGATCCCACCCCATCTCTCTCTCCCACTTGTTTCCTGTCTACCTCTTCACTATCCTATCATCATAAAGGCAAAAAAGCCAAAAATATATACAGAAAGAAAAAAATGACCTGTTGTGGCGAGAATGGCAGGTTTCCCTGGTCCCCCTACTCTACTGTGTCCATAAAATGCTTAAAATTCTCTGGACATACACACGCACCCCTCATGCACCGGCTAGCCGTGCCAGCTAGCTATAAAATGGCTTCATTTTTTAGAGGTTCATCATGGCAGAGTCAGTGAATTGACAGAGACGGCTGTGAAATACTGTATGTACGCCAAAACTGTAGGGGGAGCTCCGTAGAGAAAAATGTGACCACAAAAGTGAGAAATAAGCAAAGAAATTACTGGAGTTTGCACCTTGAAAATATTTGAATTCTTACTGGCACTTTAGATCAAATTTGATTGAATCGATTTGAGTAGATACAGAGAGGAGAATTGAGGGAAGTGTGGAGTCGGAGTGTGTGGCTGACTAGGCAAAGCCAAACGATTTTTCTGACACAGACAAGCAAATACAGCTATGGTGTGGCATATGGGAGCATTGAGCTGACTCCGCAATGTTTGCGCTTCATTGTCTTGCCCATAATGTTAAATCAGTAAAAATCAGGCTTCTCAGCCAAATATACTTGCGTAGCCTACGTGGAATTTGGTCTCTGGTGCTCGGGGAACGGTGGGGGGAACTAGCTCAAGGACAGCTGTGGAACCAGGCATGGCAGAAAGATTAATGGATTCAAAATCGCAGTTTAAGTGAATACGATAACCAAGGCCAAGGCTCAAGACTGTCATTATTTGCAAGTATTTTGCTACTCTCTGTAGCAACACCATGACTATGTATCAACATTTTTTTAAAAAAAACCCATAGACACCAGAACAATGAATGTAGCAGCAGACTCATTTCTAAATGTGTTAAGTTGTGAATATCGAACTGAATCTTGACTTTCAAAAATTATATTGCAAATCAATTTGCAATCACAATATCTATGTTTACATTTACATGTATCCATTTAGCAGATGCTTTTATCCAAAGTGACTTAAAAATAAAATAAAGAACAACATTTAAGCAACAATGCAGATGGACCAATTAGCAATAAATTAGTAGCAATTAATACTACATCAGTCTACTAGTAGTGGTCTACTTTTACTAGTATTTGTTAGAAAAGATAGATATATTTCCTCAAAATCTTTCAGCCCCAGAACCAGGTAGGCCTAATGGAAAAGTGGAATGAAATGAGAGGACGACAACAAGAAAGAGGACAGAGGAAGAAAGGAGAAAGCTTTGTTACTATGGAAACAGAACAACCCAGCCTCCCTTTTTTGTGTTGAATGTATTGCATTTTGGAAAGAAAACCTGCTCTCATTAAAAGTAAAAGTCCTCATCTCTACGCGTAGCTACAGCTGGTGAAGAGCATAATCCGTCTGCCCGTTATGTTACCATAGAGGACTATGGACTTAATACAGCCGGGCGCTGTTGCCCTGACATCAGTAAACAGTAACTGCCATTGTTGTCATATCTTTTGTAAACGGTCTCTCTCCATATGGGTTTGCTAAGCATGGGTCATGGCAGGGCCCTTAGTATGTTGATGTGGCTTTAAATTATTCATGACTGAAGAGCTGCCTGAATTCGCCCCTGGGTCCACCAGCTCCAGTGGCTCAAATATCAACCATCTCGGTGGGCACTGTATGCACATTAACACACACACACACACACACACACATACTGTCCAAATAATGATGCCTATAGCTAAAATGTGCTTTAGTTGTTTTTATTTGATCAACACGGCTTTCTTCCTTTATTTCAAGAATTGCGCTGTACTGTAGCTTTGGTTATAGGACGCAGGAGACAAAAAAAAAACTTGGCAAGTGTGTGTGCTTTTGCCTTCTGCCATGTGATCGAAGGGTTTACTTGTGTCTCCGTTCCCTTTCTCCTCCACACTGCCAGTCTGTTGTATTGCTGGAGTATCTGCTGAAGACGGGCGCAGATGGAGTGGTCACTGCCAGCCTGGAGAACGTCCACGTGGTCAAGGCTCTTACCGAGTTCCGCGCCGTAGACAAAGACGGCAAAGACCAGGTGTGGGAGATTTGACACAATATGACCTGAATCCTACCACTAATTCCATAGTACTCACTCATTCACTCATTCACTCACTCTCTCTCTTACACACACACACATTCACGTGCACAGAGAATTACACCATGTTTACAAAACACACTGCACACATACTGTTGACGAATACACACACATTGTGAAATCATGGTTGATATGGTGACGTCCACTGTTCTTTTCACAGGGCGCTACCATCAGAGAGAAAGCAAAGATTGTGCTGGTGTTGATTGAGGATCCAGAGAAGCTCAAGGAAGAGCGTGATATGGCCATGAAACACAAAGACAAGCTACAAAAGGCAACCACAGGTACTTAATGGCAACTATTCGTGTCCTGCTACATGACTGTACAAATACTAGTCTTTGTTCTTACATCCAGTTTGTTTGTTAAACTTGTATAGCCAATCACAAGTACTTACCAGCGAAAAGCCATATCCTATTACATGAATATAAAAGGGCTATCTTTGTTCAAGTTCAACAATTTATTGGCATATCAACACAATTGATTGGAATTTGTCCTAGAATTGTCAATACACAGGAACATACAGTACTGTACATGAAAAACAATCACATAGACAATCATTCAAACCAGTAATTTAACAGAGTAACCAGAGCAGCACCATGCCGTCATTCTCCAGCACCATTATGCACGCATGCGCACAAGAATGTGTGTAAACGTGTGTGTGTTGTACCTTGTATGCACACAGAATTTCTGTTTGTTAAGCAAAGGCAAGCACAGGTGCTCAGCAGTGACGAGCCATATCCTGCTACATGACTGCGAAAATGCTAGCCTTTGTATACGACAAAAAACAAAATCTAACCAAGTGTTATTAATCTTATATTAAAGGGATAGTTCGGATTTTAAGACACGAAGTTGTATGGGTTCCCTGTCAGCAACGTAGTGCATCAGCACTGACTTACCCCCGACAGCGTCCTGTGAGCCGAGATCCAGCCGGTTTTTGATCGTTTTTGATGCCGGACTATTTTCTTCAGCAAGTTTCTGGGGTCACGAAAGTAAAGTGTTTTTCTTCTCAAAACCATATGCGTTCAACAGAGTGATATATTTGCACCACAAAAACGTTGTCCAGCTGTCAGTAGCGCGCAGTGATAGGAATCGCGAAAAATAAGTAAGTGATAACGAGGTTTGAATTTTTCCTGGACAACGTTTTTGTGGTGCAAATATATCACTCTGTTGAACGCATATGGTTTTGAGAAGAAAAACACTTTACTTTCGTGACCCCAGAAACTTGCCGGACTACTTTCTTCAGCATCAAAAACGATCTAAAACCGGCTGGATCTCGGCTCACAGGACGCTGTCGGGGGTAAGTCAGTGCTGATGCACTACGTTGCTGACAGGGAACCCATACAACTTCGTGTCTTAAAATCCAAACTATCCCTTTAAGATTAAAAAAAGATCTATTTGGTATTGTTTTTAGTATTTTAGGTCAGTCTATTTATACTGAAAACAATACCAACTAGATTTGTTTTTTTAAGTAAATTTTTTGGGCTTTTTACCTTTATTCATAGACTGTAGAGAGAGACAGGAAGCAAGTTGGAGAGAGAGAGATGGGGTTGGATCGGAAAAAAATGGCTGCAGGTCGGACTGGAACCTGGGTCCTCGTGGGCACTCAAACCTGTTTATTGCACGAGCACTGTAGCCTGTTGCGCCACAGCCCCCCCCCCCCCCCCCCCCACCAACTAGATTTTTTGATCTTGACATGAGATTTATAACACTTAGTTGGATTTTTTAAATTAAATATGCTGTTGCAGTGTACACTCCTATGTTTGTTTCCTAATCCTAACTGCTTGGGTTCCATAACCATTGTCCAATTTTTACCTGCAGCTGCGACGGAAGCAGCAGCGGAGAAAGAAAAGCCAGTGATCGCACCCTACACTGGCCTCCCCAAGCTGGATAACATCCCTTCAGTGGCCGAACTCATGGCCGAGATGGCCGCCAAGAAGGAAGAGAGGCGCAAGGAAGAGGAGAAAAAGAAATCAGATGAGCGAAGGGTACATCATATATGTCCCTTTTGTTTTTTGTATTTAAAGGACCTCTTATCGGGTTTAGATACATGAATCTACCCTGACCCTGCTCGATACTCAAAATGTCTGGCATTTGGTGCAGATTCCTATATTTACAAAGTGATCTCCCGCTCCCGCACACACTATCTTTCTTTGTTGCTTTCTTTCGATCTACCTTCTATTCAATTTTCATTTTTCTATTTGTCTCCAGGCTAAGGAGGGTGATACGGAACCAGACCTGTGGGAGCAGGGGGGCACCGCTGCACCACCCTCTGGCTCAGACCCATGGGGGGGTGCCCCCTCTGAACCTCCAAAGGATGATGGTTCAGCTAAGAATGACCCCTGGGGAGGCGCAAGCGAACCAGCCGCTGCCAGTAAAGATCCCTGGGGTGGGGGATCAGACGCTGCCCCATCTGAAGAGGCTCCTGCAACTAATGATCCTTGGGGCGGAGGAGCTGACAGTGCACCAAAGGAGACTTCGCCAGCTAGCAATGATCCATGGGGTGGCTCGGGAGATGCCCCATCTGAGGACACTCCAGCAAGTAATGATCCTTGGGGCGGGGGATCGGACACTGCCCCCAAAAAATCTCCTCCCACCACCAACGACCCTTGGGGTAGTTCGGGAGATGCCCCACCAAAAGATACTCCAGCAAACGATGATCCTTGGGGTGGGGAATCAGACTTTGCCCCGAAAGAATCTCCTCCACCTAGCAATGACCCCTGGGGTGCTGCAGGAGATGCCCCATCAAAGGACGCTCCTGCAACAAATGACCCTTTTGGTGGTGGGTCAGACATTGCCCCAAAAGAGTCTCCCCCTTCAAGCAACGACCCATGGGGTGCATCAGGAGATGTGCCATCCACAGAAGCACCTGTAGCGAACGACCCTTGGGGTGGAGGAGCAAGTGACACCACAAAAGATTCTGCCCCTGTCAGCAATGATCCATGGGGTGATTCAGGCACCACAGTAGATGCCCCATCCAAAGATACCCCTGCCACCAGTGATCCTTTTGGTGGAGGATCAGACATTGTCCCAAACGATTCTGCACCGGCCAGCAGCGACCCATGGGGAGCATCGCTCGATGCACCCTTGGAATCTCCACCGGCTAAATCAGACCCTTGGGAGACACCCGCTGCCAAAACCTCACCTGACACAGCCCCAGCCAGCGCTGACCTTTGGGGTGCCCCAACAGAGGTGCAAGAACCCAAACCAGACCCATTCGATACACCCTTGGAGTCCCAAGAACCCAAAGTGGACCCATGGGATGCACCAGCAGAGCCTCCCAAAACCAAATCAGACCCATGGGATGCACCAGCAGAAGTACCTGAAACCAAGTCAGATCCTTGGGATGCGCCGGTAGAAGCACCAGTAACCAAACCAGATCCGTGGGACGCACCAGCAGAGGCGCCTGAAACCAAGTCAGATCCATGGGATGCGCCATCAGATACCCCACAGACCCAGGCAGACGCCTGGGGTGGAGGAGGGGATGGGTTCGGTGATGAAAAGAAAGCAGACAGTGACCCTTGGGGTGCCCCAGGTGAAATGCCTGCAGTAACATATTAGCAAGTTAAGCATATTAGCAAGTTTAACATTATACTTTACCAGCCACCATTTTAGATTATATGATACTGCTTGATATTTTAATAGATTCTTCCAGTACACCAATTTGGATATTTTGTTAGTATTAAATGTGCAGTTTGCTGATTTATCTTACACTTTCCATCTACAACACTGTTCAGGTGAAAACTGTAATTCAAAGCTTTAAGTATCCAATATGTTAGCAATATTAGTTTCACAGCTCTGTTTCAGTCCTATGCTACATTTGGACACACAACATTTCCTTGCCAATAATATCAGAAATATTTTAGCGAAGTAACATTTGGATTATACATATGCAGTGGTTATTCCTGACATGTTTACTTGTTAACAAAAAGTATGTCTCTAGAATCAGATGACTTGAGAAACTTAATGCCATGTCTCAAAATATGTTAACAGCTAGGTATATGGGAGCTAAGTGTTAACCTTATGAGATGCTAAGCAGTTGAATCTCCACAGCCACTTCTCCTCCTAGTGGAGATGACCCATGGGGGGCTCCTCCAGCTGCCGCAACCAGCCCCAGTGGTGACCCTTTTGGAGACGGAGGCTCTACAGATGCTTGGGGAACGCCAACCAAAAGTGCTAATAACGGTTTGTAGCTTTTCACATTATTTGAGAAGAAAATCACTCCTGACACATAGTTGGCTTATAGTCCTGAGTAGTCTCTGATCGAGGTATTTTTTTTTCAGTCCACAAGATCTTAATCAAGATTAATGTGCCAGAGTAGAAATAAGGAGTTGTGTTTTGTTGTATTTTATTTAGTCTTGTTTTCTCATGTTTTATTTTGCAGGTGACCTGACAGAAGGAGCAAAAACGAAAGCTCCCCAGGGTAAGGAAGAGTAAACCGAAGAGGGAGAGAATGAGAGAGCGAGAGATGTGGGAGAAGTATACTCCTTCAGCCATTCATTTCAAACTAAGTGCTTGTGATTTTCCAACCCCTTTCCTATGTATTTGACTCTGAAGTAGATGTACCTTATAGCAGGTAAAAAGTCACGTGACCCTCCCTGGGTAGATGTAGTTGTGTAGAAGTCATCCTCATTGCTCTTCCCATCTCTCTCTCTCTCTCTCTCTCTCTCTCTCTCACTCTGTCTCGCCTGCTCTCTTTTTCTCTCTCACTCCCTCCTTTATGCTCTTCCTTACCCATCTATCACCATCATTCCATCTTCCCTTTTGTTTCGTATTTGTTCCCTCTCTCCCTCCATTTTCCCAGGCCTCTCAGCATGGCTAGATGGGCTGACCCTGGACTTAACCATGCCTAGTAAAGAAGGGGTCAACCAAACCACCCCTGTGGCACCTATCCCATTTGGTTTCAACCCCGTCACCCCCAGACCCTTCCATCCCCAAAGCACCACCAGGCTCACAGGTGCATCCAGCTATACCCCTTTCATCCCCCAGGGGGTGCCGCGTCACCACCTTACCCCCATGGGGGGATTTCATGCCTCGTCCCCCCTCTGGGGAGCTGGGATGGTGGCACCCATCCAGCAAGGGGTTCCCTACGGAGGGTCTCCCAGTGGCATGGCTGGTTCCCCAATGCTGACTGGGATGCGGATGCCTGTTCAGCCTCCTCGGCCACCATGTGGTGGTGTTGGCATGTTTGTAACTGATGCAAACACAAACAACCCTTTCCTCATCTGAAGATATCCATGTCCTATGAATGTTGTGTACATCATATCCTGTCATCCATATCTTATGACCTACCCTCTCACCTATCCCCCACCACCCGTCAACCCTGATACTGCACCTACAAGCCTCCAGTGTATGTGTGATATACCTTACTGTAAGATATACATGATGTTTGGAGATTAAAAAAAACACTATTTAAAAATCAATAAGAAGCATAATATGCGCATATGTGGTCTTTACCTCCATCTGGAGGAAAGAAATGCATGTCTGTTGAATCCCTCAGTAGAGTGAATGTATAGACTGAACGGCTGTGTGTGTGAGAGAAAGGAAGAGTGAAAGAATGATGTAGGTATTTTCTGTTTAGTTATACTCCTCCCCGTGCTGTATTTTCGTTCTTGGAGGATGTGAATTGTGAAGGGGGGGTTTGGATGTCTGTGAAATGCCCTCCTCCCTTTGACATCAGTGTAAACCTTCAGCCTCCTCAGTTGAATCAAGAACTTTGGGAGGGTCTCTTCAGATGTGACTCGACCCCAGAGACTGACCTACACAAAGCCACTGTTTAAGTCAAAGAAAAGACTTTGTTTCCTCAAGCATCGTCAGGTCAGAGATCGTGGCTGCCATCAGATAATGGAAATATCTCCATACATCAGCTAGCCTACTAATGCACATCAGTCATCCAACCACCATGGGGCTTGCTACTCTTCAAATGAGTGAAATCATATCACTTAATTATGTTTTTTTTTATCTTGTTATGTACAGTACAATATCTGTTTCATGGACAGATATATTGAAGTGATGATTCTGTAGCTTAGAGAGAATGTTGCAAATAAGCACAGGTGTGTAGGAGCCACAGGGGAAACAGAGTTTTGGTGTTTTGTTTTGCTTCTGGAACATTCCAATCATGCATCACATTGTGTCAGAGGGCAGTTCTGACAGATAGATGGGACAATAGCCTGGTTTGCTATTTATGTGTTTATTTATTTATGTAATGACTTATTTATTACTGTTTTTGTTTATTTATTTAAATTGTTGGATTGTTGTGTCATCTGGAAGTTTGAAAAGCTGTTTTCCTTATCAATCAAACCAGTAGGGCATCATATTGGTTGTTCGGAGTGCCTGTGGCTTTAGACTGAAGAAAAGCAATGACATGATGCAATCAAACAAACGATAATACATTAAACGAGGAGGGGGACATTCTCTGTGCAGTTCTGTTCTCTTTTTCAGCCGAGGGGTGGTCTGTGATGATGTCTGTTGTTATTGTTATTGATGGTATACATATAGTCAGAAATATGAGTTGGTTTTATATTTAAAAAAAAAAAATAATATATTTATTTTACCAGGTATGTCAAAGCAGTGTTGTTTCCCTGTGAAAGTGCACAATTGAGAAATAAACTGGACAAGTGACACACTGGAGACAGTTGTCAATTATGTGTGTGTGTGTGTGTGTGTGTGTGTGTGTGTGTGTGTGTGTGTGTGTGTGTGTGTGTGTGTGTGTGTGTGTGTGTGTGTGTGTGTGTGTGTGTGTGTGTGTGTGTGTGTGTGTGTGTGTGTGTGTGTGCGTGTGTGTGAGCCTGCACGTATTGTATGTTGTGTATGTTTAAATTCATCTATGTTTATGTAATACAAATTTAATAACACTCATTAGATCATCTTGATCTAGGCTTACCACAACAACATGATCCTTAGCCTACAAGACGGCAATGTTTACGCCAGTGATTGTCCTATAGCATATCTCCACATTTGCATGCTAACCACAGTGTAGAATAGTTTTAACTGTATACGGAGAGTGGGTCAAGGGGATAGTGTCACCTTGTACCCTTGTGCAAGGCACTTCACCACCTTCAGTTGCTCCAGGGGGACTCTCCCTACAGTTGGACTGTATGGGTGCCTCTCAACTCGTCTCCTCGATCCTCGATGCTCGATCCTCCAGGCTCGTTCCCACTGATCTATAACTAACACTGGATAGACTATCCCATTGTTGCCACCCCATCAAGTACATCAGTGAGGACGAGGACCGAAGAAGGAAGGGAGGATGTATAAAAGACTAAATGAGAGGCACCCTGGATAAAAGCATCAGCTAAATACATCAAAAATAGTACCTGAAAGTCATCAACAGAGGGCGTATGAGTGCACAATGAATGACTGAATCAAGACAGGTCCTCATACAGGATGTATGAGTGCATCTCAATGTATATTGTTGAAATAGAGAAATGTTAAGTTGTAAGACTCCTTATGCATGTTCTTAAGGTCTACTAGTGGAAGAGAAACTGTTGGCAACCTACTTTCACTTGAGTCATGAATTGACATTTTGTTTCTTTTTGTGCTTTTGTGAATTTACATTTTTCACATTCATTTATTCTTGAGTTCTTCATAAACTAAATATAGCAGACATTTCTGTAGATCAGAAATGTTTTTTTTCTCCTATTGTCTGCTTTGCCATGTTATACATTGAATTAGAAGTAATTTCTTGTTCTTATCTGTAAGCTTGGTAATGGGTCATCATATAGGCCAATCCTAATTACACATGAACAGCCTGAACCTTCATTCGAAAAAGGCTCGCAATTGTTTCTTGTATCCTCAAAAATCTCCATTACCTGTGGTCGTTGTTTTGTTGTGAGTGGTAGCATTTTTGATGTTTTATTTGTATGTGTGGCTGGAGAGATAGTGGAGTGAGTGAGTGAGTGTGAGTGTGAGTGTGAGTGTGAGTATGACTGACTGACTGACTGACTGACTGAGGGTGTGAGCGAGTGAGTGAGAGTGATGAAATGAGTGAGTGAGTGAGAGAATGAGTAAATGAGTGAGTGAGTGAGAGTGAGTAAATGAATGAGTGAGTGAGTGAGTGAGTGAGTGAGAGTGAGTAAATGAGTGAGTGAGTGAGTGAGTGCGTGAGTGATTCAGTGAGTGGGTGATTCAGTGAGTGAGTGAGTGAGTGAGAGAGAGTGAGTCAGTGAGTGAGTCAGTGAGTGAGTGAGTGAGAGTGAGTAAATGAGTGAGTGAGTGAGAGTGAGTAAATGAGTGAGTGAGTGAGTGAGTGAGAGTGAGTAAATGAGTGAGTGAGTGAGTGTGTGAGTGATTCAGTGAGTGAGTGAGTGAGTGAGAGAGAGTGAGTGAGTGATGAGTGAGTGAGTGAGTCAGTGAGTGAGTGAGAGTGAGTAAATGAGTGAGTGAGTGTGAGAGTGAGTGAGTGTGTGATTGAGTGAGTGAGTGTGTGAGTGAATGAGTGAGTGTGTGAGTGTGTGAGTGATTCAGTGAGTGAGTGATTCAGTGAGTGACTGAGTAGAGGGTCATTGGACAGCTGTGGACAGATGTCCACAGGGATGGCCCCGCTCTGCCCCTCCCCAGGATTGCCGTGGCTACGATTGGACTGATCTTGCGCTGGATGATCTGATCTGCTGCACTTGTGTGAGTGGGGGGTCGGGTCACTGTGTGTCACATAAGACTGTGACACACAGGGATTCCCACAAGCCTTCCCTCCACTCTGGCCCTCACACACACATACACACACTCACAGACACACACACACCAGTTTAATTAAAACACATCATCATCACACCAAGGGAGAGAGGTTGACCACTGGAGCACAGGGGGCGAGGGGATTGGATGAGTACTCTTACTACGGAAGAAGGGATGTGGGAGAAAGAGAAGGGAGAAAAGGGGGAGGAGTGAAGGAACAGATGGATGAGTGTGGATTAAGTCGAATCTGAGTGGGTTTCTGACAGAAAGCCACCCAAGAGAAACAGAGAAGAAGAACAAGAAGAAGAAGACAATGAGAAGGAGAAAAGTGGCAAAAGAGGGAGAGGAGGAGACAGGAGGAAACATGAAAGTCAAGGAGGTACGTAAGTGCTTTGGGTTTTTATTTTTTTTATCTTTCTCTCCTCTTTTTCTTTCTCTTCTACAGATGAAATGATCACTCAGATAAACATCCATCCAGCTGTGCATCTGGAGATGTTTGTAACTGGCAGGATACAGTGGTCAGATTGAGGCTGCAGAGCTGAGTCTCTGCCCACCCCTGTGAGTTATAGAGACACTAATGTCACTCACTCTCACACATGTGGAAGGAGGACTATAATTGCCTATAAATAGATCTTTTAAAGTCAAACTTTGTCAATTGACCACATGGATATCTTACTAACTCAGGAATGAGCTGCTGAGCTCATTCCGGCTGAATCAGCTCAGTGAGCTATTTGTACTGGATGGACAGTTAAACACTCATTCAAGGAGAGCTTGATCATTTATTGCACATCTCCATTAATTGTCTTAGTCGCCTTGTCGGTATTGTTGTTGTTGTTGGTAGCGTTTCGTTGTTTTGTTTTCGCTGCTGTCTGTTTTGCACTCTCGAGGAGCAGTAAATGTGATGTAAACGCTGAAATAATGTTTAAAAGAGAAGAGATTAGATTGTATTTCATTCAATTTCAAGGATACGGTCTCTCTCTCTCGCTACGTCAACGAGCCATAATCTGCTTTATCGCCTGCTTTATGTCTCTCTGTACATCTTGTTTTGTCTAGGTGCAATCATAAGAAGCGAATGGACGCATGCAGGATTAAAGAGATGCACCTATCTTGAAGTGCTTAACCCATATCTTTAAGGATTACAAAGAAATGAGAGGTAGACTGAAGAAACGTAAATAATCAGTTGGGTAGAACTCTCTCTAATCTTTCCAAGAACCCTAAGAAGGTGGAGAGTCAGGGAATTATGCGTGAAAACTGATGGAAAAATTGTCTCTTTACGGACAGACAAGGGATTTGTTTTTTTTAAGAAGAAGAAAAATGAAAGTGGAACATGCTGTCTGGGACAGGACTCAAGGGAAACTAGGATGATGGAATAGCTGTGAACCTGGTCCACTTTCTTTTTTTATTTTCAAGCATCTTTTACCACATTGCCATCATGCCTGCTCACATTTTTTTGACACCACCTCCCAGCAAAGCTGAACCCACAACTCCCCAAATGGGCCCCACCCAATGACTGGACGACTGTCATAACCTCTCGGATCGAACCAATTTCGGATTGATTTGTCATCAGGACACCCTTTGGCCTGGGCCACAGTGGCACAGCAGTGTCAATGGGAATCTCTCGGTCCGACCCATCCATCTGTCTCTGTATCTATCCATCCCTCTCCTCCATCTCTGCTTAAATCCCTTCTTTATCTTCCACTGCTTCATCGACCTTTGACCTTAGGCTGTGTCGTTCTCTCTGCCTTCATTCCTCTTCTTGACTCTGTTTGGCTATAGCTGTCCTCTTACCCTCATCTCATCTGCTGCCGCAATACCCTCCGTATAGCACATAATCCATCTGTACCATACGACCGGCCCTCTGTCTCTCTCTCATACACACACAAACACACACACAGACACACACACACGCACACACACACACACACAAATCAACATCAATAAAAGGAATCACCATCTAACCCACTTTACACAACCTCTTCTGCAAACTCTTCTCGTCTTGGTCCCTTTTCTTTGTCTGTTGTTTAATCGGCCCCTGTCTGTTGGGTCACTCACTGTCCATCGTCCACCCCACCCTCCCCCGGTGTCACCATGTTGGAGCACATGTCTCGCCGCTCTCGCTCGCTCGTGTCCCTCTCGCTGACGTCCCTGGCCCTGGCGCTGTCGGTGTTGGCCTTCTCGACATCCTACTGGTGTGAAGGGACGCACAAGGTGGTCAAGCCTCCGTGCCTGTCTCCCGTCAAGATGAAGAACTGCGGACAGAACAACAGCCAACCCTACACCACTGGTAAGAAGATCACGGGCAGACCTGGGCAGACTTAGCCTGGCATAGCCCTCTGTAAGCTTCTGCTCAATTTTCATTTCCCTTCACCATTACCTCTGTACGATACGAGGGTTTGGTATGACCAGGCTATGGCAGACTAGGCTGTTGATATAAGTAGACTGTAACAGAATTTCCCACCTATTACCTATACACTAGTACACTAGTATACTGTAGTTGTCTGGGTCTAGCTGTTGGCTGCAGCAACTCAAGTTAGGTAGCACAGATTGTTGATGACATGCCAACAGCAAGAGCCAGACCGTTAGAGCCAGACAACTGAATTTCCCACCTACTAAGGATAATCATGCTCCCTGAGTAAGGTGACCAGATGTCCGAGACCAAAAACGGGGACATCATCTCAAAAACGGGGACATTTTCAGTTTCACTATCAATCTGATTGAAATACATACAGGTTTTGTCTTCAAAAAACGGGGACATAGGTAGTTTTTCTGTATTTTGCTGGGGACAAGCAACCAAAAACGGGGACTGTCTCCTGAAACAGGAGACGTCTGGTCACCCTATCCCAGAGTGTTGTTGTCTGACTGCTCAAGCTGTCTAGCTCTAGCCAACAACTCAAGCTAGGTAGCACAGATTGTTTTACTGACAGTAGGCTACTCAGTGACCTCAATCTAAGTGAAAAATAGAGTTTCCTTTACAACATCTTTGAGGATCACTTTCAGAGTGATTTTAAGAATGATAAAAAGCTGACATCAAAATCCATCAAATTGTATCCATCACATTCAACACGAGGAGAGTCTTTCCTCATCGTTGGTCAGTGTGGACGCTTGAATAGTTATACTTAAATGCTGCTAAATGTCATCTGCTATGAGGTTAATAGACAGGGGAGGGCTATACCAAAGATCCTTCCGCTTTAACCCTCTCTGGCTATACTGTACATGGGAATACTGTGCATTATTTTCTTAATTCTTCTTTCTGATTAAAGCACTCAACTGATTCTGAATGATTGGCCTATAGAGCGCTGAGATTAAAACACGGGTGCGGACAACATACAATTTTGTCCTTAACAATTAACATAAGACGCTGTCGTGCGGTTTATAAATAATGCAGATAATACACAGGAAATTGCCAGTGGCTCATACAAGCTGGTCAGTGGTATACTCTCACATTGTCATTGCAAACAAACTGTCTTTTACATGAGAGAATGAGATGAAAAATAAATGAACTCTTCAAAATGCTGGAGAACTCCACTGCTCTTGCTGTAACTCTCCTGCTCCCAAACTGATACTCCCTACTCTGCACCCTGTGTGATGGTTGGTGCCTTGCATGGCAGCCTCCTCCATCGGTGTATGAATTTGTGAAGGAATGAGTGAGATTTACTCTATAAAACACTTTGAGAAGTAGAAGAGCAATATATAAATGCAGTCCATTTACCATTTACCATTCATATCAGTTGCCACTCAGCTGTGAGGTCCTTATTCCCACACATATTCTCCTGTGTTTTGGCTCTGCTTTCAATCTAACAGATATGCTTCATGCTGCAATGTCCCTACAACCAAACTAATGTATATGTGATGGGATGCTGGAAAACCCACCAGATGGTGAAATTTCATCAACTTAAGATTTTGATGTTGCTAGGATAGTATGCAGGATGATGATAGGGGACGCTGGATGTTGCTAAGACGGTATCAGAATCTAAAGTTGGTGATACAGAGGTTTGAAACGGAGCAGCATTCAAGGATTTTTTTTATTTTACTAGTGTTGGGTTTTCTCCATCACAGCCATACTAGAAGGGCTCTTTGAATGAGGACAGAAGAGGCTGATTCCGTCAGGAAATCAAAAAAGCCACAGTGTTTTCAAACATTGTGATGAAATTGTTTGGGAATTGTCATGTTGTTGGTATCTCTTGCCGTCAGCACACAGCAATTTCTTGTCCCAGTGGGACGTCAGGTTTATTTGTGTGTTTATTTGTCATGCAGCTTGTTTTAAAGCTCAAAACAAGGTTTTGCTGTGTTACAGCTAGTCTGAGGTAGGCTATAATATACGTTACAATAAATAACAAATGACATACATAGATCACTAATGCCACCAGCGACCCCATATTACGGACAGCATTGTATATTATTCCCAAATCCGAGATTACACGCCCGGTGGCATTAATGTTTCTTTTTAAGCCTGTGTTCTTCTAATACAACATTCCTGCTGAACAACACAGACCAGAGATTATCCCAAGTGAGTAGATTTTGCAAAGAAGTGAGGTCTGTCTCACCAATGATTTCTGCTGGTGAACCTAAGGGCACATTTGGGAGTTGGGAATGGATTTATCCAAAGCTTCTGTCGTGACAGATTACTCAGGAGGTAATTTGTGTACTTGAGGAAAGTTACTCCAAAGAAATGTGTGAAGTTCGGTTTCAAAATGCAATAGGCCTATCCTCCATTTAAATTCATTTCCATAATTTTTTTTTTCATTTATTGGTAATATCAATGTAACTGCTATTATGTTATTGTTGTTTGGTTATCTTTACTCAATCAAAACAACACCACCACAATTTCATTCAATAACATGTTTTATATACATATATATATATATATATATAGGCCTACTGTATATATATATATGTATATATAGCCTATGTATATGCATGGATATAGAAATATACCACATGCACCAGATAGCGTATATGCAGATGAAATTTCATTGAAGCCGAAGTTCAAGATGTCAGGCAGGCATTTTCCAATCTCATGGTGAATCATGCAAGCAATCAACCGTCCCTCGAGTCAAAACCATCAGCCGAACCTTATTCGCACAGACATATAACGGCGGTGGATAATCCATCCTGCGGTAGATTTGTGTGCTACATAAATGTAATGTTGACGTACAGCATGCATTAGAGCGCAGGGGCTATATCGGTGCTCTTAAACTGCTTATCTAAAAACAAATCCATGCTGTTTTTTGTTTGCACATTGTCTGCTCTGTCATGGTGTCAAACACACAAGCAAGGTGTGTCACACCACCAGATCATTTTGCACAAATGGGAAGGGTGACAGAATCATCACTCAAAGGCTTCTACAGCCTATCGGAGTGACTCCTGCTTCTTCCCTAAGAGCAGAGGGGCTTTTTTTTGTTGTTAACACAGAAAAATAACACAAAACAGTGCAGGAATACTTTATGCATAGTGTGTAATGATCACTGTGAAAATCAACCCAAATGAGTATTGTTTCGGCAAAATAAAACCTATACTGTCGGTACATTTTCCACATCAAGAAAAGCTGATATCTGACAATAAAATGTAACGACAATCTGCCAATAAAAAGAAGCAACAAACCATCCCACCTTCTCTCTGCGTCTCTGCAGAAAGTCCTACCGTTGACCCACGCAAGCCCGCCTCCAACATCACGCTGACCCCGAGCCAGAAGGAGGAGCTGGCGCGCATGCGGGCCAAGAAGATGGCCAACGCGGTGCACTACATCTGGGAGACGGGCGAGGACAAGTACATGCTGCGCTACTTCCACACCGGCTTCTGGCTCTCCTGCGAGAAACACAACCAAGGTAAACGTGCAAAGGCGGTAGGATGTGTGTGTGTGTGTGTGTGTGTGTGTGTGTGTGTGTGTGTGTGTGTGTGTGTGTGTGTGTGTCGTGTGTGTGTGTGTGTGTGTGTGTGTGTGTGTGTGTGCATGTGTATGTATGCGTGTGTGTGTGTGTGTGTGTGTGTGTGTGTGTGTGTGTGTGTGTGTGTGTGTGTGTGTGTGTGTGTGTGTGTGTGTCTGTGTGTCTGTGTGTCTGTGTGTGCATGTGTATGTATGCATGTGTACAGTATGTGTGTGTGTGTGTGTGTGTGCGCGCGCACATGTATGCATATATGTGTTCAGTTTTTTTCACTTTTTTGCTTACTTTCCACATTTTGCATCAGTCTAATTCAATATTCATCTTCCATCACAGTTGATATGTGACCACTGACTATGTGATTCTTGTTGTCTCTCTAATCTAAGGGGAGGTCTGCCGGAGCTTCATTGAGCTGACACCAGGAGAGACACAAGGTCAGACTCAGATATTTCAAAACATTCAGCTTCATATAACTCTACTGTAGATGTTTTTTTTATGGTATTCACTCATCTCTCTCTCTCTCTCTCTCTCACTCACTCTCCCTCCTTCTCTCTCCCTATCTATCTCTCACTCTATTTCTGTCTCCCTCCCTCTCTCTCTCTCTCTCTCTTCTTCCCTCTCCCTCTCTATTTCCCTCTCTCTCTCTCTCCCTCTCTTGCCCTCTCTCACTCTCTATTTCTGTCTCTCTCTCCTTCTCCCTCTCTCTCTCCTTCTCCCTCTCTCTCTCTCTCTCTCTCTCTCTCTCTCTCTTTCTCTGCATCTCTGCTCAGGTGTGTTGTGGCTCTCTATGATCTCGGAGTTTACGTACATCGGTCTGCTGGCTCTGGGCTTCCTGATGATGTGGATGGAGGTCTGCTGTCTCTGCCTCAGTAAGGAGATGTACGCCCTGAAGATCAACGCCTTCGCAGCCATGTGCACCGTCCTGTCAGGTGCGTTCTGAACACACACACACGCACACGCACGCGCACGCGCACGCGCACGCACACACACACACACACACACACACACACACACACACACACACACACACACACACACACACACCAAGCCACATTAACCCACTTTGTGTTTCAGTGGTCATCAAATGTTGGGCTCATAAAATGCATTATTCTGACCTATCTCTTAGACCGCCACTACCCAGTGCTGTGTTCTCATACACACCCATCAAGCTGAGTTGACACAATCAATAAACACTTATAAACACTCATCAAATGTGTCAGAATCAGAGTCAGAATCAGCTTTATTGGCCGGGTTTGCGTAAACAAAGAAGGAATTTGACTCCGGTTCATCCTTGCTCTCAAGTACAACACTCAACAATAACATAGAAAAACAGTAAGAACAGAAAAGGGCAGTAACTGCAGTACACCCACCATGGCGTCACTATGAACCAGTTTAGAGAGAGAGTCTTTGTGCACTTCCCAGGTACAGTACAATACAGGAAACTACACAATGTTCAAGAGAGGTCTTCCCACTCCTTAGATGTCTTCTTGCTTTATTTTCATATGTTTGGCTTACATGTGTTACATCTCTGTGATGAAAACTGTAGACATTCTCTGTTTGGACAGATACTGGTTAATCCCTCTGTGGCAATATGTATACATGTAATGCATAATGAAAGCTGCAATCCAGCGTATATGTCCACTGAATCTCCATACACTGCGCCTGCGATCACATTTGGTTGGTAATAGCTTAGGCCATCAATACAGACAGTGGTTCTACTTTTATTTTTATATAAGATAGCATAAATGATGTTGCATCAGTTCCTGACCAATGGCACGACACAAGGCTTGTCTGACCTAAAGTGATCTGAGGTTAAGCACACGTAGGCCTCTGACATCGACTGACTCTAGGTTCATGGTGACACCAGCTTGCAATAGGTATGCATTTTATATAAGTTGTCTGTATCTGTGCCCGTTTGAGATTGAGAGCATTAATTATTCCTTCCTGTACAAACTCACTGACAAACTCTCTCTCACTCTCTCTAGCTCTCTCTCTCACACACACACACTCCATTAATCCAGCTATATGTTCCTATAGGTCTTCCAACAATTATGTCACAGTTTTCATGGCCTCTTCTCACCCTTTCATCTATGTGTTTCATAACCTATATATATATATCTATATCTGTCAATGCTGGCTTTTATGTGGATTTATGTATGGCAAAGTATTAAGGAGATTAGTTATAAGTCTCTCTCTCTGTGTCTGGCTACATCTCTGGTGCTTCCTCTCTCTCTCTCTCTCTCCCTCTCTCTCTCTCTCCCTCTCTTTCTCTCGTTTGTCTGTGAGTAGGTTTGATGGGTATGGTGGCCCATATGATGTACACTACCGTGTTCCAGATGACCGTGAGCATGGGGCCTAAAGACTGGCGGCCACAGGAGTGGGACTACGGCTGGTCTTTTGCGTAAGTGTCCATCTGTATACGTTTATCCGACAACTGCGGAGAAAAACACTCAGACTCTATTGTCCTCAAGCCAATTTTAGTCTCATGATTCACACCAGTATATGACGCGAAGGTACTATCTTTCATTTTTTTGCACATACCTGTACTGTTTCTGTACACTGTGACTACTATTTACATCTTTCTATCTCGAACTGTCTCACAATATCATTGTGTGACGCACGCATTCATGCACAGTGCACACACTGTTTTACTCAAACTGTATCTCAATGTTTGTCTGTCTGTCCTCAACTTTCCGTATTGTCCTCTCTCCTCCCTCTCACCTCCTCCTCCCCCTCGTCCACACAGCATGGCCTGGCTCTCCTTCAGCTGCTGCATGGCGGCGGCCGTCGCCACGCTCAACTCCTACACCAAGACCTTGATCGAGATCCGCCACCGCCAGCGCATCCAATTGGAGGAGGCCCGCGCCGCGAGCCACGCCCCCTCCTACGACGAGGTCATCACCGAAACCGACGGTTGCCACGGCGACGGCGGCGGCAGCATTTACTCGGTCAACCGCCTGCTGCACCAGGCGCAGCAGAGCACGCTGATCGAGAACATCTGGCACCCGCACGGCACGCTGGTGATGGGACCGGGGGGCCACCACGTGTCCGGCGGGGGGATGGTGATGGTCGGGGGGTGCGGGACGGAGGGGTGCGAGGACTGCGAGAGGGAGATGGACGAGATGGAGGACGCGCAGGAGGAGGAGTACGACGAGGACGACAACTACGACGAAGAATTAGGAGAGAGGGAAGATGATCTCTGCTGAGGAGAGAAGAGAAGAGAAGAGAAAAGAAAAGACGAGATGAGAAGGAGAGAGGGAAGATGATCTCTGCTGAGGAAAGAAGAGAAGAGAAAAGAAAAGACAAGATGAGAAGGAGAGAGGGAAGATTATATCTGCTGAGGAGAGAAGATGAGATGGGCAAAGAAAAGAAGAGAAGAGAAGAGAAGAGAAGAGAACGAGACAGTGAGAGATATGGAGAGGGTGATAATGTAAAGAGAAGTTATGTAAAGAGAAACCAAGAAGACTCAGAAGAGATGCGAGAGCATAGAGACTTTGGAGACTTCTCTGGCGAGTGAGACTGAACAACTGAAAGGAACCTGGAAGGTAAAAGTGCAGAAGACCGACACAGACACAGACTGCTTGAACTCACTGACTCTGTCAGCAGGTATCTCTCTTCTATCCCTGCCTGTGCAGACTGCCATGGGTGGTAAGGTGGGATGAGTGTGTTTGAAACACAAGTGAACAATATAGAAGACACAAAACTTTGGAGATATACCGGCACACAAAGACTACAGACCTCAGTTATGACTGAGATGGTTTTGTCATTGTTACCTCCGCCAAGGAGGTTATGTTTTCAACAGGGTTTGTTTGTTTTTTAGTTTGTTAGCAAGACTAAAAAAACTTATGGATGGATTTTGATGAAATGTTCAGGAAAGATCTGAAATGAACTATTACATATTGGGAGTGATCAGGGTAATTTTTGGTGCAAACCACAAATGTGGGGGGAACTAAGGCGCTTGTGGAGGTCTATGCTCTCTGAATGCTTTTCTAGTTTAAAATTAGAATGAGTTGTTGATGCCCGTCAGACCCCAATAAAAATCCTTTTTTTGTTTTGTTCAGTACTCGGTAGACAAATGGAGATCAACATTATTGTTGTTCTGAGACTATACTATCTACATTCCAGGTTTGTGTCTCTAGGGGCCCCTCTTATTCGTCTTTTTACCTATCCTCCCTTCCTTCATCAATCCTCGTTCCCACTGATCTAGATCAAGAATGATGGGGCAGCAACAATGGGATAGTCTATCCAGTGTTCTTTATAGATCAGTGGGGATGAGCTGGAGGACCGAGGAAGGAGGGAAGGGAGGATAGATAAAAAGATGAATGTAAAGGGCCCTATGTGTTGTGATTGTCGCCATGTTTATTTCTTTTGTAAAACTCTTCCCTCCTGTTCTTGTCTTGCTGTTCAGCTGTTCTGTGTCACACTTGGAAGCAAGTGACAGTTGGAAGCAGTTGACAGTTTAGATACACGGTATCATTCTGTAGGCTATACTTGCAGCTGAAACTTTTTGAAAGAACAGATTCCTCTCTTACAGCATAGTGCCAACAAAAACAACTGCAGCAAAAATGTGCTGGTGAGATGCCATCTTCTCAGATTTCTGCCATGGTTTATTTGGTACATGTGGTGACATACTGATGTATGAATCTACGTCTTTCAAGGAGGAAGTTACCGTAGTTGCCAAGCAGTGGTATTTGCCACTCATTGCATTCTAATGTATGCACTGCCAAATCATCAATGATTAAGTGTCATAACTTTTGTATCGTACATGGCGTTGTGCAGAAGACATACACTCTAAAAAAAATGAAGATGCTTAAATGGTTCTTTAAATCTCTGGATGTTTCTATGGAGAGTCAAAACTCTGTGTTGAACCATTGAAAAAGCACTGAAAAAAGGTTCTTCTATGGCATCGCTCTGATGAACCGGTACTGGCGGTACTTCATTTCTTTGAGTGTACCTGTTGTTTGAGAAAGTGTGTTGAGGGGTTAACCATTCGGTGGACCCCGTTGTTATTGCAGGAGAAAAGAGATTAGAAGAGATCAGAAGCCAGTATATTTGCTTGCTCACCTTGCCAAGAAATGTCAAACTTGCTTTGACGACCAGTCCAACGGTCATCGTCAATCAACATCAGAAATTTCTGTCTAGTTTTTACACTTTATGTACATGTGAGATATTTTACATAAAATGAATGAGATTAAAACATTTTTCTGCTGCTTTCTTCATGAGCCTTTCTGGGCCAGTTCAGAGACTTAAAGGTGCACTATGAGATCCTAAATGATGTTACTTCTGTTGATGTTCCACGTAAACAAACAAAACACTAGTTTTATTTCCAATGCATGCTACTAAATCAAGTTTTCTCACTGCCCCCAACCCATGTGTGTATGCTCACTAACCCCCAACCCCTCCCCTAAACATCTTGTTGGTGTTTGACGTTTTACAGCCCTGTTTTGTCTCCAGAGACCGGATTTTTTCACAATGTATTCAGGGAGCAGGCAGCAAGCTGATCAAAGGGAGATGGCTATGATTTGAGACAAAAATGAAATTGCTCTAAAATCCATGCAAGATCTCATAGTGCTCCTTTAAAAATTGAAAAAGTACCCGCACACTGTTGCTGCTGCTCCCGAAGAGATTTATTGGCACAACGTTTCGACCAAAGATGGTCTTTGTCAGGAGTTAAATTTTCGGTTTCCACTTTACCTTGCACCTGTAAAAGTTGGAAGTGCGTGCACTCTCTGCAGCTCCAGTTCAGAGACTTCACAATAAAGCAACACAAATAAACAGCCCGTCTTCTCTTTCTTTGCTCTTCATAACTCAGAAAAGCCAAACAGTCAAAATCCTTCCATATCCAGGATGCACAAATGCACATCTAACTTGCCGTCAGGGATGTAGTGGTAAAATAAGAGGTGGGAAAACTATAAATTCTGTGATCACTGTGAGGTGGCGCCATGCGTAAATTAGTTTGTCTGAAAAGCTTCCCCTACAGCTTTAGCGTGTATAATTTACAACACCACTCAATCGGTCAATCTGCATTTTCATGAGCATGATCGTGAGGCTGCAAAATGTTCTGTTTGTCAGTGCCACCGACCCAGTGACACAAACTTGCAAGTGTGGTTTTTCCGGCACAGACACTAGGGGGAAGCGAGACAGCCATCATTCAACCCGAAATAAGTCAAATAACCATATGACTCCGAAGCTGATCAGTTATGGCAAATTAAGTTCAAGTAGTAGTTCACCTTTAAAGGTACACTATGTAAAATTTTTCCGTCAATCCATTCGTTTCATACTGTTATATATGATTAAAGGAGTCATTACCAATACCGATCGAACAATGTTTTTTTCGGCCACCCTAGATGTAGAACCATGCTTGCAATTTCAGGTACCCTCGGGACGCACCCATGGTCTAGGAAGTCTCATGTGAAGTCTCAATCATGCTCATGAAAAGGTGCTAAAGCTGTAGGGGAAGCTCTGCAGAGAAAAAAACAAGCATAAAACGAGCGAAAACAAAAAGCGAAAGCGAAACCGGCGATGAAATTGCCAATTCTGCATAGTTTCCCTTTAAGTAGCCAATAAGAAAACACATTTTCACTTCTTCAGTGCCTCAGATTTTTCGTAATTACATACTAAATCTTAGCCTAGAAATCTAGACGCACCCTAGCGGGCAAAAATATTTAGAACGCTCTATCTACGGAGTCCTTGAGCCCGCCTTAGCTCACCTTCGGCTTCCGATATTGATGCCAGGGGGCTGGCCTATGCGTCCTTGTTCGACGAGTTGGGTGTGAGACCGTGTTGCACAACCATAGAGAAAAACGAAAGATGGATGAGGCTAACGAAGCGCGCTCGTTTTAATTTCGGATTTGGAAGAGTTAGACTTGGGCTTTTCTTTGAAGGTTGAGCAGAAAGTAGCACTCAAGTCATTCGTTTTAAAGAAAGAGGGATTTGCCATTTTGCCGACCGGCTACAATTGGTCACAAATGCGGGCCTATTACGTGCAGAGGCAGTTTGAAAGACAACTGTTCATCCCACCCACAGGCTTCAGCTCTATGAATGGTCCGACCCCAGACTATACATTTCTGTATAGTTTGGCATGCCAGGCTAACTAAATCTGGCATCCCTGCACCGAAAAGTGCCAAAAAGGACTTACACCATGCAGTACTCCAAACAGACCTGTTTTTTTCTGACCAACACAGATACTTTGAAATGAAAATGAATCAGACTTTATCGTATATTCCACAAAATGTTGACCAGAATACTTTTTTTTATTTTAAAGAGACCATATGCAACTTTTTCATAGTCATAAAATCGCTCAGAAATCGTTGTTTTGCTTGACTGACCAGTTTCATCGAAAACAGTAATATTTCCTCCCGCCCCCAGTGTCCCTATCCGCTATTGCAACCTTGCAGTTTCTGCAGGAGACGATCGCTCCTTGTTTACATCTGGAAGTCTGAGACGTGTAAGGAACAAGAATAACCACGCTTGCAATTTATATATTTATATATAGCCTATATACTGTATGTATAAATATACACGCTAAAGCTATCGGGGAAGCTCTGCAGAGAAATATGCAAGCATAAAACGCGCGAAAACGAACGAAAAATGAAACTGAAACCAGAGATGAAATCGCCAATCCTGCATAGTTCCTTTTTAATTTTGCTTGCACCCAAAGTTACCATTAGCTCAGTGTTGTTTTCTGTGCCACACTGGAAATCCCTTTGGGAACGGACATGTTTGTTTGTACAGTTGAGAGGGTCTATTATAAAACCACAAAACACTGAACAATCACACAGCTCGACCCTCTCCACACTGAGACAGCTGCTTTTGAACGCTGTGGGCTGAAGATTACGAGCGTAATCTCTCCCAGCCTGGAGAAAGGAGTGGGGGGTTGCCAGTGGGACGGGATGGATGGACAACAGGACAAGACGAGGAAGAGCGGACTATACGAGACTGGATTGAGTCACAGATGCAGTGGAGTTGATTGAGGGATTAAGAACTGAAAGAGTGGAATCAGACCTAACAGGGAACTTGCTTGATGCTGAGCTTACCTTGCAACCACGGTTGGTGTGCAGTGCAGTGCATCATGGGAGTTAAGCCTGAAGAACCCAACCTAAGCTTTATCTACCTTAGCACACAGACCATCCCAAATTCGCAAAGGGTTCGTATGGATATTCCCAGGCAAGGATTCAACCCCAGTCATAGAGCTCACAGCACACAGGCTGAACTCATGTCACTTGAAATTAGCATCTATGCACGATGATACAGCTACACAAAAATATGGTGGTGGTGGTGGCATAGTGGCTAGGGAGTTTGACTAGCATGCAATAGCCACATAAATCAGTGGGTTCAATTCCAAACTGCCACCGTTGTGTTTAGTTACTATGAGAGACTGGAGACTGGCCCCTGCAATTGTAAATGTGTTTAAATTGAAGCTATTATCAAAGACAACACATACTGTAGAGGAGCAAATTCTACCTGTTAATGATGTGCAGTTTTACTTCACCTTCTATTTTCCGATTTTTAAGGTGTGCAGAGTGAGAGACAGAGACAGAAACATCAACACAACAGCAGCAATCTGGTCCAGATGACAAGCTTTATTTAAAAATATTATTTCATATATATTTTTGAAAGAGGATCAAAGGATGTATAACATACAAAATACATGGAATTATGATTGACATCAATCATAACATACACAATCTGACAATCAGCTTTTCCAATGACTATTTTGACAGCTTTCCAGTGTGTTGCCACTTAACTTACATTGCAACCCTTACGACTGACCAAACTCTCTCCTCTATCATTTTATTCCAACTTCCATTTTAATTATTAAATAAATTCATATTTTAATTATTTAACTAAAAAACAACAATCCCTCTAGGGTTGAGTACCTTTGCTGTTGCTTGCTATGCCAGCTAATGCATAAAGACAAGTTAAGCATTTAGTCATGGTTCGGTCTCCGTAAATGAAGAATACAGCAGATAAAAAACGAATAAATAATAAACCTGAGGTGATTTGGTTGCTCTTACACACACATGCTTGCACACACACATGCACACACATACATATCATCAACGACAACAATAATCTCACACACACACACACACACACACACACACACACACAGTAGATGCCTATGACAATGGTTCTCTTTGTAGCCAAACAAAATGTTGATACCCAAACAGTTTATCCATTTGTGTCAACATTAATCTCATTTTCCACAACATATCTAAAACACTAACAGAGTCAAGAGATATAAGACCACATATTTCATTGTCTCTTTCAGAGGTAGAAAAAAAACTACTGTCTTATGGCAACCCTGTAGTATTGCTTTAATATTTAAGACCACATTTACCACTTTACTGGTTGTTGCTAAGATATGCTTTCACTAAAAATACTGTAATAACAATATGAAAACAAAGTTATAAAAGTTATAAAATAACACTGATCCTGTTGCTCACTGGTTAGAGAAAGAAGTAGGATGTAGCGGTATATACTGTTGCCTCATGGAGCCAATGATATGATAGATATGATGATGAAAGATGACAGATAATCGATGACAAATAACGGTTACACTTTACTTGAAGGTATTACAGTGACATGACACGGTCATGAACGTCTCATAAACATTATAGACAAGTCATAAACGTTTCTGACATAACGCTTCGGTCATTAAGTATCATTCGGTTTTTGTCACGACAAGTTAGAGTTATGGTTAGGCTTAGAGTCAGGGTTAGGATTAGGGTTAGAGTCAGGGTTAGCGTTAGGGTTAGAGTTAGAGGTTAGGGCTAAGGTTAGAGTCAGGGTTGAAGGTTAGGGTTAGGGTTAGGGTTCATGTGTCATGAGTGTCATGTGTTTGTGAACCAAACATAAGATGGAAATATAGCCTGCTTTGTTACACAAATCAATGTAAAAAAAAAATAATAAAACCAATCAATCCCACTAATTATCTTGTGCAAATGACTGTTGTCAAACTGAAAGAAAAGGGGTTCCAAAGTGGTAAAAGAGAACATCTTGCTATTTTATGCACCATGGAGTTTGGAGATATATACAGTATTTACAAAGAGATCTTCGATAATCACACTAAGATCTGGGTCTATCTGGGTCAATAATAGTTTTTTGAGAATGGAGAGATCTCGACTCTTTACTTTTTAGGTTCATACTGAATGAGCCGCATCGCATCAGCGTTGGCCATTACACCGTCGATAAAGTCTCCCTCAGCAACCCTGTCTGTGATGAGACAAAAAGAGACACGATTAATTACTCATTAATTCATACATCAGCACTCTGTCAGACTAGTAGTGTGTGCATGGCTGTTGCATGTGATGTTGTTGCTGTTCCCACACTGGGTGAAAAGGCTCTGAATCAGGGAATGTTAGAGTGATATATTTCCTGATATGAGTAATATCAGGGAACATATTGGTTGATATGCTCCTGATATTTTAGTGGCATTTGGCCAGAAATCTGGACGCACCTGAGCGGGTGGTCTAGCAGGGTAGTCTAGCAACTTGCCATTGGCTTTTGAGCTGGAACATTTTCATTTATATTGAGCCAATCACATTGTTTAGAGTCGGTGGGTGGGCTTAACTGACTTAACTAATGACGACTGACCTGCAGCCATAAGTTGCGACCGTTAAGCGTGAATGCCCCCATCCTGCTACTTGAAAACAAGAACATGATTGGTTGTATAGTGCCATCCTATTGCATGGAGAGGGAATTTGAAAGACAACCATTTTCCCCACTCCTCCGATTGAGCCCTGCCTATGGTGAGTTCCTAGACCTGGCTCGTCAAGCTAGTTCTCACCCCAACCACAGACTGTTCACCCCACCCCCATAACAGGTCTCTCCGCACCCGAACCAGCAGATTCAGAGGAAGCTTCTTTCCTGCGGCCGTCACCCACCCTCTGAACTCTAGCTCTGCATCCCAATGACAACTAACCAACTAAGCACCCCTGTCTCTGTACTCGTCATCAGCACAATAGAGTTGACAGTGAAGTTGAATCTAATCTACCGGTAATCTTATATGAGTAGTGCAGTTTCTTGTTTGTATGTTTGCTCATTCACCCAAAAATGTGGATTCATATGGAATGAAATTAGACTCAGTTATTTTGTAAATGTGTATCCGGTTTTACAAATCATTTCTACAGTTT
Organism: Sardina pilchardus; assembly: GCF_963854185.1. Taxonomy (NCBI): domain Eukaryota; kingdom Metazoa; phylum Chordata; class Actinopteri; order Clupeiformes; family Clupeidae; genus Sardina; species Sardina pilchardus. The sequence continues at coordinate 9,194,195 of NC_085017.1, forward strand.
CAAAGCGTGATACATTTTTGTCTAATTCAATGCCATATTCAGGGATTCAGAACAGGAAGACACTTTGGTATACATGAATTTATTTGAATATCATGCATTAAAGGAAATATTGTATTTAAGAAACCTTGCACTGGACCTGTTCTCAAAGCAGCTTTTTTCTTGTTTTGACTATAAGACATTTAATAGTTTTCCTTTGACTGTAAAATAAAAAAAAATGCATTGCCATAATATCTTACCCTTTTCGTCCTTTTTAAAGAATCCCCAGAGTTTGTCTGCCCTCTTTTGTGCAGTGTCTTCGTCATTTGGGAGCTCAGCCACTTTGTCTTTGGGGATCAGTTTGAAGATTGCCTGTGAGGAGATGTTTAACATGAAACGGATGTAGCTATACACTACACTACATACAGTATAATCTAAATATTCTAAACTAATTGAATGCTAGATGGTTTGTTCCAGCTATTCAGTGCTTGCAACAGGTAGAAACATGGCTTTTCATTTCGTGAGCATGAACTTTTTCTTCTTTTGTAAGTGCATGAGTTTGGTAAGCCAGCGGGTAGCAGCAACAATATACGCTTAAGTTCCGCCGAGTTTGATTTCTGACCATTGCAAGTCTTTGAAAGCCGCTTTGGATAAAAGCAATACCCACTACCTTTACATAACAACATGTTAATACAGCAGAAACACCATAATGATGCTTTACCGCTACTGGCAAATCCGCATGATGGCCGCATTGGGCAATGTCCTTCTTACACCATGTTAGCCATACTGTGATTTCCAATGGAGGGCAGTCCGTTTAGGTCAGTCTACATAGACAGCCGGGAAAATCCTGTCTCAAGCCCCTATTCCAGAGCAAATTCAAATGATAATGCTATATTTAGTTACAGTTGAGGTATTTCTGTAGCACAATTCAGTGAGGCTCATCAAACACAAACCATATTGTCACAGAGTGCTGATCCTGAACCATAATTTATAAAAGCAAGCTAGAGGGTTCTTTTCAGGTCATTTAGAATTTTTAGTCTCTGTCCCTTAATATAGTGAAATATGTTTTTTTTTTTAACCCAGTTGATATCTCTCTAGGCTTTATAATAATCTCTGCCTTTGTTGTGTTGTTTTTGTTTTGTTGGTTCTGTCCTTGTGGATAGAGTTTGTACCACCAGCATGATGTAATTGTTTGTTCCTGCATGGGGGAGGGTGCATCCCGGGGGAAGGTGTACCTCGGATCCCCTTTTTCATCCTCAAGCAAATGCACACCTAAAGCCAGTTCTTACCAGGCAACTGATACCAACACCAATGGCAATCTTGAGCTCTATTATATGTACAGACTGATGAACATGACAAGAAGCAGATTTTGTGTATTGCCAAATGGCCTCCACATTTTGCTTGCATTAAAGATCGAACACTATCAGAGTGTGATGGCCTCTTGTCTAGAGTCCAATTAGCAGACCTTCATTGACGCTATATATGCAAAATTGCTGCTGAAGCATTTCTTAATCAGTTCACTTTGTTTGAAAATAAACCCTGCCCCAGCAATTGACATAGTGGCAACAACCTCTGTCTCATCACATATAATGTGTGGATGAAGTTCTAAGAGGCTTGTGTAATCGAGCGCACCCACCATTTTGTGCCACTTGCCACGTTTCCTATATTTATCCCTGACTTCCCTCTGGCTCTTGCCAAGATTAACTCCATGGGAGTCACTTGTGTGCGGCTTATTAAAGCTTTCGCAATCAGGATCTCGTCTAATCTAAACCTTCTACACGCTGGCTCAACCACCCCAGTCACATATAGGTGTCACAACAACGGGATGCATTATCGGTCATTTTGTTGGGTGAAAAAAAAACAGCACTTTTTCGGTCCTTCATTTTCTGTCTGTGGTTGCTCAATTAATTTGGGGAGCACCGAGTCTTTAGCTCTGTGTGCTCTCTCAGTGCACATGTGACCAGCTGTTGCAGTTTAAGTCCGTGTTGTTGTTAAGTAACATGCTTGCAACTGATCTCAGCGCTGACATCAGAGTAGCAACAGCCGCTGAGTTTGAGAAAAAACGTACAGCTGGCATGGCCCTGGACTCTCTGCCATGAGGGTGGTGTGCCACATAGCCCTGGCTAGGAGTATATTGAGAAAGTATGGTGGACATGTGAATCTAACACCCCAATTGGTGCACCATACTTTTACAATGCATTACATTACATTTGACTGACGCTTTTTAACCTAAGCGACTTACAACATGGTAAACATTTTAAGCTTTTTAAAAGCGATTCTAAAAAAAAACACATGGTATTGTAAGCTTTTTATAACAATTCCAACAACAATTGTAGGAAAATGTTAAATTTTAAAAGGACAGAGTGCAGTAGAGTGAAAAAAGTAGAGAGTGACAAAAATAGTGACATTTACAAGGTAGACTGCAGTAAATCAATGAGATTATTGTCCAGAGGGGGAGTGCATCTGGGAATGACCGCCTCCTTCTTGTCCCTGTAAAGGGTGCATGGCCATACTTTTTAAACAGGTGTGTCAAAACAAAAAGATCTCAGAAAAAGTTTGCATTCTAAAAAAATTGTAGACATAAGTCTTTGCTGAAAAATGTTTTTTACTGAAAGGGAGCAGACATTTCAGCCATTAGGCTATTCTCAATGCTCCGCGAACATTGCCTATAGCTTTTCCTTGTTCTGTACATTACCTTTCCATGACTGTACAAGATGCATGTTCTGACACATACAGCAGAGGTATAATTTTAGGTGTTCCTCTCTGTAGGATAGCGTAGTGACTTGCATGCAGTAGCCACAAAAGTCGTGGGTTCAATTCAAAGCTTTGCCCTTGAGCGAGGCACTTAAGCATGATTTGCAGAGACTGGCCCCTGTAATTGTTATCTCTAAGTTGCTTTGGACAAAGGCGTCGGTTAAATGCAATTAAACTGAAGCCATTATCGAAGACAACACATAGAGAAGAAATTGGTAAGTTGCTTTAGATGTAAGTATCAGCTTAATACATGCATAAGTAAATTGTTCTAACAAACCACCACTGAAGTTCACCTGTTACTAGAAACTCCGTATGGATTTGATAGCTATTATTCTCACCAAAAGTTTCAGTGTTTCCCTTTCCCTATCTGAGAGGGAGCCTACCTGGCATATCTCACAGACTTCTGACTTGGTGATAAATCCATTCTTGTCCACGTCAAACAGTGAGAAGGCCCACTCCAATTTCAGCGTCATCTTGCCGGACGAAGTCATGTGCAGGGCCACAATGTACTCTCTGAAGTCCAGTGTGCCATCGTCGTTGGTATCAAAGGAGCGGAAAACATGCTGGGAGTAACTCTTGGCATCGCTCTCGGGGAAGAATCGAGAGTAAATGGCCTCAAACTCGGCCGGCGTGATGCGTCCGCTCGGACACTGCTTCTGGAAGTTTTCGTACCACTGTGTGATCTCGGCCTCGCTGAACTTGGTGCTCAGCTTCAGGTCCAGCAGAAGCTCTTTGGACACAGCTCCGCTCTTTGCATTGCCCATGACCTAGTCTGAGTCTGATGGTTGATGTCTTTATTTCTGACGTCTGTGTGTTTGACTCTCCACAGAAATTCTCAAAAGACCTGTCTAAAAACAGGTGTCCATGCACAGCGCACCTCCGACGACCTCCAGCCTGGTTTCTTCACGGTGATTCTGTAAAGAAAAACGCATACAAATACTGAAAAACGAAAACATGTGGAGAAATTGATATTGATTCAGCCAGAATTTAATTCTGTACTTTTGATCATATTCAGTTCTGCATAGCCTATGTAACACTGGGTGAAAAGGCCAGTAGGCCTACATGGACTTCATATAGCTTTCTAAACAAAAACAAATCCACTGCAACCACAAAAGTAACCACACTGCAACCACAAAAGCAACTTAAACGTAGGGTCACATGACATGACATACAATGGTTACCCAGACAAAGGGAGTGGAGCTCTTTGGGTCTTGTAATATGTATATTGATTGTATGAGCTAAACAGCAGGGTTAGTCTGCAATTAGCCTACCTGTCGGTAGATATTTGCATTATGTCCACCAATACAATCAATACTAACCTGTGGTATTTCACAGTAACTAGCCGATTTTCTTCAATTACTTATAGGCTAATCATCTGACACAAATGTTACTCTTACTTAGTCAGTGATAAAGAGTGTGTGTGGTATGACACATCTTCATACAGAGGAGGCTGTGTTCACGAGTACTCTTGTACTTTACCGCCACCCAGTGAGCAGTTTGGTGAAGTGCTCTGCCACAAGTGAAATCATCCTTTGTGGGAAGCCACTAACTATGAGAGATTTCAAATGTTTACTCAACGTGGTCTATGTGTCTGACTTTCTACTTCAAATTCTGAGGAACAAGCAGTCATGTGCAATGGCACATTCAACTCAATCTGTTTGCTCAATCTTGTTTTGCCATGCCATGACTTGATGAAAATTAGTCAGCTTAAAGGAATGATTCATCTTACATTCATGATTAGTAGGCCTATTCCATGGACATGACAGCAAGGAGGAAATCCCAGATGTAGTCATTATTGTCTAAGCTGCGGAAACCATTACTGCCTTCGCATCCACCCTGCAAGACCATAGACTGTATAGGTCTATATATACAGTCTATGTGCAAGACGCGTCACTGCAATGAAGTGTAATCATGTGTATGCCACCGATAAAACGCTGACTGAATTGGCTCAGGCAGTTCGATGAGTTTACTCTGATGTCTGTGTAGGTACCAAGTAAAGCGACATTGAGTTTGAAAAAAGGCGCTATAATAAAACGATTATTTATTATTGCAACCGAATGCAAACATCTCTGACCAATTCTAGGCCTATATAGCCTTGTTTACCAGTTCCAGCCATCCAGTGATTTAGCTGGAATAATTAGCCTAACTTCAGGGTATTCATATATTCCTTTTCAACTACACACACTTAACAAGCGAAAAGCAAAATCTTTTCATGTTTTCTTTCCAATGATACCACTACGGAGAGCTGACAATATCGGAGAGTCAGTGCGAAAATGTTCTAGCATCTTCTATTTGAATGACTGAAAATAAAACAAGTAACAATGCAGGAAAGCATAAGATTAAAGAGAGCAAAATAAAGAGCTAAAGCTAGATCAACAGATGGTAGATTCAAGAGCAGAGGTGGGTAGAACTGGTGGAAGAACAGCACGTTCAGCAACTAACAGAAATGAATACATGATGATCAGCACTATTGCCAAGAAATCCCTTACCTGAGTAAAACAACGAGCACGGACAAAGATTCAATACAATCTGCAATAGGTGACTGGGAGAACTGTGGAGAGATTTTGCTCCACCTAGCTTGCTGAGGTAAGTCAATTAAGTGGGATTGGCCAAGGAGGTTGAGACCCAGGGAGGCTGAGACCCAAAGTGAACTTCTTACGCCTGTCTCTCTACCCTGGACCACCTGGAGGTTCAAATCTTTTAAAGAAAATAATGAATCCACATTAGTGTGCTTATAATCCCTTTCTGTTGTCTAAGATTTCTATTTATCTGTTTTAAATGATCTTATGAAAGGTTGGGTTACACTGTTTAACTGAACCTAATAATCGGGAGGCCTGAACCTTTCAGTTTCTATTCTCTTTCGCTTTCTGGGTAATTTGTAGTAAGCATTTTGGTGGTGGTTTGTTTCACCTCTCAAATGGATCTGCAGGCTCATCACATTTCAACTCCAGCAGAAGCGTATTTGCACGAGCGGCAATTAGATCTCATTAAGTTAAGCTGATGTGGTTGGTCTTCGTCTTTGGTATTTTAAGCCCTTTACGCCACCCTCAACCTTCAAGTGGGATCCCAGTATACAGAAGGAAACTATCACTCATCTTCATTCCAGCTTATATGACTCATCTCACATGGATATTTAATGGTTTCATCATCGGTTCTCTTTGCTCTTAACTTGCATGTTTCAACATTAACTTTTTGGGCCATTAACTTTGGTGCCAAATATGTGATATGTTATGGAAATGAAGGAGTCATAAATACAATCCATCTGATTGCACAAAGTTGAAAAACACTTATACTGTTTATTTGTTTCCTAAATGACCAGCACAACGTCTGTAAGATGGGATAGGTTGTGATAAATTATTATTTGCTTGTTTGCAACCCTTATCTGAACGTTAAATAAAACTGTTCCTTTTCTGCAGTTCAGATCTCTCTAGTATTCCACCGTGCTAATTCTCCTCTTATCTCCCTCTCATTTTTTCAGAGAAGGGGTTTTACTCTGACTGCAAATGCTCCTTAAGACATACTTATCAGCTTAGCATCCTTGCTATCCTAACTGCTCTTGACTTATAACTCTGCACTGGGTCCTGGAATAACTGAGGACAATCCTTACCTCTGACACATATCCTGGGAAAGGACCTGAAAAAGATTGTGCTGTCCCTTGAATGGCTGCAGAGGAGGAGACAAGAGGAGAATATGAATAGTAAGAGCAAAAATGGTAACTGCGGTCAGAGGAACTATCAGCCCCAGTTCCATGCAACGCACACATGCAAAAGGTTCTAGGAACTACAAAAGGTTTAAAAAACTACAGAAAGTACAGTGTGAAAATGTCTAATCTGAAAAAAAAAACAGTGGTTTTTCAGGTACAGAGAGGATGGAAAAGGCGTCTGACAGGTGAGGCAGAGAGACAAAAGAAGCACACACAGTAAGGTCAATCAAAGGAAGCATGCTTATCCTATTCACTACAAGCGTTCAGAGCTCATACATGCCAACTCTTCCCAAATGACACTTGAGAAATGCTGTGTGGAGGAGGGTCAGCCAAAGTGACAGAGCAACAGCATGGAGAAGGAGGAGGAGGGAACAGTCGAGTAGGCAAGGCCGACACAGCAAGCTGTATGTGTGTGTGTGTGGGGAGGGGGGGGGGGGGGGGGGGGTGCCAGCCAACGCCAACAAACACCAAACAGTTGGATCATCCATCTGTGTTTGTTGATGGTGGTTGGATGAAGTTGTTTGAGTGTGACATATCCATCAGCCATTCCTTTTAATGGCGCTCTGGGCACTATGGAACTGGAGGTTGGTTTTCTGAACATCGTTAAGACTGCAACCAACTGCCAACTTGGCTGCGAAGGTTTGGGTTTGTTGTTGTTTGTTGGGCAGGCTGCAAACACTTTAAGAGAACAGGAAACAGGGAGAGTCAAGGAGCGATGATACTGCACCTGGCCGAGAACAACTAAACAGCATTAATCTGTGTGAATCTCGCCAACAAGATTAGAGCAAGAAACCACCCCCCACCCCCTCGTGCAGAGTGTCTCAGCATTGAGCCTGTTTCTATTTATTACCCCTCATCCGTAACCCTCGCAGCTCAGGCCATCCTCTGACTCGCGTGCTGACCTTAACCACACCCAGCCCGCAGGTGAGCGGCATTGGCTGGACTCACCACACGCCTACGCCACATGTTTTCACTAGAAACACTGTTACAGAAACAACTGGCATTTGTGACGAGTGTTCTTACAGTATGTTCACCTCCTTGTTTGCTTTTAACTAATGGTCAGTTAGAAAAAGGTTTTTTTTTGTTCTCTCATAAATCATAATAATAATAATGATAATACATAGTCATTAATTCATAGTGTAAATAAATAACAATATTCACCCATTATGGATTAAAGCCATAATCTGTATAAGGATTTGTCTTTATTACTTTGCAAATACTGCAAATTCTGCCCATGCATCTGTGAAAACATTATTTCTCATTCAACAGCTAGACTGGCTGTGTCTGGCCCAGCAGATAGTGGCCCGATATGAACTGAGGCAGTGTGGTGGTATGCAATGAGTTATTTCATTTGGGTCTGGCAACAGACCACCACAGAGAGCTGCAGGCTGTATGTCCTCTTTAAAGCAGGAGATACATGGTTGGGGTTGGGAAGAAATTGGTCCAGTGTGACCCAACACACGTAGGCTACTGACACTTCAGGTGTCAGGGAGCGGTGTCTCCACCTGTGGGTCATGGAAGGAAATACACGGTTCTCTCTCTCTCTCATCTACATTGCCATGCCCGTTCAAACATGCTATTCCTGTAGAAAACCTCATCCCCACAGCCAGATATAGAGAAAAACATCATTCCAACTAAGCATTGAATATTGAGTACTGAATATTGTGATATAACACATGTGCAAGTTCAGCATGGCTGTGTGTGACATTACAGTTCAAAAGCTGTTTTGAGAAAATGTGTCATATGTTTAGTCTTTTGAATAACTTGATGATAGAGAAGACAAACCATGTTTTAGAATGATGCATCATCATTTGATATTTGCAACGATTAAAATCAATCTCTGGTAGGCTATAAGTGACAGCATGCTCTCTCTGCCACTTGTTATAACTTATCTGTAGTTGTGACATAAGCCTATAGCAGGGGACCTCCAACAAGTAGTTTGCAAGCCAATAATTTTTGAGGAAGAAGTTCGTAAATCTGATAACCTAGACTTGGGAAACATGTTAAATTCCTATTAAACAAAATTCAGTCTACAAAGAGAGAAGGTAAATGAGTTGAAAGGAGCCTTTAAAACTTAATCTTATTCATGGTTTTGGATGGGAATCAGCTATGTGAATACAAGGCATGCCACTATAGTTACATAACAGCTCTCGGCCATGTCCATTTTGTCAAAGTAACTCCTGGAGGAAAAATGGTTTGAGACCCCTGGCCAAAAGACTATATATTTAGCCTATCAAATAACTTGATGATAGGACAGAGAAGATCAACTTTGTGAAATGATGCATCATATGAAATTTGCAGCGATATGACTCAGAAACAGCCTAGTGACATCACGCTCCATCTGCTTCTCCTTGTCTGTAGCTGGTTATGCTTTGCATGTGTGATATTTCTCACTCTCGTTTCAATTTGGGACCTTGCAGTCGGAATTGTGTGCCGATTCAAAGTCTCAAGACAGTTCAACGTATCCTGGGCTTTTCGAAGTATTGCACATTCATTTTTTACATGTTTTGAATACAAGGGGTCTTGAGGTCAGGCAGGATATAATCATCCATACATCCTGAACTTGCCTAACTTACCCTTGTAGCCTACACTGATTCTGCCGAAACCCCACTTCTATCCCCTCTGGGTAGCTTAGTGCTGTGTGAGAGGGGGCTACCTACAGTAGAACAGCAAAAGCCAATGTGTGCTTCTTGTACCGATAAAGATATACTGTATTTAATTATATCTTTTGCATTTCTTATACACTGCACTTACTCGTGCCCGTAGTAAGACACTGGTCAAGTTTGAAATCAAGATGAACAAACAGATGAATGGTTCAAGGGATATGTGAATAACAGACAGATGTTCCTGTAATTAGTAGATAGATAGATAGATAGATAGATAGATAAATAGATAGATGTCATGGTAAAATGTATCAGACCAATTTATTAGCATGATAACAGAACAGACACAGACAAATGTGTACAGTAACAGACAAATGTGATTTGACAAAAATATTCACCGTTAAAATACTATACCGATGCTTCTTAAAATACAGAAATAGGTCCATGATGAGCAATGAATATGATTTGCTCAGATTTCAAGACAATTAATTAATACTACTTAATAAAATACCCGTAATGGTATTAGAGTTGAATAGACTTTAAGTCACAAGTTGGTAGTTTATCCATATAGTCCAATAAAGGGAAATGTTTGACCTATGATTGTCTGAATGGCATGCGTCTTTACAAATGAATATAAAGTAGCCTTGTCCCATGGTTGTTGAGGTCTTGATAAGCGGTAGATCAGGTTTACCATGGCTGGCAGCGTTGCTCCTTTATGTTCTGTGCGTACTTGATGCGTCAGACTTAGAGCACTGAAATGTTGAACAAAATCCTTTTAAAGTGTATCCTTGTGTACGGTCTGCAGAGTAGGTGTGTATCTCAATCTATAGGCGAGAAAGGAAAACACATGTGAGACAGAAAGAGGAACTTAACTTACATTGAAAGGGTAAAGTGGTTATTTCTTGTACACCTGCATGTCTCTGGCATAAACCTTCAGTTTGGTTGCATTTCATAATTCTTGCAATTCCTATCAAATCAGTGAATTTCATCCATCTAGTCTACATTCAGTTATAAACATAAATGTAGATCATGAAGCAGACAAGGCAATAGACACATGCTAATGCATAAAGCTTCATTAAATGTACTAATAAACACCTAGTTGGATCTCTGTAGTGTGTAGAATGGCCTACAGAGGACAGAGGGAAGACAGACAGACAGACAGATTGCAAGAGAGTAAGCACTTCCACTGTATACTTTTGTGGGGTGCAAGATTCCAACTTCCTGTATTTTGGGTGGTTCGCACAAAAGACAGGAACTTGGGATCTTGCAACATCATAGAGTTTTCTGAAGAGTCTCGATTCCTTGAGTCAATCTCCATTTCTTGCATTCAGTGGAAGTTGCATTGCAACTAATGAGCTCAGATACCACTTCCATATCAGATTAGAAGAATGTGTTTGAAAAATGTGAAACTAGAGACCTTTATCTTGATTCTATAAATAACAATTCAAATCTCACTATACTTCACACTTCATAGTCATCAAAATGTAATAATCTTTTAGCCTTTGATGAAAGTGATTAGTAATTACTAAGTAAAGAAGCATGAATCACATGCCATCACGTGAAGAAATGTCTCCACAATGTCATACGTGTTAGGGCTGTGCAATTAATCGAATCAAACGATTAATCGTGATTATGACTTCCAATAATTATGAAAATAGCATAATCGAAATATAATGATTATTTTGCTACATTCAGTTTCATAACAATGCTCTCCTTTTTCGCCTTGAGTTGCCGTGTGCATCATCTTTTTACATGTATTTTTTCCTGTTGGATTATATTCAACATTCAATTTAAAACATTTAAAAAATGGCAATTTTGAATATGGCTGATAGTTCCAAGATCACTGAGTAATCATAATAATCGTGATCTCAATATTGAACAAAATAATCGTGATAATGATTTTTACCATATTCGAGCAGCTCTGACGCGTGTGTGATCTCAGGGCCCTCTGTGAGTCCGGTGTGTTCGGGTGATCTTGCGACTCAGGTTCCTCGCCAGCCTGTCCACTGCGCTGCTGATGTGACCCAGGTCTTTCCGGGAGGTCAGTCCGTCGATGTTTCCGCTGTACCACATGACCCAACCGCCCAGCGACATCAGCACCAGGAGGGCACCCGTGTACACAAACAGGTCGCCAAAATCCTGGTCTCTTATCTTCAGGGTAGCGAAGACTCCGGTCAAAAGGGCGGCGACACCGAGCAAGTCCGTAATTAATGCAAAGGCGAGGGCCAGTCGGCAGTGAGAGAGGCCTGCACACGATGTGGCCATGGTAATTGCCCTGCAAGAGTGGCAGTTAAGAATGGACCCAAAAGAGGGGCAGGTGGAGTAAGGGACCCAAAGGATGCAAGCAGAATAGAGGATATTTATTTGCATAATAATCTCAGAAGTCCTCTTTGTACTCAGAGTTGTTTATACAATTAACAACTTATTTCCTAAAACTTTTCCATTTTTTCCATCAGGCTACTGTAGGCCTGTCTATAATACTGACAATGTAGGCTATTGATATTGACATTGTGGTATATTCATTATTTCGAAAACGTAATTATATGCATTACTCTCATTTCAAAGTAATTTGTCACATTGTAAGATTAATTGCACCATACTGAATTACTGTTCAATAGCTTACAGTGCTTTTGTAACCTGGGACGGTACTTTGGGGTTAACTGTAACCATTTTCTGAGGCTGTTGAATGGTGCACAGGTGGCCTGTTGATTTGGTGCGTTTTAAACGGCCTCAAACATGGTTACAGTTAACCCCAAAGTACCCAAAATCCTATAGGATTCCAATAGCAACAATAGGATTGAGAAATCCTAGGATTTAGGAATCCTATAGGATCTTCCAAGAAAAGGTCAATCCTATCTATTGTCCAAAATATGGAATCCTTTATGATGTTTTGATAAGGGATGATGAGAACGATGTTAAAGCTCTCACGTTTTCTAGGCTAAACATTCAAGTTCTCTTGGGGAAGTGTCCTTTAATTTAAGAACTCCAAGAACATGCTTTTAGCCTTCTTGATCAAGCACAATATCAACCTTAGTATATGGATCACAAAACGATGAATGATCAAAATGCTCCTATTATCTAGTCTAGGCCTACCTGTTTACAATAGACAGGGCGTTGGCGCCATACACAGTTTAGGGGTCGTTTGGACGTTCAATAGGCTACTTACCCGTTATGATGTTAAGTCATTCAGTGTATTTTTCGGCTTCAGTCGATTGCTTCAGTGCTTTCGGCTTCAGTCGATTTTTTAAAAAATCTAGATTTACGAAACAACCGTAGCCTACCTCTTGAATTAACTTCCGCCATCAAGCGACCGCCCCTCATCGACATCCGATCCCACCTGGAGCAGGTAGCCGAACATGACAACCTTCCCCAAAAACTTCTCCCAGAATGAGAGACATGAGAGAGATGTAGCCTAGGCTAAAATACAGATTATAATTGTAACTGTATAATTGTAGTAGCCTGAGCCTCTGAATATCTGTAGTCAGACCTACGTATATCCTTTCACATTAGACTATGCCTAGGCAACAGCTGTTCAATTTTTAACCCAAGTTTGCACAGTTAGATAGGCCTATTGTTAGACACATTATAGGCGACTGCTGGCATTTTCTGCAACTGTTTGTCAGGCCTGCATGTGGGCCTAGGCCTATTTGCCATTAGAGATTAAAAAGAAAATATTTAGATATTCACTAAAATAAAAGTGAAATGCATGATGTTCGTATTGAAATGGGAAAATTAGTAGTCTTTCTCCAATCATACGAATTAAGGCCTATAGGCCTAATGGACAATGCGTCTACTACATCTAATCGCTCACCCGTGTAGATGTGTGCTAGATGCTATTGTGCGTGTGGGAATGACAAACACTTTTAGTTTTCAAACAAGACTTTTTAAACGAGACCTGTCAGTGGGTCCCTTGAAAAAAAAACTATAATTTCTACGTTTTTGCTAGACAAACGGAACTGGTAGACTCTCTCTTATGAACGTCTGGCCGGAAATGACTCGTCATGGGGGAGGCTTGACCAAGTTTACGTCCGTGGAAATAAGGGAATTTCTCAATTGAAAAGTTATGCATTGTGCATTTTGAGAGACTGAGAAGGCAAATATACGTCCGCAAAGTTATATACTAGTGGGTCTTCCAACCGTTTGGTAAGGAAATGTGTTCCAGACATTATTGATGGCTAACACTGTAAAGTTCAGGCACTGGAGATAAGTTTGAAATGTGCAGGGCTATGGTGTGAAGGAGATTATTGTAGTAGCATATAGAAACACCTCTCTGCATTTTCGAACTTGCTAGATTGGATCGAAGTGAAGACGAAAACCTGTATGCCGGTAAGCCAAATGTTTCAATCAAAACGTTAAAAGAACACAAAGCAGGAAGCAAATTGTAGGCTATGCTTGCTAGTCCGTTCGGCTGGTTAGTGTGTCGCTAACAAGCTATTTGTAGCATTGGTATATGGCTGTTAGCAATAGCAGTGTGGATGCTCCCCAGAATTTGCAGCATTTGCTTCACTACTGTGCTGCTGCGTGTATTTGTTTGTATTTTATTTTGATTACACTTCAATTCGTTGGGATAATAAGTGGAAGCCTACATAGAGAAACATGTGGATCGAGCCAGTTAGTTTACAGCCTCGAAGTAAACATGACTTTTCGCATTACTAAGTCGTAATAGTTTAGTTTTCCTGGTAGTTAACATGCTGCACCTGAGTTGTTACAAGTTGCAACAATTTGAGTTACACTTTAATGTTGCACATTGTATCTACGATTGTTGTTTGTCAGACTGATACATTCCAGAAAGGAGCGCACGACGCAAAACATGATGACCGACACACGCCCGAACACGGGGACTTCAACAGGTATATTCGAACGTTATTCTCCACCTGTTCAAAGATTTAAACTTCAAAAATACGTCTCAGCTATCAAAACCCCCGCGCACGTGTATTCTGTGGTCAATATGCTTCCTTCTCAGTGATTGTGATTCATTGCATTTGTCGCAGAAGCTGGCCTAACGAAGAGCCAAGTGGGAGGCTATGAAATCTCCATTCCATTTGAGGAGAACAACGTGGACACGACAAGCTATTTGAATCAAAATGAACGACTATTTGAAGGTAGGTTAACTTTTCCTTCTCTCTTTGTGCCTTTATTTTACCCTCCCCTCTCTTGTGGCTTTGTGGTACTCTACACTAGTGTAATCTTTGCCATAGATCACCCAACCACTGGACAACCGGTCGTGTGTGACTCCTACCTGCTGATCTCAAACCTCCGCATGCATCTTCAGATCTCCTTGGAGAAAAACTCGTGGCTGCAGAAACGCATCGAGGACCTGGAGGAGGAGAGGGACTTCTTACGATGCCAGCTGGACCGCGTCATCAGTATCACCAAGAGCCTAGAGTTTACCAACGGTACACACCCAATCATTTTCCTACTTATTCATAGAGAGCTTGGATTTCAGCGCTTTGCTTATACACACCTTCGTAGGTCAGTGAACCCAGAAGTCAGTGGTTTACAAACGGCACCAAGTCCCATCATGTCATATGTGTATGTGTGACGAGACCTAAATATATATTCATACACAGGCCAGAATTCAAGAGGAGAGGCACACACACACACACACACACACACACACACACACACACACACACACACACACACACACACACAAAACCACAGACAACCAGGACCAGGAAGTCAGAAGTAACCATGCTCGCATCGCATACACAGATGATGCTGGAAGGAGCCACCTTCCCGTGTAAATACTAGCTTTTCCCACCCTTCTCAGACCGACAAGGTGACACTCCACAGCCCAGCCCACAGAAGACCCCAGCCCGCCGTCCGGCGACTCCGTTCCCAGCTCCCATGACTACCCGGTCAGCTGTATCCCGTCAGCAGCAGCAAAAGCAACAGCCGACAAGCCTCAAGCGACCCAGCACCGCTCAGGGTAAGCCATTGCAGCGCTCAACTATGTGGTTAGCTAAATACAATGTAGTTTCACACAAGTAGTAACTGAAACATTGATGTTTAAAGAAATGTTACCCCTTGTAGGTCAATTAATATTAGGGCAGACCTTACCGAGTGCACAATTGGCTACCGTCACAAAAATGTTATAACAGACCTCATCACCCCCCAAAAATTACTCGGTAATTAGCAAAAGCCATGTGTTCTCTTAAATCATTGTAAGCACAAACAGATGTTTACCAGTATGTACATTTTAGGATGTTTATTTTATTATGTATTTCTTTAGTATGTACACAGGCCAACTATCCACCTACAGACATGCATATAGGCATGGAATTATTATTATGTTGCTTTGGCATACATTGTGGTGATTGTATAATGAGTGTTTTGCCATTTATCCTCAGCTGATGAAGACTATGAGGACGTTGTGGAGGAATACCTAGAGGAAGATGGTTACCTGGAGGAAGAGGAATACATAATGTCTAGTGAGGAGGGTGGCAAAAGGTCTAAGAAGGGAAGATCTGGAGGCCGGGCCAGCTCCCCTATAGTGCCACACGTCAAAAGGACTCGTGTGTTCCGAATCAAGAGAGCCATGGAAAGGCAGCGAGGTGAGACCGTTTAACCTTGCAGTGCTTGCGTTCATAGAGGCATGTACTGATATACAGTCATGTGTTTTATGCAAGTTAAAAGACACCATGTTAATACCATATTAACTGCCTCTGTCTATAAATGTCATAGCTGAAGAAATGTTTAATTGAAAACTACACTGAAGTCAAAGTGTAATTTGCGGCATATAGTTGGGAAATTGCGGTACAGTAATCAGAAAACACAAGCATATGGTAGGGGCTCAAGTTTCCGATCCATCCAAGGATAGATAGATAGATAGATTAAGACAACATGCACTACAATGTAAACAATGGAAAATACAAAGCAAATCAACATCAATAATCAGCATGACTAAAGGAGCAGTAAAATAAAGATAAAGATGTGCATGAATGTACTGAGGATTGGTACTGTGATCTGGTATGAGGTGTGTGTCAAGTTGGTAGTGCAAAAAGGTCCAACAGTGCAACAGAGCAAGATTAAATTCTAGTGACCAGCAATAAAGTTTGTGAACACCAAGGCATTTCAGAAAGTTCCATGTATTTACAGGAATTTTTAGGGATGTATATTTTTCCCCTTTCCACAAGTCTTTATCAAATCTGTTACTGTCTATTAATCCTAAAAGAAAATATAAACAACCAGTGTTAATTATTAGGACTTTGTATCTACTTCCAGTGAAAGACCCAGCTGGCGTTCTTATCCGCTACAAAAAGATTCTGGTGACTTATCAGAAACTGAAGAGCATGGCCAAGGCCTTCCAGGTGCACGGTGTCGACCGCAACACCGTCGCGTCCACTACGCCCATCGCCGAGCTCCTCCTGGTCGCTCCCGAGAAGGTGCCCGACGTGGGCGAGTTTGACCCGTCCAAAGAGAAGCTCCTCGACTACGCGCGGCGATGCTACAAGGCACTGGACGAGGCCTCGCAGGCCAAAGTGCAGGCCCTGAAGAAAAACAACCTCCTTCTGCCCATTTCCTATCGCTTCCGGAACTGAGGAGTCTGAAGTGGTGATCCTTCTAAAAGGACTCCTCTCCTAATCGTTTCGTAAAGTGACAGGCAGTTGGAGATTGAATTTGAGAGGAACCGGTTCCATTAAGCAAGACTCAAAGAGGGCTGTTGTCACAATTACATATTTTCTCTACCTCAGCTCTTGTGCAAAAGTGAGGGGCCGAATTAAGTCAGATAAAATGGATGTGGTCAATCGTGAGGAAAGTTCCCAGGAGTTCCTGAGACTGCAGAGGTTCAGCTTCCTCCTCCAAACTTCAAGTTCGGGTGAAAAAGAGAAGTTTGGACAAACCTCATAGGACTGATTATAGCAAATTCTGAGAGGCTATGTGCATCTTTCAAGTTGAGAAATGGCACAGAATCAGTTAAACATATTTGAAGTGAATGATGTAGTAGGTCACTGTATCCCAAAGGCTCCTTTGCCCCTCATACATTTCTTTTCCCCTTTTAGATCTTTATTTTACACAATGAGTGTATTGAGACAAGGACCACATTTATTCCACTTTCACAACCAGCATTTGACCCTTTTTGTATAGTTTTTTTTAGTACACCATAGATTTGTCATTTCTTCCCGAGTATTGTTTACCTTCCTAGATATGTGCCTCCACTTGGTGTCTTATCCTCTGCCCTTGGTTTGCTCATGGACCAAGATGCCTGGTGATTTAAAGTAAAGGACTAATGTGACTGCTGGCCAAGGAATGGTTATTTGGGAGTATTTGTTAAAATGAATGTGGATGGTCCTATCCATGAGGATGTTTTATTTGTATACAATCGGTGCTTTACTTTCGCTTTACCAAATCCATGTTAAAAACCCAAACAAACAAAAAACGAAACTGAAACGTATTAAGGGAATTCTGTCTCACTGGAGTTTGCAATGTAGTTTGAATATGTGAGTGGTAGGCGTGCTGTCCTGCAAGACGTGTACACTATGGGATGTAATGCGGAGTCTGTGGATTATACTCTCTTCCACTTGTACTTCTTCTTGTGTAGAGATTCCCTGTTCCCCCATTCACCTCCTCCATTTATGAATGGGGAATAAACTGCTTAGAGGTTTTGATATTTAGGCAGTGAAACACTCTTCTTCTTTTTTTTTATTTCAAGATGCCCAAATATTTAGATACTCATTTTGTAATGATCTGTCCAGGGATTGTTATGTGATATTTTGACATGCCCTTGGTAGCTTTTTTTTAATTATTATTATTTGTGTCAAAACAAGGGTGGAATGACGTGAGCACAGATGCTTGCGATGATAATGTAAATATGCTGTATTTCAGATTGATTTTTGGCTTCATGAAGATGATCCAAAGCTTTAGCTCCACACTGGCAATAGTAGACACTCAGGAGGCATAACAGTAATGCTAGATGTTTTGTTTGGGTATAACTGTCTTTTTGGTAGCATTAAATATACAGGTAGAATCTCTACATTTAATTTTATTATCCTTAGGATATTGAGTTAAACCTTTCTGGCCTGTTCAGCTAGACTGCAATTTGCTGTAGGAGGAAAAAAAACACTATTATCTTTAACTGAACCAAATAGTGTTTCTGTGTTGCCCTTTGGTGCGGATTTCTGTTGAACTCAGGATTTCATCAGTTGAACATCCTGCTCTTTATTATGCGAGAATACCTCACCCAACGTCTTTGGCAGGTAACGAGTTTTGAATGCCAGTCATAGTACATCACCCTCATAGCCTTGTTATACATGATACTCTCAGTGTATCACAACATCTGAGTGGCATTGTCTAACAGCATTGGAAGACTACCATGTGGTACTCTTTTTTTTTTTTTTTTTTTGAAAATTCAAGGCATAGAGATTGCTATATTGGCTAGTATATTCATGTATGTTCCTTGTAGGACACTGCTGATATACGTTCTTGTAGCTTTTTTTGCCTTTTCTTACCCATCTTAGCAATGTGCACCAGAAACTGGAGAGAGACAGTTTCTCAGCAGGAACATCATCCCATCATTCAACGGGGACTGTGAGGAGTATTATGCTGGTTGTGGTCATGCTCTTCGCATGTGTAAATAAAGTTCTCCGATTTCTCTACTAAATTCTGTGACTGCTCCTTTTTTGGTAGACTTGACAAACAGAAACGGATCCTCTGGTTTGTGGTGAGTAAGGAAGCAGATATGTTTGTGTTAACAAAAGTCAAAATGTTGTGCAGCTGGAAATGTCTCACAAACGTAGGTTAGAAATGCTGTTGACTAGGTAACTGTGATTTGTGAAATATTTCCCTATTTTTATTTTTAAAGCATGCAGGCCTACACTGTCACCATATAAGGGGAGGTACAGTGTAAATATAAAATGATCTCTGGGTTGTAAAACAATACCTGGATAGTTGTCATAAAAGCATACAATGACATATTTTATGGCATCACTGTAAATAAACATGTACATTTTGTCAGGGTTGGTAGGGGAAAACCTCAGATGCAACTTGAATTCCACACAGGTAGGTGGCGTTGTTACAAATGCTCAACTTGGCTGATACTCTAGGTCAAAAGAGTTTCCATTTCCGGTAACGCGTACAGCGAATGGATGGAGACGAAGGTGGTTGAGGCCTAGTTGGTGTGATTTGGAAGCTTTAAAAGTAAACAGAGATAAGTGGTTATAACATTGTCGAGAGTGAAAATTGAGACTATTATATGTGTAAGCAACGTTCTGCAGCATTAGAAGAGATGTATCAATGAAGCAGACGTGCAAGCTGCCTTGGCTAGCTTATTTGCTAGCTGGATAGCTTATTTAACTGCAGACACGTCGGTGAGCTCTTCGTCATTTTTTGCCATCGGAGACCGATCTTAACTACGTTGGGACTGTAACGTTAATATAATCGAACATAGCTGTTTGTAGCTTTTGTTGTAACAAGTTTCCGTCACACGCGGGCAACAGCTGGGATAGAATTTATATTGAGGTTAGCGCAAGCTAATTCCGCCCGCCTGACTGTCCATTCATCTCCTACTGATAATTCAAAATGTCGGACTTTGATGAATTCGAGAGACAGTTGACTGAAAACAAACAAGGTGAGTGTCATGACTTGATCCTTGCGTGTGCGGTTATTAACAATAATAATTTGTGTATTGCAGAGCATCTGTCTTGGAACACTTGTTACGGCCGCCGATACTTACTTCCTATTCTGTTAGCTAACTTTCGCAGTAATAGCAACAGCCGTGTTAGCAATAGCTAACGCTACAACGTTGTTTTGATAGCTATGCTACCTTGTGATGTACCTTAATCTGGCCAATCGTTTACGATTAAAAGCAATAATAATGTAATATGGTATTGTACCTTAAGAGCACAGTCAAATATAATGTAAATGAGCATTCGGATTGTTATTACGGTTTCGTCCATTAACCTCGACATTAACACCAACGTAATTTATCTACCGAATGTCCATAGCGTTTCATTTACATGATATCGGCAACGTTAATATTATGCTGTCTCAACAAGAATGTGTTCCCCTTAGTTTTGGATATTAGTGATCAATTGTATTGGTTATCGCTCAAGTGATGTTTTGAGATTCCCATGTACTCGGAATGTTTTATTTAGATATTTGTTCAAACTACCAATTTATTACTAGAGCTACTAGAGCTGGAGCTTTTGTCCACCACTGTTAACTACACCTTAATATGGCCATGGAAACAAATCCCCTTAATTACTAGTCACGCCACGTTTAAAGTTGCAAAGTAGCATTGGTGGTACCGTATTATGTGTCATAGTGGTGGAACTGAGGGGAACATAATGCTTCGGTTCAGCTGTTTGTGTTTATCTTTGTCATACATATAACACATGTAAGATAAACATATAACACATGTAAGCTAACGCATGCTGTAAGACCGTTTAATAAACATGTATGTGAAATATCTTACTGTTGAGACTTACCTTTATAAGGCAAATTAACACATGCATTTTTATTCTGCATGTTTGCGTGCCTTTGAAAGGAGGGGAAATGCATGTTTTAGGCCAAACTGTAAACTAAGCTGATATTACTGGAAAGTTTGTGATGTGCAGTGAGGATAGTTACTTTTGTACATGCTGTTAAGTTGAGCAGATTAATGTTAGACTTGAGCTGATTAGGGCTCAGTTTGCATGTGCTGTGTCCAGTAGTGTGTATCAGTCCTAAGCCTGGTCCTTTTTTATGCTGTTTGTGAAAGTTGACGACTCTCTTGTTTCCTTCCATGCAGGTGTTGAGAATCTGAATTCACTTGGTGGGTACAACAGCGGCCTCTATCTCTCTATCTCTTTTGCTCTCTCTTTTCATCATTTTCTAGCTGTCTCTCCTTTCTTCTCTTCTCTCTTCACTCTCTCTTGCTATCTTTCTCTCTGGGGCTGCACAGGGTGACAGAGTAGCTTAAATGGTTAAAATCCTCTTTCTCTTTAAGGATACAGCTTTGTCAAGTGTCTGGGTTTGTGAAGCGCCATGTCCTGTTGGCACAGGACTTTCCTCCTGCAGTAGGGGGTGGGGTGTCGATTTCCGCTTCTTTTTTCTCCTCTTTGCAGCATAGGTCCTCTCTTATCTTCTGGGATCCTGTGCTTCTCTCTGCAATATAATCAGCCGGTTTATTCTCTAGCTACCTGAGAGCTTTCTCCACCTTGCTCTCGCCTCTCTTGCCGTAATTCTTTCTTTTCTATCTCTCGCTCTCTCTCTCTCTCTCCCTCTCTTTCTCTTGCTCTGTATCACTCTCTCTCCTCCTCGCTCACTCCCTCGCCCTCGCTGTCGCTGTCTCCCTGGCAGAGCGGGACAAGGAGAACCGGCACCGCCGTCGCAGTTCCTCCCGCAGCCGCAGCCGAGAGAGGAAGAGGAGGAGCAGGGAGAGGAGAAGCCGGGAACGTCGCAGCGGCAGCAAAGACCGCCGACACAGACGCAGGTGAGGCCTCGTAACCTTTGACCCGCTGCCGTTGACAGCTGTGTGGCCACTTACTACTGGCCCACCCAGCAACTCCCAGCAACACCATCTCCTTAACTGAGACCTGTTGGGGTTGCCAGAAGGCAGCAACCAGAGCCAAAGACTATCTCTTCCTCCATCTGCATTGCCTACTGCATGCACAGAGGTCCAGTTAGCTTTCGCCTGTGAGGCCTGTGACTGTATATCTTAAGACTCAATGGGTTGCGTGGGCTTTTTAAATGGCAGATGAATTGTGGATTGGTTAATTCCAGGAATGAATAGTTGGCCTGCGTTTGAGAGGCGCTCCATGCTTACCCCATGGCACCTCTCCATAGTCCACAGTGTAGTGTGCAAAGATTACACTGCTGTGCTTACATGTCATGTTAGGGACTCTGCCATTCCTTCCTGGGAATTTACACCAGAGCCGTCTTTGAACCATTATTCAGTCGCCTGTCTGACAACTGGCATCTGTCGGTATATCAGTTTACATCCGGGGCGCCGCATGTGCATATTACAGCCGTTAAAAGTAGAGGAAAACATATCTTTTGTGCTTCATTTTTATTTTTACACGTAGAAAAACACATAGCTGTGGCACGTTAAAGACGGAGGCAGTCCAAATTGATTAATTTACGTTTCACTATTTCCTATGTCTTCCTTGCGGTGTAAATTCCCAGTTATACTGTCCTTGTAAAACCCAAACCCTGTCTTAACTGTCATTTCAGCACTCAGCCTCAAAACCCACCCCAAGACATCGTCAGGTAAAAGACACAGAGGCATCCGTCTTTGTCTGGCAGTGACTGTGTGCTGAAGTGTCTAAAATCTTGAGTGAATGGATTATGTATATGTCTGTCAGTTAGGGCAAGTGAGGCTTAACCTAACCTCCTGGCTTTTTTTTTTTTTTTTAACACCCCGACCTTTTGGGAAATGAGATTACTTGCCGACGACCCCAGGCTTAAATAAGATGATTACATAGCCTTCTCTTTTGTGTGTGTAATATCCCAGTACTCCTAGCTTGGCATAATTCACTGGAAATGGCTTATTCCAGTTAGCCTGTAGCTAACATGCTAACTGGTGTTACCCACTTCCAGTGATCGGGGACTTTTGTCCTGGCTTTGCTGAGGTCTGCTAGGCAGGAGTGAAGTTTCCACGTCACACGCTGTTTGGCTTGTCATTCTGCAGCTATTTGCTGCAAAAGCTGCCAATTCCGTGGCCTTGGCAAAAGGGAGGGCATACAAAAAAATATTTACCTACATTGCTGAGTGAGACGTTTGTTTTTTTCCTGAGAGGTCAGCATATTGTGACTTCAGGCCATTCGAGTGATCTTCAAACTTTCAAAAAGAGTCTGACTCTCAGACCGTACTATTTTTATTGCAGAGCTATACATTCAAACTAACATTGTGACGATGGTCTATATGCGGTCTTACATGGGCCAATTTAATGACCTCTTTACAACACAGAACCATCATGGCTACATTTACCAAAAGAGTTGCTCCACATTGTTTTCCGTGCGTTAGCACTTAGCAGTGAGGAAGTTAGACGTTGTTATCAGTGCAAAACTCCTCTCTTTCATTTTGCCATCACTCCATTTTTCCTTCTCTCTCTCTCACTCTCTCTCTCTCCCTCTCTCTCCCCTCTCTCTCCCCTCTTTCTCTGTCACTCATCTGTTCTTCCACCCCATAGCCGTTCCCCCCACCGGGAGAAGAAGAAGAAAGTAAAGAAGTACTGGGATGTTCCTCCTCCGGGCTTTGAGCACATCACACCCATGCAGTACAAGGCCATGCAAGGTCAGTGTTACCCACTCCCTCTGTCTCAGTGGCACCAGCCAAGATTTCTTATAATGCCAGTGGTCAAAATGCATGTTAAAAAGAAAAGGTGAATGAAAGGCCAGTTGCTCAGTGAGGTTTTACTTGCATTGGAAAGTGCTTTGGATGCCTTTTAAAAGTGCTATATAAAATGCAATGTGTTGTTGTTGTTGTTGTTTCTGTTGTCTCATACACCCTAATCTCTCCACAGCTGCGGGTCAGATCCCTGCTACTGCCCTGCTGCCCACCATGACCCCTGATGGCCTGGCGGTGACCCCCACCCCCGTGCCAGTGGTGGGCAGCCAGATGACCCGCCAGGCCCGTCGTCTCTATGTGGGAAACATACCTTTTGGCATCACAGAGGTGGGTCCCAGAGAGACCAGGGTTTTTTTTTATAGAATGTTTTGTTTCTGTTTTGTTGTGCAGAGTTTTTTGTTTGCGCAGTTGAATGGCTTATTTGCCACAGCTGCTCGTTGATGAGGCTCGGTCCTGCCGCCACCTGGGTACCTCTAGCTGTTCACAGATTCCCCTTTCATTAGGAGGTTGTCCGTGTTCTAATTTGTCTATCCCAGCAGAAGGAAATGCCTACTGGTTTAGGGATAGGAATTAGTCAGATGGAATTATGTCCACTGTAAAGTAGAATGCAGGAATGATGCGGTTTGGTTTGTGATGAAGAAGTGTTGGGTGAAGTGGGTTTTTTTTTTAAAAGAGACCACATGACTGATGTCTATTTTGTTCTCCTCCAGGAGTCCATGATGGACTTCTTCAATGCCCAGATGCGCCTTGGAGGCCTGACCCAGGCTCCTGGCAACCCCGTCCTCGCCGTGCAGATCAACCAGGACAAGAACTTTGCCTTCCTGGAGGTGAGTGTGACCACACACATGCCTTTTCAGATCACTTCTATTGGCTGCAAGATTTTATATCGAACATACATTTTCCCCAACCTTTTCAGATCACATCACTTAACGGCCCTTATTCTTTTTTTTACTGTTTTGTTATGTCATTGTTGAGTGTTGTACTTGAGTGCAAAGATTAACCGGAGTCAAATTCCTTGTTTGTTACGCAAACCTGGCCAATAAAGCTGATTCTGACTTCTGTTGGCTGCAAGATTGTATACCGAAACATACATTTTCCCCAACCCACGTGTGTGGCACGCTGTGCTCAAATTCATCCATTTGCGTTATAGTTTCTGTCTTGGTTTCATTAATGTACAGTCAACCCCTCACACTTGGGAGCATACAGGTATTGTTTTTATGTGAAATGTGTATGCCAACTTAACTGACATACAAACATATCAAATATGTATGTCTTATGTATGCCCCCCCCCCCCCCCTTCCACTTCTCTGTAAAGTTCCGCTCTGTGGATGAGACCACCCAGGCCATGGCGTTCGACGGCATCATATTCCAGGGCCAGAGCCTGAAGATCCGCCGGCCGCACGACTACCAGCCTCTGCCCGGCATGAGCGAGAACCCCAGCGTCTACGTGCCAGGTAAACGCCCCTCCTCAACGTCCCCCTCGACGCCTGAGCCCACACGCGCTGGCACTGAGCGTGGGGAAGGCTTGTTCCTACGTTTGTGGGATTAGAACGTTTTAGAACGTTTCAGAACTTCTCTTTGGCTAGTCTGTAAGCCCTGTTTTCCAGAAGGGGAAAACAGGACAAAACTAAAGAACAAAACTGATATAAACTTTATCATGTTGAATAGTAATAAAAGCATTGTTGTGCTGTTATTGGAACAACATGTGTAATTGCATCTGTTAGTCTATACTATGCAAACAACTTCTCAATACCATTGGATGCACTGCATACAGTAATTTCCTGAGTATTATCCGTATTGTGTATAAGCCGCAGGACAGTGTTTTATGCAAGTTAAAAGAAACAAAACCATATTAATGCCATATTAACTGCCCCCATGTGTTCATAGCTGAGGAATTTGGCAAAACCAATGTATAAGCCGCGGCTAATAGTTGGGAAATTACGGTATGTTCTTGTGTAATCCATTGTGTGTAAGCTGGACCGCCCAGCCAATGACCTTCAATTAAAACTGACTTCCTTTTTGTCAAGGAGTTGTTTCCACGGTGGTGCCAGATTCGGCTCACAAACTTTTCATCGGCGGACTGCCTAACTACCTGAATGACGACCAGGTATGTAACGTTTGTGGGGAAGGGGGGAGGGGGGGATTTGAAATGCATATTTCTGTGAGTTTACTTAACTCTGCTCCTCTCAGATTGCGCAAGAGCAAGATGCCGAAGAAACACTATTTGAGCCGAGCTCTTTGAAAAAGAGGCCCGACCAGTAGCTACTGCTATCATTCAGAGAATATCAGAATCATTGTTTGTTAAGCAAACAGAAATTGAAAGCCGTTTGTTGTTTTATTGTGTATTTTCTTCTTTGATTGATTTGAATTGATTTGATTTTCTTCTTAGCTTGATCTAGCATAGGACAGGTCTTTTATAAAGGTAACAGAAGAATGACCAATGTACATTTGAGTGGTATTAATTCAATCGTCCCACCTCAGGTTAAGGAGCTGCTGACGTCATTCGGGCCCCTGAAGGCTTTCAACTTGGTTAAGGACAGTGCCACTGGCCTCTCGAAAGGATACGCCTTCTGTGAATATGTCGACGTGAATGTCAACGACCAGGTGAGCCCTCTAAAGGAAACGGCATACTCCTCCGTGCATATTTGCGCCCGTCAAAGACAGCTCGATGGTGTTTTAAGCCCCCAACGTCGTCTTCCAGGCAGCGCTGTCACTGCTGACTTAAAGGCACTTAATCCTACCCATAGCCCTAACCTTAACCCATGCCTAACCCTAGGCCCTCCCTGCTCCTATTCCTGCATTGCCTTGGAATACAAGCCAAATAGTTATGCACCCAACACATCAGAAACAGTCATGGGTTCAATTCCTGTTGTGCCTTTGAGCAAGGCACCTCACCACCATTTGGCAGACTGGTCCCTGCAGTCTATATCTGTAAATCACTTTGGATTAAGGTGCCAGCTTAATGCATGAGTAAAGTTAAGTACTGTACTAAATTGAAAAATGACATGGTTGTACCAGAGTTTAAGGGTGCAACTAGTAGTTCACCCAGTGGTCAGTGCATGATAAGATTTGTTATAGGTTATTTCTGGTCTTAATATATCCATGTGATGTTCATCTGTTTGTGTTTGTGTGTGTGTGTGTGTGTGTGTGTGTAGGCCATTGCTGGTCTGAATGGTATGCAGCTGGGTGACAAGAAGCTTCTGGTGCAGAGGGCAAGTGTTGGAGCGAAGAATGCCACCCTGGTGAGACTCCGATGCGCCATCACTGTTATTCTACAACACTCATGCCTCACAAACTGACCACTCTTGTTTCCCTGGGAATCTCACCCCAGCAAACTTTTCACTTCGGTTTGCATCAGCAACCACACCTCACAGCTCTAGCCTCCCCAACCCTCCTGTTCAAAAAACCCTCCTATCAATCCCAACTCCCCTCCTCTCAATCTCTCTCACTCCTCTTAATCTCTATCTCGACTCCTCTCAATCTCAAGCTCCCCTCCTCTGAACATCAATCTCAATCTCAATCTCAACTCCTCTCCTCAACTGTCATCTTTAAGACCAAATCGACATTGCTAAATGCTATTTTATTTCTAAATGCTAATTTAAATGCGAAATAACACCCCCTTCTCTGCCCTTCTCTCTGCCTCCATCTCCCATCGCCTGTCTCTCCCTCCTGCAGACGAGTGTGAACCAGACCCCGGTGACGCTGCAGGTGCCGGGGCTGATGAACAGCTCGGTGAACCAGATGGGCGGCATCCCCACGGAGGTGCTCTGCCTCATGAACATGGTGGCGCCCGAGGAGCTGCTGGACGACGACGAGTACGAGGAGATCCTGGAGGACGTGCGGGACGAGTGCAGCAAGTACGGCCAGGTCAAGAGCATCGAGATCCCGCGGCCCGTTGATGGTCTCGAGGTGCCTGGCACCGGGAAGGTAAGGAGTCGTGTCCGTGTCACGTTTCTTTCTGAGAATGCTTCTTACGGCGTATTCACACTATGCAAGTACTCTTGGCTCCCAAAGTCCAGTTCATTTGACTAGTGACATACCAACTCTTCCTTTACCAGCTCCTCGAAAGAAAATCCATTTAAGACAATGATGTGACGTGGATCTTTCCTTTGTAAATCCAGTTGGCCAGCGTTCTTAACAGTCGTTGGTGCTTCGTTTTATGTGTAGGGACCCAGAGCAAGCTAATGACGAGGTTGATCAACAAAAAATACTGTCTCCACGGCTTAAAGGGGGTACACACATAAATATTTGATAAATCTCAACCGATTCTTTTATCTTTGAGAGAACCCACACATGACGATAAAAAATCTTTCTCGGCTGCCCTCGGAACACCCCACTACAGGATTTCCAGTCCCAAGCATTGAACATGTTAAATATTTACGATTACGATTACCGCCGAACGGTTTCCGTCGTGTCATAAAGGCTATTGTTGGGAGAATTTTGACTCTTAACACACCACACACTACAACAGAATCTCATAAGATAATCTTAAGATAATCGCCCGTTGTCTGTCTTTGGTCGGAAGGGGGGAAATCGGGGCAAAATCAGCCCGATTATCTTTGTGTGTAGTGTACCCCCTTGATGTATTTTCATTCAGAGAAACCTCCTTTGGTCCATTTTTGCCGGATTTACACTTTTAAGAAACAATAGCTGCTCCGTAAAACTCCGGGACTGACCATGTATCTTTTGTAGTATAATTCGTTCTGATGTGTCCCAGATACCTGTATGCAAGGTACGATTCCTATGATTTTAGGAACCAAGTTATCTCTTCACTGTTCGCAGATTTAGAGATTCAACTTTCTACACACACCCAGACACACCCAGATATTTCTAACAAGTTTCATTCTTTCTCTGTTCCAGATCTTTGTGGAGTTCACAACCTTGTTTGACTCCCAGAAAGCCATGCAGGGACTGACGGGAAGGAAGTTTGCCAACCGAGTGGTGGTGACCAAGTACTGCGACCCTGACGCCTACCATCGCCGAGAGTTCTGGTAGAACCGGAGAAAAAGGAGGGAGGAGAGATGGGGTGGTAGAAGAGAAGAAATAAAATGGCGGGGTGGAGTGAGTGAGGGAGGGAGGAAGAGAAACGGAGGAATTAAATACAAAGAGGTTTGGGAGGGTGGGAAAGGGGTGGGGATTTTCTACTTATAAAAACAACAACAAAAAAAAAAGAAAGTTGCTATGTGGGAAAGAAAGGAGGATATGTAATAGTAACCCAGATATGGTTCAAGACTATGTGAGTGGGTTAGTTTTTGTGTTTGTATTTTAAGAATGCGTGTGCTTGTGTATCAAGAGGGTAAAAAAATCTTTCATTTTGTTTTCTATTTTTAAATGGTTCTGGGCTGGGAGAAGTGCCATTTTTGCTCCCTGACCAAAACAACAGGGGCGTTACGAGACATTTTTTTTTTTGCAGTTGTAGTTCATTAACCTGGTCCTCTCCATAAACCATAAGAAAGCAGCAGTCCTGAAATAGTGGGTGACATCCTCAGTCTCGGTCCTATATGTGAAGTAGAGCTGCCACTCAATGTATCTCTACCCCCCCCCCCCCCCCCCCCCCCCCCTTTATCTCTCATTTTCTCTGTCATATAATTTCCCCCATCTGGCTGTAAAGCTAAATCAGTAGCTACTTTCTGTTGACATTTGTTAGGTTTT
Organism: Sardina pilchardus; assembly: GCF_963854185.1. NCBI lineage: Eukaryota > Metazoa > Chordata > Actinopteri > Clupeiformes > Clupeidae > Sardina > Sardina pilchardus. The sequence continues at coordinate 9,223,154 of NC_085017.1, forward strand.
TATTGTTGTTTTTTTTTCTGGATGTCGCTAGCATTGTCTGTTTTCTTGGGCATTAGTGCCTACCTGCCTATACTGGTGATGCCCCCTCCACTGACTGTGTGGGGGCACATATGCGTGTGTGTGTGTGTGCGCCCCACTACGGTGTAGCCCATATGTTTCATAATAAAACTCTTGGAAACACAAGCTGGTTTGCCTGTCTGGCCCTTTCAACGGGGAAAAGGGAAATTAACAGGCACTGGATTTGGATTCAGGTTGTTCAGACTTGTAGGCCCTGAACCGATTCAAGCTTTTTTAGACCTAGTTTACAGGTGGTTGTGATCTGCTTTGATCCCTCATTCGTGTGGAGAACGTGAACTGGAAGCAAATGATCATTTTTCTCTCGCTTGCACCTCTCCAGCGTTCCCTCTTCCTTGACCTTTAACCCCCCTGCTCCCCCTCAAAACACTGTACAAGCCTATATCACTGCCAATAAAGTTACAGGCTGCTTTTCCACAGTTGCATTAGCCATTCTCATCCAGGTGCGCCAGGCGGTTTGGTTTCTTTCCTTCCCCTAGACGTTTTCTTCTTATACACACACTATTTCCAGTGATTTCCAGTGTTTCTGTGATTTTCCTTTTTAGATGGAGATCAATCACAAAATTGAAAAACAAAGTGAATATGGCTTGTGAAGTTTTATTCTGGACAGGTCTCTGGCATGGGCTCTCAAGTTTTTGTTTTTTTCACTCACGTGCCATGGCATGACGACTTGGCTGCTGTTACTGTAAGTTAACAGTCAAGTCCAGTCAACAGTCAAGTCCAGGTAACTGCAGAATTCATCTTGTCAGCCTATACGCATATTCATAACAGAGGATCTGATCGGACTGATCTCCTTTTTGTTTTTGTTAGTCTGTTGTCTGCGAGCACACGGCATTAAAAAGATAAGATGTCCCTCACCACAGCCCTCCTTTTTTTTCTAGTGAAGAAAAAAAACAGACAGAAAACAGACACTTGTGGAAATAATTTCACTTCAATATAACAAAGGCAAATGACGCGAGAAGGCACCTAGAAAGACCTAGTGTTTTGTGTTTTGTCACATCACTGTGCATTTGGAGTGAGTGGGCATTTTGAAGGCCTAGGCATGAGGGGAATGGTTAGCTAGAACTCTAGCGGTCATGTATATACGCCTGAATACTTGGTTCTTATATCCACATTTGTTATTACTTTCTATGTATGTGTTTACTTTTCTTGGAAAAAGATTGATTTGCTGTTGAACATTGTAAAAGCAACTAATGTCAAAATGGTGGTGTCATTTTTCGAATGGCTTTTTTCATTGCAAATTCTACAGAGATGTGATACACATTTCACTTTTCTCAAGAATAAATAAGTAAATCTATCAAGAAGGACAAGATAAGCTCCAGTCATTCAGAATCGAGTGTGCTTGCATTAATGCTGGGAAATAATTGGCAGCAGGTTGTTTGTGTATTATTCCTATGTTGATATTAATAGCAATATCTGCAATTGTACTGATATATGATATACAATATAAGGGACTATGCTATGTATATCACTTTTGAAATATCAATCATTGGTGAAATTGACAGACCCTTAGACTCACTTCTGGCATGACAAGACCTATGAATTCTTGCCCATGTAATAGGCTACCATTTAAAAATGCAAATCTTTTTGTCGTATAAGCTTTTGCGTATAGCTATTTAATGCATTTAAAAGTTATTGGAATATGTCTCATAGGCATAAACATCAGTACACACTTTAGGTCCGTGCCACACAGCACATACTATATCTTATGGATTGTCTGTCTATTTTACCACAGCATCACCTTTGACTTGAACCATTTTGATTCATTGACTGGACCACTGCAAGCATGTTAGCATGAGTGATTGCTCTGGTTATTTTCACTTTTAGGCTGAACTTTTGTGCTAAAATATTACTGCACAAAATGTGTTACCTGTGTCCATCCCGACGAGACTGGCCTGTTGTGCTTAGTTGCTCTTTTTGTTTGTATTTATATACTCAATTTCAACAACAACAAAATAATCATACTTATGACCACGTTGGAAGATTTACACACCAAAACATGACCAAAAGCTCCCGGTTTCCCTTTCACCTTTCAAAGTAAACCAACCACTATTCGAACTCCACGGAAGCTGTCAACCTGGGCCATCAGACAGACGGACTGTGTCCTCCAGTGAGTGTTAAAACATTTCCCTGAACGTCCAATCGGAATTTAGTGAGGCGGGCCTACAGACCATCACCGCCGCCGCGGAGGAGGTGTTCCTGGTAGCCATCTTGGATGCACGGAGTGATTGTTTGGCAAGTAGATATATAAAAAATAAAGAAATACCTTCAAAGGCAAGCCCATTCATATCGGACTAAGAGGTGCAATAGAGAAAAGAGGAGAGCCCGTGACCAGCCAGGTAAAAAGACCACTTCCCGAGGGAACGGCGATGAATACACACGCTTGCAAATTCCCTGTTCCTACTCTTAGTGTGGACCGCAGCCAGTCAGGCAGGCAGCCGGTCGCCTTTTATTTGCAGTGATAGCGGGCTGTGAGACACTAGCCTACATAAAAAGTGTAAAATATTCCGCGTTCATTAATCTCAAAGAAGAACGTGGCATTCATCTTATTTCATGGCGTGGATTCATACTTAACAATTCTGGATAATTTGGGAATTTGTAATCGCTTAGCGGTTCACGCTTTATACGACCATAATAATTGTTCTTTAACGATATGACTATTGTTAACATGTATATTTAGGCTAATACGATACACATGTAGCTTACTATTTGTATTTTGTCAGACACGTTAGCAAACTAACTTACAGGTGACTTCAGTCAAAATGTTTGTGACAGTTCAACACTTCTGCCAGGCAGTGTGGGCTGCCTCTCTGTGTGACACCCTGAAGCCTGTACCTCTTTAATTTGGGGTTTTAAATTCCATTGTTAGAAAACACACAGATTATAGCGGCGACCTTACTTTGTGGTCCCTGGGGAAGCAGTGGTTATATTGCAGTTGCCCTTGTGTTCAACAGATGCTCTGATATCTCTCAGCCTCCAGACCTTGTTGAGTAGTAGGGGCATCAGGGCAATATGAAGTGATGTTGGACAGGAATATTTTTTATTTGATATTATTTTCCCTATGCCTGTCATTATAATTAAACTCATGTGGACTATTTGAGTGAAGCAATTGTTGATGAGATTCATATTCAAAAACGTTTCTCCTTTTCAGCTGGGGATTACACATCCATGATAATATAACAGATGTTTTAGAATAACTTTTTACTGGTGAAAATGTTAACACTGAGAAATTGGACTCTTGGGAAGATAAGAATATCATGGTGGAGGTTGGCATTTTGTTTGCGACATGATTTTCTCACTAGTTTGCCCATAAAAAGTAATCTCCAAAAGCAATCAGGAATTGTATTTCACTGGAAGTGCCATTGCATGTCATAGATATCAGCAGTCCTATTGCCTAATGCAATTGGAATCTATGTTTGTGGCATCTCTGTTGGGACATGCACTTCATGTGGAACATTTGGAACATGATGTATGCTTTACTACAGAGCACTGTATAGAACTATATTCTGATGTTCTGTCTAAAATAGCAGACATAATAAGAGCAGAGACCGTTTTACAGGATGTGGTCACACTGGGTTAGTTTTATAATCATGAAGTGAACATATTGTGTGTGTTAGCAATGTCATGCACCTATGCAGTAATCTCAACACCTTTCCCATAGACGTGAGAGAAGGCATGAAGACAGCATCTTAGTACAGAAGCCATGGCGGACAAGAGAAAACTTCAAGGTGAAAAAAAAAAAGTTTCCATGATCTCCAAAGTCTACTGCTGAATAACATGGGAGGACTAGGAGGCATAACGTCCTTAAACCCTTACTCATAGCCTCCCACACGTAGACCTGTCCTATATTAACGTGGGCTAAAGGACTAAATCCTAAAATAACTGCACTGTGTGAATGTCATGTGTTTTATATAGTGTCCAGCTCCTATTTAATCTAGTTGGCCTGGTATAGTCCTGCGTCTGTGTCCTGCACGCCATGTGTGATGAGAATTGCATCATCCATGTGGCGTGCGGTGGGGGTGGCATGTGCCTCCAAACAATTGTGACCACATGTCAATGACGGCCCTTTTCAACGCAGGCAAATGTGCACAGAAGAGCATACCAACTCCTTAAGAATTCCCTGTACTGGTCTGGACAGAATTCCCTGTACTGGTCAGTCCACTGGTCCGTACAGAATTCCCAGTACTGGTCAGTCAACTGGTCCGTACAGACTTCCCAGTACTGGTCAGCCCACGCCAGAGTGGACTCTGATTGGGAGGTCCCAGTGATAGCCATTTAGATGCTATTTTTCAGTATTAATGTATGTCATTTTTTCTCCTCTCCTGTCTTGTCTGTTTGTCCTTCAGGTGAAATAGATCGATGTCTGAAAAAAGTGGCGGAAGGAGTGGAGCAGTTCGAAGACATCTGGCAGAAGGTTCTTTTGGTTGTTTGTTTTATATATTTTTTTTAGAATCAGACCAAAACACTATTGTTTAAAACCTGTCAAGAAAGGGCTTATATTTGATCGAGATCCACATTAAAGCAGGAGTATGGGATAGTTACCCAACCAACCATGGCACCTCTTAGAATAATGACAACCTTGAATATGTGGGAAATTGGAGGTAGACCATTGGGGGAGTGAAGATTTGGACTGGTCATTTCATCTTAAGCAAAAACTTAAGGCAATCTTTCACATAGATCGTCGTTTCACGAAGTCACAAAGTCGTTTCGGCGTGATTTTAAAAATGCCATCCTGAGTGTAGCACTATAGTGGCCTGGCTGCAGCAAGTCGAGCTAGGTAGCACCGATCTTTCTACGGTTGTTCTTACAGTGCTGCGTGACCTTGAGAAACGGGGATCTATGTGAACGTTCTCCTTGGAGAGTGCAGTACCCTGCATATTTTGTGGACTACTGAAATTTATGTTGAACTTTAAAACAATTGCACTGAAGTAGACGGCATTGCAGTTATGTGGGCGTCGCTTTCATTGTGACTTTACTCTGTGTTTATGCAAATTGCTCACCCACAGTTTTTTTCACCTTCTTGAAAATGACATTTATAGATGAAGTGTTTTGCTTGGACAGGGACAGCGTATACATATTCACAGAAAACATGTGAAAGTTGCATGGGGTCATGTATTTAGGGTATTTTTGGTGTTTGAATGAATAAAGCTACTTGTTTGCCCATTGCTAAATTTATTCAGTGCTCTCCACTTTTAGGCATTATAAACAAAGCACATGGAGGTTGATAAAATAAACTTGAAGTAATTGTGGCAGTCAGTGTTAGATGTTCATCAATTTTTACTTATCAAAAGGTGTGGACAAGTGTGTGATGGACACTAACTTTCTCTTTTTTTCCACCCTCACCAGCTTCACAATGCAGCAAACGCAAATCAGAAAGAGAAATATGAAGCTGACCTCAAGAAGGAGATCAAGAAGTTACAGGTGAGAGGTTTTGATATATGAGTCGGACATGGCTTCTCTTGTCTTTCAAGTTCACAGAGGTCAATGAACTCCAAGGTTTATGATCGTTTGGGTTGCCATGAAAACCAACTGCTACCCAAGCCGTGTGGGCTTATCTGTATGAGTGGCCAACATGCTCGAATGCTTAGGGCGTGTTTCCACGGGATGGAGTTGAACAAGCAGGTCTCTTCACTTTTCCCTCCCTCTCTCTCTCTCTCTCCCTATCTCTCTCTCTCTCTCTCTCTCTCTCTCTCTCTCTCTCTCTCGGTCTTGCTTTCCTTTTCCTCTTTTGTCCTGGTTCTGCAGAGGCTCCGTGACCAGATTAAGACCTGGGTGGCCTCCAACGAGATCAAAGACAAACGGCAGCTAGTGGAGAACCGCAAGCTCATTGAAACGGTAAATACACACGCGTGCACATATACACACGCATACACACACACACGCACACGCACACGCACACACACACATACAATCTCTCTCTCTCTCTCACTCTCTGTCCATCTCTTTGTCTGTCAAATGTTGATGCTTATGTGACGGTGACGATCCTCTCTGTTGAGCAGAGAGAGCTATGATAATGAACTTGGCATGAGTAAATACCAGTGTGTGGCTGTTTGAATAATCAAACAGCATCTTTGCCCACTTTACTCTTATGGTGCTGCCGCCGTCTCCTCCTCAGCAAATGGAGCGCTTCAAGATAGTGGAGCGGGAGACCAAGACGAAGGCGTACTCCAAAGAGGGCCTGGGCCTGGCGCTGAAGGTGGACCCTGCCCAGAAGGAGAAGGAGGAAGTGGGCCAGTGGCTTACGGTGAGCGCCTGGTGGACCACCAGACT
>NC_085017.1:9234498-9284498 GCF_963854185.1 Sardina pilchardus
CGGCGGCTTGTTGCCCCGACCCCCTTCGTCCAGCTCCTCACCTCCCAGCAGCAGCCACTCTCAGACACCGCCCGCCGTGCTGCCCGGCCTGGGCGGCTTGTCGGGCGGCTTGTCGGGCGGGTTCGGCGCGGCCCTGGGCGCGGGCCCCGTTCCAGGGAGCGGCGTTCTCGGCGGCCACTCCGGGATGCCGGCGTCCCTGAGCAGCATGTCGGCGCTGCTGGCCGGCTCGGGCTCCACGCCGGCCCCTTACGCCCAGGCGGCCGCCTCCAGCGCCAACGCCATCGTCAACAGCCTGATCGCTAATGCTAATGCTAGTGCTAGTGCTAATGCTAACGCTACCGCTAACGGCAGCCCCTTGGGGAGTATGGTCGGGACGGCGGTGACCACCGTTTCCACAGGCCTCCTGGGCATGGCCCCTACCTCCCTCAGCCTGGCCCCGGGCTCCACGATTGGAGCTCAGGGGCCCCCCCTAGTGGCCCCCACCCTGCTGGCGGGAGGAGCGGCCCCAGGAGGGATCTCAGGAAGCTTGCCGGCGATCGCCAGGCCCCCAAGTGTCCAAAAGCAGAACGGCAGCACAAGTGAGTCATGGCACATGGCACCTGGCACTCATGCTGCTTCTCACTTACAGCTACTGTTGTGATGCAGAAACACATAAATACCATCAGTCTCTCAGCAGATAAACGGGCGATAAACTGTTGGTGTTGTTTGAATACAGAGATGGGAATGTTTGACTGTATACCACTCTCAAAATGAATGTGTTATAAGCAACACATCTCTGTGTCCATATAGGGACAACACAGTTTTTGTTGTTTCCAACACATTGCTTTTGTTATTTCTTGCACAATGTGTGTTGAAAGTAACACAATATGTGTTGTTTTTTAACACAGCTCTGTGTCCAGATAGGGACAACACAATTTGTGTTGTTTCCAACACATTTCTTTTGAGAGTGTTCAATTAGGCTTCCTAACAACCCTTACTCATAGAGTCATATAATTACCAATACCACATTATTCATAATAAAGCATGTCTGAGCAATTAGTTATATTCCATTACACCACTGCTTGGTAGAATTTCCCCAAAAAATAATTGAATCAATCATTTTCAGATAATGGCACACCTACGAAGTAGTCCCAGTGTTTTGGCACACAATAGTTGTATACATTTTTAGCTGATTTATGAGATGAAAAAATAGAATGATGGTCTTTAAAGCATGGAAGGTTCACACCTCGCTCTCTTGTTTATTACAGGTTACAGTGCTGTGCTCGCTGAAAGCACATCAGATGCCGCCCTAAACAGTGTCAGCCAATCACAAAACAGCCAGTTAACGTCTTTGGGCTCCTCAACCACTCAGCTGTAAGTGTCCTGCTCCTAAATGTCCTTTTATGTTGCAAATGGGATTTAGAATAGAAGTGTTGTGCAGTTACTTGATTGTCGGTCTTAAACAGCTCATAGACCTTTTCAACTGCAGAAACAAACATGTGCATATATCCGGCGACACAGAAAGCAACACTGAGCTAATGGAAATTTTGGGACAAAGAAAAGTTGCCATTTTGTAGAGCATTACGCTAAAGTCAGATTCATTTTCATTTCAAAGTATCTGAGTTAATTTTGGACACGTTAACCGGAAACCCTCCAGGAACAGATTTAAAGGCTCTAACAACTTAGAACTTCTAGAACTATGTTACCCAGAATGCATCTCTTGTATCTTAACAGTAAGGATGCAGGGTCCATCCTGTTCCCACCCAGCAGCCCCTCCCCTTCATACAGCGAGGCCAAACCAGCAGGAGGCAGCCTTCTAAACGGCCCCCACTCTTACACACAGGCCATGGATGGCATTAAGGTACAAACACTTCAAGGAATAAGCTTATTATTCCTAGCAGCCACCTTCAGCAGTGGTTTGAGTAGCTCTTCTTTGTTTTAACAATGTTGTCACCAGAAACACGAATCCAAGAATTCTCCTGGTTCCAGAGATTGAATTGTGCACTCGTTAAAACAGTGGATCACTGACAGCAATGCTAGAGCAATCACTCAGGCAGCTTTATGGATCTCAGACACACAACAAACATGCGCACACATGACTCACTCCTATCCAAATACTCCTCTGTTGTCAGCATGACACACACACACACACACGCACACACACACACACATGCACGCACACTTGCACGCACACTTGCTGACTCTTTGTTTTGCCCCCATAGGAACCTCCGAGTTCTCTGAAGTCCATGGCAGAAAGGGCAGCTTTTGGGTCAGGCCTGGAAGGAGAGATGGCTAGCTTGCACATCACTGGGGGTACGTGTTCTTTACCCAAGCTAGCATACACACACACACACACACACACACACACACACACACACACACACACACACACACACACACACACACTCAAAAGCACATTTAAATGCACAGACAACCCATTCACACATTCTCCCCATTGAAATAAATACTATTCCGACTGCCTGTGTCCATTCAGTTCTTAAGTCCGACTTCATGGGCCCAACAGCTTTTTTCGTTAAAAGACGTTTACTAGCACAGCCAGACTGTTTTTGCAACTTGTACAAAAACATAGTCGTCATTACCTCCGTTTTAGCGATTGTGAAATAAAATTGCTAAACCTTAACAGAGCAATTACTGTAGCTGTGCAGCCAGATGATCTATTCAAGGATAATGTCCAGGCTTCTGCGAAAAATAGGATTTGATTAGGTTGAGGCAACAAGTCAATTTTCTTAAAGGCTACTCACAATAGCGGGGAAAAAAAATATATATATATATATTTTACTGTCTATGGAGAAAAACGAGTGAGTCTGAAAGCCGTTGGACCCGGGAAAGAGATTTACTATCCCATTATGACATCATCTCTGAATAATAACGGAATTGTTCTCTCCCCGCCACAGACATGTTCCCCAGCTCCACAGCGCCCCCTGGTGCTCCCACGGCACCGCAGCTGTCGCACTCCGAGGTGAACATCCCTCCGTCGCTGGGCGTGTGCCCGCTGGGTCCCGTGCCCCTGTCCAAGGAGCAGGGCTACCAGCAGGCCATGCAGGAGTCGGCCTGGGGGCACATGCCCCACCCGTCTGACTCCGAGAGGATCAGGTGCCTAAAAGAGGGGCTGCCCTTGGGGTTTGTTAACCTAAGCAGGGTTCTGAGTGGGGGCTTTACAGTTTTAATACAATGTTGCAATGCAGTACAAAGCAGGGGCTTGTCTTGGACTTTGTTACCTTTTGTTTGAGAGTACAATACAGTATTGTGTTGTTTATATTCTGCCATTGGCAGTTGTGTGAGTGTGTGAGTGTGTGAGTGTGTGAGTGTGTGAGTGTGTGAGTGTGTGAGTGAGTGTGTGTGTGTGTGAGTGTGTGTGTGTGTGTGTGTGTGTGTGTGTGTGTGAGTGTGTGTGTGTGTGTGTGTGTGTGTGTGTGTGTGTGAGTGTGTGTGTGTGAGAGTGTGTGTGTGTTTCTCCGTTGTAAAAATCTGTACTGGAGTCTGTGAGGGAGCTGAATGTGGGTCCTGGTGTCTCTAGGGACTGTTCTGTTTGGGCCCGTTGTCCCAGAGAGGAAGATGTGGGTTGATGGGGTAAAACATGCTGGCTGCTGTTACCGTTAAACCATCAGAGAAATGCCCACTCATTCTGTCAACAAAGCACAACACTGCCAGATTGATACAAAAAAATAATTAAAACAGTTCATTTCTGTTAATAAAATGAATTATACCTGCCGTAACAGTGGTCTGCAAGCATTAGTAAAAGACACAACTTGTTTTTGTCATAAAAGAGCTTAGCAGCCTATTGTCCTGTAATCATCTGGCCAGTAATGGATTTTACATTTGAATTTACCTGAATAGTGAAGTGCAGGGTTTTCAATTGATTGACACAGGACCCACCATTTTGTCAAAGGAAGCATCCAGAGGGCCATCACTGAATAATGGATAATAGTGATTACTCTTGTGAAACTGCATTGTTAAATGGCGGCATTTTTTTTGCTGTTCGTTTTGTGTTTTAGGAAAAAATTGCTAAATCTACATTTCATTTATTTATTATTGCTATTATTATTATTATCCTCGTTATTTTTTTATTCTCCTTCAGAAATCACAAGTACAGGTTGTTTTAACCTCTGCTATAGAAATAGACTATGACCGGTCAGGAACCACTAGCAATGCATTCCCCCGGTGTGGCAGAGTGCTTTAATGAGTCCCTGTGTGTGTGTGTGTGTGTGTGTGTGTGTGTGTGTGTGTGTGTGTGTGTGTGTGTGTGTGTGTGTGTGTGTGTTGTCCATCTCAGGCAGTACCTCATGAGGAACCCCTGCCCCACACTGCCGTTCCACCACCAGGTGCCCCCGCCACACTCGGACACCGTGGAGTTCTACCAGCGGCTCTCCACAGAGACCCTCTTCTTCATCTTCTACTACTTAGAGGTGTGTGGATTTAGAGCTGCAGTGTGTGTGTGTGTCGTGTGTATGTGTGTGTCTGTGTCGTATATGTGTGCGTCTGTGTGTGTGTGTGTTGGGGGGGCTTTCTGTGCTAGGTGAACGATTCCCCTATTAGCCGTTTGTTTACCATCAAATTGGCTTTGAGAAGGTTATATATGGAGGTGTCAATTTTGCATAGTGTACCTTCTGATAAACAGTGTTACGGTTCTTCCTCTCTGCAAGAGAAACAGTGTACGGGAGTCTCCAAGTTCCATAACTTGACACTATGTAGGGAATAAGAAAACTGCCTCTGAAATACTCTTTCACATGGCTTTGGAAACTTTCCATGCCCATTACGGTATTAATTGTTTTATAGTGTGGGATGGTGTTGCCATAGTTTGTCTGTTTTTTGTTGCAGGGCACAAAAGCGCAGTATCTGGCGGCTAAGGCCCTAAAGAAGCAGTCCTGGAGGTTCCACACCAAGTACATGATGTGGTTCCAGCGACATGAGGAACCCAAGACCATCACGGATGAATTTGAGCAGGTGAGTCTCTAGACCTTAGACATCTTAACAGGATTCTTTATCTTCTGTATCTAAAGCAATTTAAAGTGAAAGTAAAGTACACCAAATGTACATCCTAAGTTTTTTAACTCAAAAAATGGTCGCTCTTCAAAATCGTTTCTTTGTACTAATGTAGTTTTCACAAACGTTTTGTGTGTTTCCTTGTGGCCTTCGACACTGTGACTAGACACTTGCGAAGGACTCAAGGCCGAAACGTTGGTTTCCCCTGCCGCTGAAAGGGAAAATAAATTAGAACAAATAAACAATTTTGGAGTGCAATCATTTTTTTATTATTTTTTTTCTCGAACACGTACCCACTGAGAACAAACGGGAAAGCATAGTTTTTGGAAAAAGAAGTGTCTTATCTCCAAATGAATTGAGTTATTCAGGGAATATGTGTCTTAACTGCCAAAAGATTAAGTTATAAGGGGATGGTTCCTCGCAGGTCTTCCCTCCTCTCTCACCTGTTTCGTACCTTTTCTCAGGTGACTCCACACTTTGATTTCCTCTCAGCATTCCCTCATCGTTGTGTTTTTTCTCTTTGCAGGGCACATATATTTATTTTGACTATGAAAAATGGGGCCAGAGGAAGAAGGAAGGGTTCACCTTCGAATACAGATACCTGGAAGACCGAGACCTGCAGTGATGAAGAGAGTGACAGAGAGAGAGAGAGAGAGAGAGAAAGAGAAAGAGAGAGAAAAAAAAGAGAGAAAGAAAGAGGTGAATAGTGGAATACTGGCAACATTCCTGGACAGAGTTCTATCTGCACTGGGAGGTGGGGTCGGATGTGGAACAGGAAGTGGTCTCTGAGGCCCCTCCCCCTTCCCCATCATGCCCCACCTATTAGTTGTAATGTCTACCATCGATTTGCTGCCCTGCCTCCTCCTGTCCAGTCAGGCCAGATGATTGGTACAGAGCCTTTAACATCGTGGCCTTTATTGGTTGATAATAACCCCCCACACCCAATCCCTGCCCTCCCGAGTCACGTATTCAACAGCAAATAAGAACCAAAGACAATGGGTCCAACATTCTTTCCAGGGCTGCAGCTCCAACATAGACACACAATCACACATACACACACACAACAATGCTCTGCCAGCATACACACAAACTGACCGCATATAACTGACCACCAAGCGAGGAACACCAGCTCCAACCCACACCTCGCTGTACAAATGCCCAGTACACGGGTGAGTGGGTGCATGCGCGCGCGCACACACACACACACACACACACACACACAGAACAAACCTGCACACACTCATGCCTTCCAGAAACTCAGAGGTGAACATCTTGCTGGGTGCTCTCTTTGGCGGCCCCTCTTTGTCAGTGTCATGGAAGCGGACTTCAGGTGGAACTCAATCAGGTGTCAATAGAGCAGAGAGTGTATTTGCTGAAGCGTTGAGGTCTGTGGAGAGAGTCTTGTCCCTGCCTAAATGGTGGGAACAGAACCAACCCCATAGACTGCACAAGAGGCAGCTACATGAGAGGCCATTTTGATGTAACTTGAGTTCCACTTGATTTTGATCCCCCCCCTCCCCCCTTTCTGGGGCTACAGCAGCAGCAGCAGCAGCAGCAGTCACATCATTTTTTTTTTTTTAACTGAATGTAGAGTCCAAGTTTCAACATTTCTTTTCTGCCATAAACGGCCTCAGACAGGGACCAGGGAGGACTGGAGAAGCAGCACCAGAGCATCAAAGCCACAGCAGGACAGAAAATCTCTCTCTTTGCCCTCAACACATTTCAGCACAAGAAATCGAGCACCGACAAGTTAACGGGAGGGAAGCATCTAGTGCCTACTGCCTTAATGGCGCCCCCCCCCCCCCCCCCCCCAACCACCACCTCCCTGCCCCCCCCCCCCCCCCCCTGCAGAAGCCATTTCCAGCCCCACACGCTTTTAAAAACGACAAGCAGAATTCTCCGGCGTCTGGAGTGCCATGTGAATGTTTTCGTCTTTTCAGCGGCGCGAGCGTAGACACTCAATTCGACAAAAAAGACTCTTCTTCTTTTTTTTTTATCGATCAGATGTGCGGTTTTCCATTGGCTGCAGTCTGGTGCTGTTTTAATGTTGCATTGCAAAAGGGGTTCTCTTGAAATCTCCCGCCCCCTCCCCCCCAAAAGCGCGTTGTACAGACTTTTCCGTTTCCCCAGCTATTTTGTCTGTGGTTGTCTAGCCATGTGATACAGAAGACCGTCACAGTGGGGAAAAAACAACACACAAAACTGAAAGTAAATGTCACGTAATAAAGGATTGTAAGATATTATTAAAATAACTACTTTTCAGAATGACACGTGTGGTTCCTATGATTTCACAACATATGCACTCAAGTGAGCAGACTGGCACAACCTTGACCTTAACAAGAGGGCAGACGGCCCGCTGGTGAAAATCAAGGGTTTTTTTTTTACTTTGTTAACATATCCGTACTGCACATTCGGTGCAAAAGAAGCAGTCAAGGCCATGACTTTCCACCTTGGAACTGCGGTGATACCATGTAGGCTTAAGGTTTCAAAAAGGCCGTATCCAGCATGTTGGGTTTCTTATGTCACAAACCGGATGAGACATTCAACCAAGGTCCTGACTCACTGGTCATTAAAAATCCCATGGCCCTTATCTCAAAGTGTAAGGGGGGTCCTGGTGTGCTGGCGAAATTAGCAACATGACCCATTCAATATGGCCCCTAATCATCCCTATAGCGTAACTGCTTCATTCATTTTTTCCATCACTCTCCACCTTAAGCTGTTTTGTCAAAAGTGTTCTGGCTCATAATGGCTGCTGTGCATTCCCCAGGTGGGTGCTACACATTGGTGCTGGTTAGCAAGGTTCTCCCTTCACTGGAAAATGCTTTGGGTGTCTTGATAAAGCACTAAATAAATTCAAGTTGTCGTTCCAAGAAACCAGTTCCATCAACTTGGGTTATCCAAAGCATCCACAGGTGGCCATAGGGAGGGAGATTGTACTGTCAGAGATTGACTAAGTTACTAAGTTATGAAGGGAAAGGTTTAGAGTTAGGCCTATATATAAGCCATTTTATGGCTTTTTTTTGTACCTGCATAAAACCTATTCAATATGTCAACTTAAGGAACAAAGATGGATTTATATGTGTCAATCAATGGGCATTTAAAGCTCTTAACTGATTTAGAGCGAGAGCGTATATGCAAAAATTGTATTATAATGTTACTTAATATAGCCTACAATTGTACAAGGGCATGTCAGTCTCAACACATAATACTTTATTCGTCCATATTGTGTGATTTTTCTGTGTTCCTCACAGAAGTTAAGATCCTAGCTGAGCAAGTCACAAATCACTTGAATTTTGTTCAATGTATGAGCCCCCCTCAAGAAATATGGACGGCGCAGTAAAAGTAACGCATTTAAGTTCCGAGTTTAACCATCGTGCTCTTTTAGTTTTCAGTTAGAGGCTTTGACAAACAAGAGAGGAAGAGTGGGAACTACAGAAACGGCAACCCCTAACAGTTTACAGACTATTGTTCTTTACATTTCAAGAAAAATGCATCTTGCAAGAAAGGGTGTTTTACTGCCGCTCAAAGTGCTTGATGTCATGCTGCCATCACTGCCAGATCTGATGACTAATATGATGTGAGTAGCACTGATGTGTGTGTGTGTGTGTGTGTGTGTGTGTGTGTGTGTGTGTGTGTGTGTGTGTGTGTGTGTGTGTGTGTGTGTGTGTGTGTGTGTGAGAGGTCGCTTTGAGTCATCGCAGGAGTGTGTGTGCGTGCGTATGTGTGTGGTGCACGAGGACTTGATGGGTTCACCGCCGTGATGGTCCGCACAGCAACGCCGATGACACTCAACGTCTCTTCTTAGACGGCTGGATGAGGAGCGAGTTCTCTTGCGATGCCTAACCCACGTAAAACGCATACAGATGCGCTTGTAGCAGAGACCGTTATTATAATCAAGCAAGTCCTAAAATGCAATAACAAAGCTAAACTATTCATTACCCACAAGAATCAATTTTACATGATCATTCATTTATCCTTGTCGGCAGTTTCCAAATTGATTAAACTCATACACACAATCAGATGATGAAGGATGACACGGTAACCATGGAAACAAGAAGCACCATCTTCAACAGGGGCAAGTGTTGCTTTTCATGACAGGGAACAGATGTCTGGAGGTGAAAACTGACACCAGCGCCTTAGCAGTCTCATGGCGCGCCAAAGCTTATCGTACAATGTCGCTTTGAAAATCATAATTCATTTTATAGCCTACTGCACATTTGGGGGTGTGTGCGCGCACGCATGGGTGTTGAGCAGCTGGTCTCTGGTGTAAACCAATGACACCACAAGATGGAAATCTGCTCTTGGCAATAAAAAGCGTCGGCGATTGGTTGATAATTTCTTACATTTGGACTTAACAAATGGAAGCGTGCGCAAGCACCCACGGTGTTCAGCCAATGAATGTAAACGGAGCGGACCTTTGCTGAAGTGGCTCTACTCGCGTCTCCGCGAGGTTGTGTCTCTATTAGCACTGGGGGAGCGCGCGGATCGGTATTGGCATCGATAAGGAAAATATCTGTGTGCAGCAGTTTGGATTCTAAGGAGGTATTCTCATCTGTGAGTGAATCGCCATCTCTCATTCAGCGTATGTATCACATACATTTTATTTCTATCTCTTGTGTCGACTAATGGAAAGATTACTTTAACAGAGGGAAATATATAGAAAAGTAGCTCTGCTGTTTTTTCCTTGGACCATTGATCAGTCAAATGATCCAGCGACAGACAATTTAGCCTAAATGTGAAGCAGCCTTTGTCTTCCTCGGCTGTAACGCGCAATTAAAAAAATCCAGCTATTTTCTCACACTGGGGAAAGGCAGATTTTTCAAAGGGTTGGGAAGAAGCCACAATTGCCTAAGGTTTTTCAGTGACTGTAAATGAGTTCGTTTGGATATTTGGATGTTCATGCCAATTATTGGCTCATGTTCAATGATACCAGTGAGTGTGCTTTTCCATGGTGAGGGTGATGCTTTGTTTGGGTGTACTAAAAGCCAATGCTTTTGCGAGCCACGACAGTTGCTGAATTTCCTTCTGCTGTTTACGTTCACAGTTTTCATCAATATTCACCAACACTTTTTTTTCTTCCTATTTGTGACTTAACACCAGCCTCCGTCGAGGCGGCTGCTGCAGGCTTGTTGATGGACGCAACATCAGGCAACATGGTGACTACCGTTTCCAAAGGCTCTTCATCAAGCTGCCCGTCTGAGTACAACCAGCGCCACGCAGGTAAGATGCGCCTTTCGTGTTTGCAGTAGGCTACAGCTGCAGCACAAAGACGGGGAGAGTGAGACCGCACCACCCGCACACAGGTGCCAGACTCTCTTGCCAGTCTCCATGCCCCCCCGAACCGTGGTCTCCCATTTTGTTTGTCCTTCTCATTTCGCCTCCCCACCCCCCCATCAGCATCTACCGATTCGGCGGTGTACGGCAGACGGTTTCCAAGCGCATGCTTCTGCTTGCTTGCTTGCTGCTGCTGCTGCTGCTGCTGCTGTTGCGCAAAGATGTGAGGCGCCGTGCTGCACTTGTTAGCACAGTGCGTTAGAGCGGCGCAGGCTGAATGCTAATATGAGCATTCTCCCGGGGTCCCGCATGAGGTGTGAGATCTGATGGGACCGTATTTTAGGATGGCGCAGGGGGTCATTCGGGATGCGCCAGAATACGCCGGCCCTTTTTTTTGAGAAACCGAGATCGCCTGATGAATAGGAACGCTGTCAGACGAAGTTCTTTTGGTATGCCAGACACAGCTGCCATCCGTCTGTGAACTTAAAACACAAATCTTGCCGTGCAATTTGAGACAGATTCAGAAGGTTCCTTTGCTCGCTGTATTTGATGTGGACTTCAGGATTGCACTTCTGATTGTACATGCCGCTAAACATGTTGCATGCTCAGAGTTGCTAATATGAGTCTTTGTTACGTTCACTGACTGGATAAGGCAGGGCCATATATCCTTACTCCTGGGCGGAGGGCAGGAACAGGGCATTGAACTAAATGATTGTTTTGATAGTCTAAACAGAGCAAAGAAAAGTGAAGATGCCAAATGGATGGACAAACAGAATGAAGAGAAGCTATACTCTCTCTCTATCTTCCTCTCACTCCCTCTCTCTCTTCTCTGCAGCAGTGCTATTCTGAGACTGCCACTCTGCCCACGCACAGATAGAGAGAGGGAGGGAGAGTGTGGTTGTGTGTGTGGATGAGAAAGAGAGAAAGAGACAGAGGGATATTTCACCGAGGGGCCTCTGTGGCTCCAAGGCCCTTGTGTGTTTGTGTGTGATTTATTTGTGGACGTGTGTGTGTGCATATGTGTATGTGTGTCTATGTCTGTGTGTCTGTCATGGTGTTTACTGTTGTACGTGTTTATGTGTGCACCCGTGTGTGTGCGCTCATGGGAACAACCGTGTGTGTGCCTCTGTGGGCCCATTTGTGCAACCGTGTCTGTGTGTGTGTGTGTGTGTGTTTGTGTGTCTGTGTGTGTGTGTGTGTGTGTATGTGTGTGTGTCCATGTGTGTCCATGTGTGCAACCGTGTGTGTGTGTGTCCATGTGTGCAACCGTGTATGTGTGTGCAACCGTGTGTGTGCGGTCATGTGTGCAACCGTGTTTGTGTGTGTGTGTGTGTGTGTGTGTGTGTGTGTGCCTGACCGCTGTGGGAGCGGGGGCATGGGCAGCTGCTCAGCACACTCCACCTCACACGCGTCCAGATGATGATGAGGATGATTAGGCTGATTAGAAGGCTGATGATGATGAGGCCGAGGAAGGTGAGGAGCATGCCACTTCACACCCTTCTGTCTGCTGATCTGATAGGCCCTCCGGACATCGGAAGGGAGTTGGTTGGTTGGCTCACCACTCCTCAAGCAACGAGCAACGAGCAACGAGCTTCTGGCTCGTGGGTCTCCACCGAAAAGATAAAGTAAATGCAAAAGCCATGTAGAAATTCAGTAAAATATTAGATAAAAAAAACACAGAGACGCCGTGAGGTGTGATTCAGGACCACTGGTGTTATTTCAAATGTGAAATGTGCTAACTTCCTGTACTTGAATGAAAAAGTCTTTTCAGCAGCTGTAAAAAGTTCTGTGTAAAACTAGTGAACCAATGGAACAAAGGAAGAAGTATGTTGACTAAAAAGTATTTTAACTAAAAGAGAACTTTTAGTCAACATACTTTTGGTACCTAGTAAACATCACCAGCAGCATAGTTTGCACTGATAAGGGCTAGCTAAATGTTTAATGTAAAAGCTGTTCTTACGTTTTATTTATTTATTTGCTGGAAGTCCTGGATCACAAAACTACATAGTGATTCATCTGGAGAGGCGGTAGGAACAACAGGTGTTTTCTATCTGTCCTCTTGAAAACCATATGCCACCAGAAGGATGCCTCCAATTAAAACACAAAAAAGGACAAAATCCCGCCCAAAAAAAGGTCTTCCAGATGTTTCAAATGATTATCACATCATGTGTGTATACTCTTAACAGTGTGTAAAGGATGTTGCAACCTTGTACCAAGCTTCCATTTAGGCTTTCAGTTCAAGGCAGAGCTTGCTCACCTCAGTTTTAAGTGAAGGCTTGGTCATAGCTTAACACAACTATTCTTTTTTAAAGTATATTTTGGGCTTTTGTTTCGTAGGACAGTTGAGAGAGACCGTAAGCCAGTGGGAGAGAGAGCTGTGGTGGAATTAGGAAATTACCCCGGGGCAGATTCGAACTTGGACCCCCCCATGGGTTCTGCTAAGACCCAAATGTGCTACAGTGCTACCAATAACTTTATATATTCCTGCGTACAGTATATCACTACACATTAATGGTAGCTTGAAACCAGTTCAGCAAAGTTGACAGAACTCAGTGATGCTGAGGACAAGCAGTGACCATCATACCTAGACTGGACCTAAAATCAAAGTAGATCGATCCATTTTTAGAATGCAGTACGGTATAGTGAAACCCTCCTCTCCAGGTAGTATATCCCTTAATTTCGATGTTTTCCATACTCTGTTTTCCATACTCCGATTTTTAATTGATTCACCGAAATGAAAAATGCAATACGTTCTGTTAGACACGAACAACATTTCTGCTTCTCAGAGATGCATTTTCTGCCAGAGGGACACTAAATCAGTTCAGTTCCACCCCAATTTCCAGTTTCTTCCCTCATCTAGTCATCTCGTCGCAGGAGGCCTTGTTGCCCTCGCCATCTCGGAATTTCATTCATTCCCCGAACGGCCAGAGCAGGCTTAAACTGGGGCAGACTGTGCCAGGCGTCAGCCCCCTCAGTCTGTTTTCCGCCGATCCGGGTTGGCCCCAGTCTGTCCCTCCGCTGCTCAGCGATAGCCTGAGTTTGTTTGCCTCGTCTGGAATTTGCCTCAGTCTGTTTCGGTCGGGCGCGACTCGCCGCTCAGCTTCAGTCTGTTTCTGCTCAGAGTTATTGCTGGGGGCTTAGCCATGATGTGCTGTTTAACGTCCCCCCCAGTACACACACACACACACACACACACACACACACACACACACACACACACACACTCTCTACAGGAGACTTGGCGGTATGGCAACCCCCCATCCTCTCACATCTGTGGCTTCCTTTTCGCCTTCCTCTGATCAGTAGGCCTGGAGTGCATCTCTCTCTCTTTCTCTCCTCCTGCCTCTCTCTCTTTAGCCATCACTCTTTCTCTCCCCATGCCTCTCTCTCTCTCCATCTCTCATTCTCTCCCCATGCCTCTCTCTCTCTCTCCATCTCTCCCCATGCCTCTCTCTCCATCTCTCCCCATGCCTCTCTCTCTCTCTCCATCTCTCCCGCTCCCTTGCTGTCCTCCCAGAGTATGACACTTGTGTAATGCATCCAGACGTGTTAATGCGACACGATCAGTTCCCCCATTTACGAGGAGCACAAGTTGCTTCACTGACTAAACCCAAAGGGTCCCTGCATATCACTGATCCAGAGAGCAGAAGAGTGTATACTGCACATAGAGGGAAATGTGATTTAAATTTTAATTAAAATGTTAATTAACTTATAAAAGATTGATTTAAAGGCTTTTAACATTACATTACATTTCCATTTATGTCATCTGCAGAACCTTTACAGCAAAGGTGAACACTAATACAATCAGTGCTTGTCCCCACTTAATTCTTTTCATTTAACTCCATTATCGGACTATTATCAGAAGGCTACTACTCCACAACGCGCCCATTAACCCATAAAACCAGTGTGTGTGTGTGTGTGTGTGTGTGTGTGTGTGTGTGTGTGTGTGTGTGTGTGTGTGTGTGTGTGTGTGTATGTGTGTGAGTGAGAGAGAGCTTATAGACCCATCAGCTCTGGATGTGTCTCACCGAGATATGTGCAGGACACGTGACAGATTGTGGAAAAGGTCATTTGCAGATCAATTGACTATCCCCCCCTGTTCCCTTCCTCTCTTTCTCCCTCCTTCCCTCTCTCTCTCTCTTTCTCTCTCTCTCTCTCTCTTCCCCCTGCAGTGAGAATTGGAGGCTGGTGAGGCTGGAGGCTTGGCTCTGAGCTCTGCTGGTGGTGGAGGAGGAGAGAGAAAGAGCAGGAGAGGAGGAGAGAGGGAGAGAGACGGGTCCGGCGGAGGAGGAAGGGCTGCGGGGGGATGGGGAGAACCTGGTCCCCGGAGAAGAGGCTTCATTGAGGGACATGAGGCAAAGCTCAGCCCTGCAAGACCCTCTCTGAACCAGAGTGCACTGTTTGCACTGACTGTTGAGTTGAGTTGAGTCTGACATTCAGCTCTTTGCTTGCTGTTTGTTTTTTTTTTTTCTGTGTGGGGATCTTTTGCTTTATGTCTCCTGACCAAGTGTGAAATTTGTGCCAAACAGGAGGAAAAAATAACAGACAACGAAAAAAAAGAGAAGGAGAGAATATCAGACTGACCCAGAAAGTCATTTTTAGTACAATTTAACCTATATGGGAAGATTTTTTTTAGTGTTGATACAGATTTCTCCTTAAAATATTAGCTTCGGAAACAAAGGACTCGCTTTTATTTGAGCCCGTACAGTGCTGTTCAGCTTTTCAAAGATTTTCTTTGCGATGACCTAACGAGATTTTGCTTAAGTCACAGCTTTTCCATGCCATTTTAAAAAAAGGAAAAAAAAGACAAGTCATAAAGTTGACATTTTTTTGTAATGCTTGTACTGACTGCTGCTCAAAGAAGATGGTCCTTAGTTTTGAGAGACCAGTGCATTAGGGTTTAAAGTGCTTTATGCTAGGGATCCGGTGTGCCGGTGGTGATGCATTAACTGGGTCTAGGCCGCAAATGAGGTGAACGCGAGGGGAAAAAGAGCCCTGACATTGATTGACGGATTGACAGGCATCATGTGACTAAGAGTGACCTGCTGCTAATGGCTGTTTAAATATCGTGTGTCTTTGGTCTGTGAGTCCTCTGGTCAACGTGCTTCCCTCCCCGCCTCCCCCGGAGAATGTCCTGTCCTCATTTAGGTGCCATTTGCTTGTGAACAAAAAGCCTTCCAGAAGCATCCAGCCCACCTTTTTTTGGTCTGTGTGCAATTGGACAGATGAAAAGCCATAACATATGAACTTTTGTAAGGCTTAGATAGTTTGCTTTTTTAAAAAATCTTGTGTGTACACATGATCTACCATTGCCTGGTGCATTTATGTGTTCAGGGATTCCTGTTAAAATGCTGATTTGAGATGCATATGTTTTCCATTTTTAGACTGCACATTTTTTTTTAGAAAAAAAGATGATGGTGCATATAGTTTAGGGGAACTTGAGGGCTGTGAAAGATTGTTCCTCTATCTCTTGAGTTGTGTGGGTACAAGCATCCATTTAGTGCTTTGGAGCCCAAGGTTGAAGTTTGCACTGAAAGTGAAAAAAAGAACGACAACAACAACAACAAAAAAAGGGCCTGGTGTGGTTGGTGTTGCTGGTGATATATATCCCCACGGCGACGAATGAATCTCAGCCAGTTCATGGGTTTTTTGTGGACAGAACCGTGCTGTCCTGCCAGAGACGGGCCCAAGCCCACCGTCGTCTTGTTCTGCTGGGCCGAGCTGAGCCCAGAACAGAGACACTTACGTAAGGGGACCACACACACATAGATCTTTAGACCTTTTCAAGCCCCCGCCCCTCTCCCCATATGCCTCCAGAGTCGCTCTAAAGCCTTGCAGCTCTCATTCGCTATTTTCACTTACTCGTATAGCTTCCTCTAAGCCTTTGTGACAAGTTTTGTGCTGCCCTTTGAACTGTTTTGAATTGAACTCACAGCTTTGAGCTTGACTGCCCACCAAGGCGTAATATTGTTTGTATCACTGACGTATTTGTTCTGTTAAGAGAACCTTTTCCTACCACACCTTATATCCTCCTCTAATCTATAGGTGTGAGTTATTTAGTCCTTTGGCGATTGTGACTCCTTGCATGCTTTTGGATTTATTGAAACTAGTGACTAGTCACACTCTTGCAGACATTTGTTTGTTGATGATAATCAACACTGCCAAATATTAGAACGAACATAAACACACTCTTTCAAGATTTGTTTACAAGATGACAGCAGCCCTCACAGCTGTCAGAGAAACCGTTTACATCTCAGAGAAGAGCTATGAAACGGTGTCAAAAGTTGTTTCACTTCTATTTTGACACTTCCCTGACAGAAAAGTTCAAAGGTCAGATAGATGACGGTTGTTGAGGAACTGATGTGCCAGTATAGTTACATTTGACCTGCTTATGTAGTGACTACTTGCAGACTACAATTCTAAAAGTTTACAATTCTGAGAAAAATGTTTACAGCCAACATTTTTCCTAGACAGTGAATCTTTTCTCGGGCCGGGGTGCAGGCTCTGAACAAAAACACCTTTAACAGTGTTGCCTATCTCTCGTCTTCAGTAGTGATCATCTTAAACGTTTACAGTGGTTGCATATTTGTTTTGTTTACAAGTACAGCGCTGTCCACCTCAAATGACGACGTCCGAGTCGAATACATGTAGAGAGTACCTGTTTACGCAGTAGATAACTCTGACCACCTCTACCAATCCATCAGACCCTTCAGTAAATTGTTGTTTACAGTGAATGCTATTGTTCAGTGTTTCACCTGTCTCGGCCAGTATATCCTGTGCCAATTTGAATTTGGATTTCTATTTTGTGTATCAATTAAGTGTTCGCTAGTACACATTTTCTGTAAGAGATTCAGCCTGTGACTAAATATTCTCAGTGTTTACATTGCTAATTGCTAACTATCAGAGATTTTCATTAAGAATGGGAGCAACATGTTTACACTAAGATGTGACTGACAGTTCTATGCCATATTACATGCTTTTTTGCTTGAATATAAAAAAAAAACAGCTTAGAACTCACATACTAAAGAGCTTGCATACTAATGTATGCATAATTAACTTCAAGGAGGGATATTGTCTTTAAAGGCTATATATTGTCATACTGACATGCAGTTTTTGTTTTAAGAAGATAAACTGCCTCAAAGGACATTCTTCCTTGCACTGCTGCTGTGTTTGTAAAACTAAAGGGTTGTTTTTTTTTGAAGGCCTCTGCATTTTAAGAGTTGTTTGTTTCCCCCTGTGGACAATGAGGCCGAGCCTCTCTCCAGCCATGGCAGCAGCTCTCTCGCTGCTGTATGCGCTGATGCTCGCCGTTGCCGCGGCGACCGTGACTCTGCCCTCGGAGCGTCGCCTGGCAGCCAACGGGAGCCCCATGCTGGTCCTTCTGCGGGGACTCGGCAACAAGCCCCTCCCCGCCCAACCGCCCCCTGCTGGAGCCCCCGGCTGGGCCAAGGAGGCGGCCGCCATGGCCGCGGTGCCCAAGGGCGCCGAGATCCAGCCCGAGGGCGCCGAGCTCCTGCCCAGGCCGCTCCCGCAGATCATGCCCCGCAACCTGACGGACGCCATGAAGCCTCCGCTGGGGGCGGCGCAGGTGGCCCCGCCGGAGAAGCTGGTCAACATGGACGTGTGCCGCGGCTACTACGACGTCATGGGCCAGTACGACCTGACCTTCAACTGCTCCAAGGGCTCGTACATCTACTGCTGCGGCACCTGCCACTACCGCTTCTGCTGCGACCTCTCGCGCAGCCGCCTGGACCAGGACACCTGCAGAAACTACAACACGCCCGACTGGGCCGACACGCACGCCTCCACCACGCCCTCCCCCGGCTGGGGGGCCGGCCCGACCTTCGACCCGGTGCGGACGCAGAGCAACACGGCGTACGTGATCGGCGGCGTGCTGTCCTTCACGCTGGCCTTGGCGGTGGGCATCAAGGTGGTGTTCCACAAGATGTCCCGACGGCCACATCACAGGGAGATCAACATGCCCAGGTGAGTTGCCCCAAATCACACCACAAGGGGCGACTTTCCAAAAGAACATTTCTGAACCCTGCCTGACCTGCTGGCGAATTTGGATTTCGCCCAGCAGCTCAGGCTGGAAACCTATACGTCTATCTCCCCTGCTTTCTGTCCACAACCTTTGGCTCCAATCACAAAGTAGCTTATCCAAAAGACCGGATCGTTGGTCTGATTGGTTGAAGGACTATCCAATCCCATTGATCATGCCTCTTGTGCAGTAGGAATAAAGCGCAGACTCCCCATACTAATGTTCAATCTTAAAAGATTGAGCTTAGTATGGTGATAGCCAGACTAGAACATTTCAATAAAAAGCTAAAAGCTTTTAGTCTAGGACTAGGCTTAATCTATGTATAGAAACTGTCTGCAACTGACTTGTGACAAATTATGTTTAGTGTATTTAGTTGCTTTATTTTTTTTTTACCATAGACAGATACTGTAGATAACATATTACCATAATTAACAGTTGTTTAGAAAATTCGATTGTTTTGACTGATTGATGTAATTTGTATTATTTTTAGATTCTCTACTTGTGGTTAACTCAGTCTGATCTCTCTTGTGCATTCACTGACAAACATTATTTAGCCAGAGGACACCCAACACTCAAGTTGACCTTTGTTGTCATATTTCAACAAACTGAACCAAAACAAAAAAAATATCTGACTGACCTTTCTTCCCTCTCCACGTCTCCTTCTCATATTTATAGCATTTCTTCTCTTCTTTCTCTCACCTTTCACTCTCCCTCTCTCTCCCTTTCTCTCTCCCTCCCTCTCTCCCTCCCTCTCACTCACTCTCTTTCTCCATCGCCGTCTCACTCTTCCTCCCACGCGTACCCTTGTCTGCCCTAATTCTCTTGACCGTTCGTTCTTTCCTCTTCTCTCTCCTCTTGCGTCTCCTCAGGGCTCTGGTGGACATCCTGCGGCATCAGTCCAGTCCCGTCCAGCAGGGGGAGCGGAACAACAGCACCGTCCTCACCACGGCCACCAGCGGCGAGGGCAAGCTCGGACGCCCGCCCAAGAAGCTCTACACACCTGTGCTGCCCAGCAAGGACAACCGCCGTGAGTAGCCATTCTCCAGGGGGCAAGGGGTGGAGGGAGAGAGGGAGGAAGAGAGAGCAGGGAGGGGAAGAGAGAGGGAGGGAGGGAGGGAGGGAGGGAGAGAGGGAGGGAGAGAGAGAGGAAGGGAGAGAGGAAGAGAGAGCAGGGAGGGGAAGAGAGAGGGAGGGAGGGAGGGAGGGAGGGAGGAGGAGGTAAGGGAAGAAGGCAGGATATGCTTGTATTTAGTTAGGGGTCGGGGATATGAGTTAGAGTCTGCTGATTCAGGCAGAGGGAGTACAGGATTAGCCAGCGGGCCTCGAGTCGTCGGCAGTGGCAACGCTGGCTGCTCCTAGAGGGAGGTCACTGGGCCACAGACTCCCCTGATGACATAAAAATAACAAAAATAAAAATAGAGACCTTAATCATATAGATCACATTACTTGGCTGCAGTTCTGGTCTCTCTTTCAGTTGCTAAACACAAGCTAAGATAACGTTAAGTATTTTTATTGCGTAGTGAGCATACTGAATTACTTCCCCTTCGACTGATCTATCTATGTTGGCACATTCTGAGTATTTTAGATGTTATTAAGTGAGTAGCTTTGCGCATATATAATACAGCATGTTTAATAATTAACCATAACCTTTAGGAGAAATGAATGATGGATGGCAGTAATGTCACTAAACATGACTAGCTTAATGCTTATCCTGCCTTCATTCCTGCTAGTTAGTTCACAATGCTTACAAAACACTTCCATTGTTAGACTTCTTTTGTCACGTACAGTTAGGTCCATAAATGTTAAATATTCGATACATGTCTATTTGAACAGTGACGCTTATTCTGTTATTTTACCTCTGTACACCATCAGAGTGGGTCTGAAATGAATGTCAATCAAATGTGTTTGACGTGTAGACTTTCAGCTTTAATTCAACATAAAATAATTTACTTCAACGAGTTGAAAGCATATAGGGAATTTTGTAAGGTGCAGCTTGAATGGTGATTTTTGAAGATGTTTTTGTTCGCACATACAGTATTTTAGATTATTGTTTTGTCCAGATAGGCTTCAGAGAGTTGTATTGCCATAAAATTATGATAATTCTGTGCTGTCGCTGACATCCAAATTGTAAGATATTACAGAACACTCTAGTGTGGTTCAGTTTTCTGCCCACACTAACATTTTTGTTAATATGATATGTTGAAGTGGAGGGGGAAAAATACTTGAATATGTTTTGTTGCAACATGCATTTTTTCTTTTTCTAGGTATCACATGTTTTGAGGTACATAGTCATATATGCGGATAATGTCAAGCCCTTTCTTTAATCGTGACACTATAACTCAGTTGAGGATAAAACCAGGCATTATGTTTGTGTTATGAATTAATTAAACTCTTTTGAGTCTCATATGAAAGATGATATCATTACGATGCTATATGTTGCATCAGGTTTGATAGGTAGACCCACTTCCATCCAAATATTTCACTTGCTGCCACTGTCAACAACGGCACGGGTAGGATGGGTATCAGCAGTGGATTTCAGATTTTGTAACAACACGGCAGTGAGACCTATTTGAGGTATAACAGGTAGCCAGGGTGAGGAGGTACATAATTAATGCGCTAATGTATCTCTCAGTAAGGATATATCTGAATTAATAGGTAATCAAGTATGATACTGCTTATAAGTCAGAAAGGAAAAATGTCATCCTATATTTCAGAGTAGCACTTTCACGTTGGATTAATGCATGTGTAGCCCATTTTTGCATACTTGAAATTGGAGGAGAGCACTTTGCGTTGAATGAACCATAAAAAATATTCATAAAAAATAAATGTCTAACTTTGCAGCACTACTTTGAAGTTCCGTAATTAAACTTTTAATGAAAATTGTGTAATAACATTAAAGTTAATTTGTGTCATTAAAATTTTAACGCAGTAAACCGTCAAACTCATGGAAGCAGAACATTTATTCACTGGTATTAGTGTCACAAAATAAACTTGATTTTGTTCAAATAATCCATACACACATACACCTCTTTAAATACTATTTATCACTATTAGGAATGTATACTCCTCTAGGTATACAAATACACAAAAAATCTCAAAACAATCCTTTTGCATTTCCATTTCAGAGTCACTGACTGTTTTGTTGATTTGTGCCAACACTCACATTTGATTTGATTATTAATTAGACAATTTTTGCGTAATACCGTTAAGACAAAAAGTCTATATGTTAAGTCATCCCCAGACATACTGTTCAGTAATTTCCTGTGTATTAGCCGGATTGTGTATAAGCTGCAGGACAGGGCTTTAAATGCAAGTTAAAAGAAACAAAACCATATTCATTGTCTCCTTGTATTAACCTCATAGCTGACTAAATTTGCCAAAATCAATAATGTAAGCCGCAGCTAATAGTTGGTAAATGACGGGTTCATCTAGCTTCATGATGAGACTCCTCAGTGAGGATACACTGGTCGAAAGTGCAAAAGAAATAGAGCTCATGAGCAGAAATATGGCTGCTCCGAGGCAGAGCTGGGAGAGTGCAGGGGCAGGGATACGGATGTAAAAGGTTGAGCTTGTTTAGGCACACCGGGACGACAGGGTGCCATGTCGCGCTGCCCATCTGTACTGACGTGCCGATGAGAGAGGGCAGGCGAGCTGAGCAGCATGATGATGAAAAAAAACAAACAAAAAAAAACCAAAAAAAAAACCAACAACAACAACAGCCGCACTCACGCCCGCGACGCTTCCCTCAGTGTTGCCTCTGCTCTCTTGCAGTTGGAAACGTCCAACACAATTTGGGCGGCCTGTCAGGGTCCAGCCCCAAACATACGGCTACTATTGGTAAGCCAACCGGTGCAGGCAGTGAGTGTGCGTTTTCTGTGTATATGTGATTGTGTGTGTGTGTGTCTGTGTGTCGGCAGCCGTTCTTATATCAGCTATGTGTATGCAAGTCTGCCCCCGCAAGCATTAGATTATCTGCTTGTCCCTTTGCACTTGTCCTTTTCAAAGCTGCCTTGCCAGACTCTGTCTTTCTCTCTCTTTTCTCTCTCTCCGTCTATCTTTTCTAGCCTTCTCTTCCTCCTCTCTCTATCTTTCTGTCCTGTTCTCTGTCTTTTCTCTCTATCCTTCTCTTTCTGTCCTCCTTCCTGATCTGTCTCTCTATCCTCCTCTCTCCCTTTCTCTCCTCTACTCTATCCTTCTATCTATTTTCTCTTTCTCTCCTCTTAACTGATCCGTCTTTCTATCTATCCTTCTCTCCCTCCTCTCTCTGCCTTTCTGTGCTCTTCTGCTTTCTCTCTATCCTTCTTTCTCTCCTCCTTCCTGATCTGTCGTTCTATCTTTCTCTCCCTCCTCTACCTCTACCTTTCTGCCCCCTCCTCTCTCTGTCCTTCTCTGTCTTTCTGGCTCCTGTCTGTTTTATTTTTTGCCCGTGTGCTCTATAACGGGGTCTGTGTAAGTCCACCTGGAGTTGGGCTCTGCTTTCACTGTGCTCATATACCGGTCTGTGGAATGCCTCTATCACTGGAGTCTGTGTGTATGTGTGTGTGTGTGTATGTATGTGTGTGTGTGTGTGTGCACGTGAACACTCCTGCTTAAGACTAGGCCCCTCCTGAAAACAGGTCACCCGTGTATGCTGTGTCTCACCCCCACCCATGTGGAGACACCCTCTCCTGGTAGTGCACTTACTATGAAAACAAGTGGGCACCTGTAGCATAGCATGGATTACCATTCCCCATTAAGCAGCCCTGCATGATTAGCAACCGATGGTGATTGGTACGAGTTTGACATTTTTTTAAATCACTGATGGGTGATTGGCTTGACTTTTATTCCTCCTTTTTGATGACAAAAAAGAGAATGGTCATGTGACTGTCCTGAGCAATCACACACTGTGTCCTCTACTGCCTTGTATAAGAGACAGTTCATGGGACTTCCATGACTGTCTAAACCGACGGGGTAATGTTCACTGCTCTTGCACAGTCCAACTGTGTCAAGGGAGGGTGTTCATTACACCAACCCAACACGGCCTTGTGCAAAATGGTGTCCAGCTGTTGTCATTCATGCATGCGATGATGGCACAGCTTTTTAGAACCCAAACATGCTGTTTTTCTCCCCCTACCCTATGTTAATGTTCTTGACACCACTGACAACTGTTGTATTTGGACGAATGAGAAGTGTTTTTTTTTTTTTTTTTAATCATTATTATTTTTCTCTCCCTCAATTTCATGATGTTTATTTTGCTCACTTTTCGTCTTCCTTCCCTCGCCTGGTTTCTTCAGAGCGCGCTCCCCGTATGAACAACGTCCAGCTGGCGCCGACGAGCACGCTGATGTCCAGCAAGCACGGCAGCATGGGCCGGCCACCCTCCTCGCTCTCGCACTCCTTCCACAACCTGGCCCAGCTGCCCCCGTCCTACGACGTGGCCATGAGGCCGGACATCAGTCGCTACTGCTCCCTCAAGAGACTGGGTGAGACTATACGAGAGAGCTGAGGGGAGGAGAGGAGGGTGGGGTGGGGGGGTGTGAATGTGATGTGTGTGTGTGTGTGTGTGTGTGTGTGTGTGTGTGTGTGTGTGTGTGTGAGAGAGATTTCACACATACACTGAACTCATGAATGAGCGAGGGAGAAGTGTGATGCATGTGATTATGAATGTGTGTATTTGGAAATCTGTGTGTGTGTGTGTGTGTGTGTGTGTGAGACAGAGAGAGAAAGTGTGTGTTTGTGTGAGTGTGTGTGTGTGTGTGTGTGTGAGAGAGAGAGAAAGAGAGACAGAGAGAGAGACAAAGTGTGTGTGTGTGCTTTTCAAGTCTTGCGTGTTTCTCATGACTGCAGAGGTTGTTTTAAAGATAAAGGGATTTTTTTTAGTGATGTGGGTTTTGAGGATTGTTTGTGCTAAACCCATCATAAAGGAACTGCAGCAGCCATTTATACCTCAGTATGGGCCTGTAATGGTCATGTGACATTGACCATTGTGGTGTGATGTGGTCGTTCTGTGATCAGGGTGACAGTTAATCAGTGTGAAGAAAGACTCACGTTAAAATGTTGTTAGGACTGAGGTGTGATATTTACATATGTGATATTTAACAGATTTCATTATCAGTTATCAATACAGATTTATTTTATTCTTATTTGTTTGTTGCTAATTACTGTTGCTAATAATACCCTTTAGTAGGACGGATATAATAAAAACACATTTCAAGTCATTTAGGCTTTCATAGATAGCACAACATTTGTAGAACTGATGCAACAACACAGATAAATATCGGCCACTGTTATCGATCAATATAATATAAATCTGCCAATATCCAATATCAGTTAAAAAAGACATATTTGACGATATTGACTGATGTTGGCCGATATATCGGGGCATCTCTAGTCTGTTTTTTTATTCAGGTATGTAGCCCACGTCCTCTATATATTTCTCTCATCGCCCATATATGGCCAAGATAATAAACAGCATGTGCATGTATTTAATCTGATCATATTTCCCAGGCCAGCTTGATTTTGTGGATTTATTTCTGGCCACAACACAGAAAAAAATTGGGCTCCGTATTTGTGAGTTTCATGAGGACTGACGGCTGATCACATTGAGGAACTTGTTTATTCACCTTCCTTTTGGTTCTATCATAGATTACAAGAATGAAACATCTTCAAGTGAAGATTTATTCTCTTTGATATTTGATCAAACTGTAGCCTGAGTACATTTATTTAATGCTCCTGTAAAGGTTTGTTATTGAACTCTAAACACTTTCTAAAAACGGAGAAAGTCTAAATTATTAAAATCTTGTCAGATCCATGTCATGTTTTTAAAAATTCATAGTTCATCAGAAATGCAATAATTGTGCGAGTACTTTGTTTGCTTTTTTTACCGTCATATACTAAATGATTTTGCCGATCGTCTCTTTAATGCTATTTTCTTTCATCTCTCCCACCTCAGAGAAAGACCTGGAAGACTACTCCAGCTACAGTACCTCTAAACGGCGGCCCAACAACATGCCCCCATCCTTCCATTCCTCTCAGCACCATCTACCCTGGGGGGGCGACTTCACGCTCGGAGCCCGGGGCACTCTCCCCCTGCACTCCTCCCGCTCTCGCATCCACCTGCCGGCCACTCCCAACCCGTACCCTCTGCCCCCCTCCCAGTCGGCGTACCACCCTGGTATGGAGCCTCTGTCCCACCCCCCGCGCCGGGTCATGTCCCAGGACCAGCTGCTGGCGCTGGGGGAGGGCAACACGCTCTCCCGCCTGTCCAAGAACCAGCAGCACCCGTACTACAAAGCCATGACCACCAGCAAGAGCTCCACCGGCGGCACGCTGCGCCGCTCTCACGAGCGCCTCCTGGTGTCGCCCGACCGGCTGGACGAGCGGATCAGGATGCCGGCGGATTTCGGCGGATATCCGCCGACCCTGCCGCGCCTCACCAGCCACCAGAAGGCCCAGTCGCAGCAGAACGTGTGCGTCACGCCGTCCATGGACCGCCACCACATGATCAAGATGAACTCCCACCCGTCGTCCGGCCGCGACATGGAGCGCAGCCACCCCACGGGGGGCACCATGGGCTGGGCCGAGAGCGGACACAGCTCTAGCGGAAGCGGAGGAGGAGGAGGGACTTTAGGCCACAACGCCAGACGGATGGCCTTCGCCACCAAGCGCCAGAACACCATCGAACAGCTCCACTACATCCCCGTGGCGGGTGGCGGTGGCGGGGGAAATGCAGGCCAGTCACTCCGAACAGGGAGTAAAAATGAAGTCACCGTGTGAGACAAAGACACAGAAAGAGAGAGAGAGAGAGAGAGATAGAGAGAGATAGAGGGGCAGAGGGGCAGAAAAGAGAATGAGGATTGATTTCAGAATGTTTACTTTTTCAAAACAAAGAAAGGGTGGTCTGAATATTTATGCTTTACTCAAGTGAGAAAAGCATGGCAGTGTGAGGGAAAGGCTAACTCGGATAGATGTGAAGGAAAAGCGCGCTGAGCTAACCTGTTTGAAGGACGAGAGTGACGGAGACAGTCGGAGGGTCTCTAATTGAGAAAAGATGAATGGGGAAGAAAAGAGATTCCTTGTCCCACCTTTCCTCTGTGCCCATGTTTGGGAGATTAAATATGAGATAATTATGTCTCGGAGGCCATAGATTTTCTCCATGTAGCCTATGTATAATAAGCATATGAAACTACTATGAAACATCCTTACTTGCATACATATTTAATAGGAGTTATGAGAAGGGTTGCAAATGAAGCACCCGGGTTTGAGAAAAACAACGGTCTTGTTAGAGGAAGTGGAAATAATCATCCATATTTGGAGATATCCATTGTGTTATTTGTGGAACCCAGTGGTGTTTTGAGTATAATAAGCTTGACATTGTTGTTTAGCAGCGCAGGACCTTGCAGTCTAATCTGAAGTTGTGCTTCGTTCCAGATGATGCTCTGAATCTGAATAAGAGAGTGATTCATAGTCTTTATGAAATTCTCTGCCAGATGAAATGATGCATAATTGGCTTGTAATGTGATGACGTACAAAGATGGGGGGGGGGGACCTACAAATTTTAATCAATAGCAAAGACCCTTTGATATGGTGCTGGTGTGTTTACGTCTGACAGATGGGAAAGAGACCGTAAACACTTGAATAACTAGTCAGTCCATTCCTGGCATGTAACTGAATAATGGCATAAATGTACCTATAAGGCATTTTTCATCACAGCTCTGACTGAGTTTGTTTTATACAAAATTACTTGGTAAAAGTCGTTTTTTTGAATAGGACTTGAGCTACCCCTTTTCCTGACAATGTCTAGCACAGTTTTTGCCAGTGCTTTGGTAGTGTTCAATATGTGATTCCATATAGCCCTGCTTTATTATTATGGTAGCATGGATATACCAGCTCTCATTGGATTATTCAGAAATAGGCCCAAGATGGCCCGGGATGGAAATTGAGAGTGCCCTTGTCTGGACACACGTTAAGCTACGGAGGCCCAGAGACGACCAAATAGCAGAGGTTAAACAGGATGAACACATGCGGCGGGTGTGCTTTCTGTAGTGTAGTAACTTGTTCAGGGCTTATAAGCTTGGTGTGCATTTTCGGTGGTTGTGCAGGGCAGGAGGAGGGGGAAGAGAGGGTGCAGTGGGCTTTTTTCAGATGCAACGGCGAGCTGGAGAGAGGCCCTGTGGAGAGGCCTGTGGCTGGTCACATCTGATATGCCTGCTCTGGTCAGGTGCTGGGGCACAAAGCCGGCATGTCCTCAACAACATGAGAACTATGTGCGGGGGAGGGGGCATCGTGTGCGTGCGTGCGAACGTGTGGGTATGTGTGAGTGTGTGTGTGTGCCTGTCTGATGGACTCTTTTACTCCAAGGGCTACTCTGAGGTCTCTGTATATGTGTATGTCCGTATACTTCATGTAACGCCCTCTATTTGTTTGCAATGTCACAATTTATGATGTGTCATGGTAAAGGGTATGTATTCGCCTTTCCATGAGTCTATAAAAGAGGGTGATAAACCAAACAAATTCTGCAAAGCTTCTTTATTGTGGTCCTGTGATTTTGAACTTCAATTCTAGAGACACCCTTTCTATGTTGTTTACATGGCTGGGAGAGAAAAAAGTGTGGTTTCACATTTTTATGTAAATCTGACTCTGCAAACTTTTTTTCATTCATCTATTATTTATCTTTTTTTATCAGATGGCAGGAACTTCCCAGTTCACACAGAACTGCTTTTACAATGTTATCTGAAGAGTAAAGACAATACTTATTTTTTTCCTTGTCTTTCCACATAAAATTGTCTTAGGAGTGTTATGTTTTATCACTGTATTTGACAGAATCCTGATAAACTCAGATTATAAATGCTGTTTATTTATATTGATAACGTATGGATTCTAGCTCATTATTACCATAACTCTTTCTTATCCTGTTTTTTTTTTGTCTTTAATTTCATTGGCATTCCCTACATTCTGAATATTTCGTTTTTGGTGGAATTTAAACATTTGTATTGTTGACTTTTTAAAAATTCAGATGCAGTCATATTGAAAAGACAAGACAGCATGTGAAGATGTCAAAGACAGTGTTGACAATGTCATCATGCTGACTTAAGATGTCATGGTGTGTATGTGTCCTGTGTGTGCATCTGTGTTTGTGTGTCTGTGTGTATTCCTGTGTCTGTTTCAAGAGAGCTGAATCTCATTTGACCTGACAGCTTTGTCGTGGCGTCAGGGAAATGTGCTTTTTAGGAAAATCCACAGTATGTTACAAATTGATTTACTTCTCTGTAGCTTATTGATTTCAGGACTCCCAACCTTATTTTAGAATAAATATGTGCAAGATTTCACAAGGCTAAACTACATTGTAGTTGTGAATCAACTAAAATTTGTCTCATGTCCAATATGTTTCAGTTGAAGCAAATGATAATGATATGACATCCACATTTTGGGAGATAAAAATCCTATTTATTGTGATATTAAAATGTTTTGTGCAATCGAACATTGACAAAAGTGTTCTAGAAATCCAATCTCATTTTACAATGAGAATTAAGCTATTTTGAAATCTTTTTTAAAACACAAATGTTGGGCTGAGAAGTTGAAAGCAATGTTTCAGAGTGTGAAGGGCCAGTCATTTTTAAAGATATAATCTTCTCTTGGATTGGAAAAGAGACAGCCTATTGTTATTGTGTAGCTATATTAAGTTGCTTATACTTAACCCTGGCTTTGTGTGCCTGTTAATGTCAGGGAAGTCTAATTGTATGTATGTGTGACTGAGTGACTGCATACTCAAATGAGTGCCAAAGTTACATATTTTGTGAGTGGCTTAGGCTGCCCTCAAATAGGCCTACATTGTTTTCCCCATGATGAGATTGCAGCATGACATTTTGATAAAGACTGAACAACAAATCTTCAACATTAAGGGCTTCACTGGCCCTGGAGGAGTGAGACGTATTAATTTGCATACCTCGGAAATTTGTGTATTTGTTACAGAAAATAAACCCAATTCCTTTGTTTCGACAAATTGAAATGATTCCAGTTATCAGTGGTATCCTACCTTTGTAGAATAATGTTAATTAATGATAACAATAACAAATAAAAAAAAAAACTACAATGAGTGAACTGCTTGATGTGTTTATGTGATGAAAAGTTAATCACAATTTTGTAGCCTACTACCAAAAAAATGGGGCCAGCTCTTGGTCTGGGCAAATAACACATTGAAACTCTTTCTAAATCTTTGACTAGGCTATACTTTTTATTTTTAAATAAAGCTATTTCTCATATTTTTCTTTACCAAAGTCATAATAGGTCACGTCAATCATAAAGTCAAAATCAAAAAGGCTAGTCTAAAGTTTACATTTTGACATAATAATAGGCCTATCGAAATGTCTTGACTTATCACTTTGCATAGGCTACTCAATAATACTAAAATCTCGATTTAGTAGGCTAGGCCATCTACCATTTTTGCCATAATAGACTATCTAAGAATTTCGACTTTAGTTATTTCTTTGCAAGTGGCGGCATTATTTTGCAACCTAGAATTTAAAGCAAGAAGTTCAAAGCTGGTCTTCACCTAGGCTACTCAGACATGCGCCTCTCCTACCTCCACAGCAAGTGAGGCGTTCCCGACGTTCGCCATTTTGAGGGGCCGGGTCGCGGGGATTTCGTGCAGGCAGAAGGCAGCATGGTAAAATGGCTTCGAAATGTTAGAAACCCCGGGCACTGTCCTATGCTCCGCAGTTTCGACCATGATTTAAAACCGTGATACGCTAGCGGTTGTTACAGTTGCCTTATGTTCTGAATTAATTATCTTTAATGACCCCGTATCGCATATGTGGTGAACATCTGGCTTCGTTCTGTTCTAGGAATGTTTGTGTCCATGGAAAGTCTCTAATCATAACCACCCCGCATACTGGACGCTTGCAATTTAAACATTTGTATCCCGGGAACAATTGATAATATTTGACGTCACCAACAGAAATAAATTCGCCCAGTCCTACAAATTCGGTTCCAAGCATCAACGTTTGATGAGCGTGCATCCTCGACCTGTCAGCAGGCAGGGAGTTTCTATTGTGCTGGACACATTTTATTGTTCCTTGCTGTCAAGTCTCAAATCCTACGACATACGTTTGCAAATGTTAACATTAGCTTGATGTACAACGTTCTTTAAAGACATTATGCACGTGGGGATAACCATGTGAATATGAACGAATGCATCTGGTTATACCGATGCATGTCATGAATCACGTTCCACTAGCTAAATGTAATGTTATTTGAATTCCCCTAAATGTTATAAACAAAGAAATAGCTGGCAGCAGCACGGACAGTTAAGAGTGTAACACTACCCGGAACCAAATATCATACCGGAAACGACCACTTTGAAGTGAAGCGAACATAAGTATTCATAGGAAGACGGGGACACCAAAAATTGACACGGGGCGGAAAATATTCCGCTGAAAAAAATACCTAAATATCAATGGATACGAATAATGAGGACATTTTGACTTAAGATCGCGGGTAATAAAGCAATACACCGGCGAGTGCGCATGCAAATGAAAAAATACTCGGCATTTGAAAGATAGCTAACCCAGCGGAAATTGGGTTTGGTTAACGGGTCGAAAACAGAGCTGTCGTCGGGCCGATGGGGAGGCCTTCGAGGTGTTTTTCGGCTGAAGGAAGAAAATGACCTGCTAACCTGAAATCGGATACCGCCTTTGTGTGTGCTTCCCGTTTTTGGACTCTTTTATGCAAGGCCTAACCACATAAAGTCTATTTTTCCCCCAAACGAACTGTTACGGATACCTTGTTTTTTGCCAGCCATCAGCGCCAGCTATCAAACTAGCCAGATAGCTTAATTAGCTAAGTTAGCAAGCGAGATGAAAACGAAACCCTGTATTCTCTTGGATGGGTAGCTACGTTACTGGCCAAGTGGAATTACTTTCATCAGGGGGACTGTGTACTCAAGAAGTATACATTTTATATTTTTTATCCTTCGACGCTTGCATTTGAAAATCAGAATTAACGTCAGAAGAAACTAACGCAGAGGCCCAAGTGTTAGCCAAGAAGCTATTACCGAATGTCACATTATTCTTGTTTTTTAATGTTGCATAGAAGATTTTTTTGCATTTAATATCGCCTGTGTGCTACCAAGAAATGTGATTTAAGAAGAAATTCGATTGCCCCCCTTCCCTACACCCCCCTTTTTAAATTCTGCGTTCCACCTCCTGCTGTGGAGCATCAGGTTCGGATCTCTTGACGACCCGCCAAACCTTCAGGTAAGTTATTAGCTTGCCATCTTGGTCAGGAAGTCGTATAAGTACTTTGTCATTGTTTATGACGAGACAAAAAGTGTAATTATGCATGCGCATTCTTTACAATATCACTTGGGAGTGAGTAAGTGGTCCTGCAGAACGGGCAGAATGACCACCCCACACAGCACGAAAGACATTGTTTTTCCCCTTTCGATTAGGGAGTTTTCATTTGGCTTTGAGCATTCTAAAAACTAATTAATGTGTGGAATATTATTCTAAGATCATATCAACGTTATACTAAAATGATATATTTGCGGGTTTTTTGGCACAATTGGTTCGAGGCAGTCAGTTTTATTGACTATTTCAATAGCGTCATATTTTAGACATTAGATGATAAACTATGGGAAATGGCAAAGCCACTAAATTAACATGGAATGTTGCCAGGCCAAAGGGCAAAATCAGGTAATCCGCCTCAATCTATACCTGAGTTGAGAGGCCTGTCACAGTGTCGACCATCGCGCCATCGCCTGACTGCCCTGTTTGGTAATCTGCTGTGTTCCCCGAAGCCCTAGGCTCCAAAGAGGGAGAAAATGCGTTCCTGGTGCCATCTCCAGTAGCACATTACCCTAACTCGCTACCTGTCTTTTGCACGTCAATTCTGATGGATAGGCCTACCTCAAGTGATTGCCTGCTACGTTACCTGACAGTTCTGGCCAGGACTGGGCAATTCTAGAATGAACGGGGATTATATCATCATGGCCTAATAATGTTTTATTGTTGTTGTTGCTCTTGTGCAAGACGACATGGTACGTCATTTGTTGCAGACTTCTGTTTTCATGAGAATTAACTTACA
Organism: Sardina pilchardus; assembly: GCF_963854185.1. Taxonomy (NCBI): domain Eukaryota; kingdom Metazoa; phylum Chordata; class Actinopteri; order Clupeiformes; family Clupeidae; genus Sardina; species Sardina pilchardus. The sequence goes on from NC_085017.1 coordinate 9,266,858, forward strand.
GGAGTGACCGGCTAAGATTGCTGGTATTGCATGTCCATGTGTCTTTGTGTACATGTGGGGAGTTCATTTACCGATTAGTATAATTGTCAGTAACTCGAAAGGTTAAAAATATGTCATGTCCAGACTCATTATAGGATGTCTGCTTAACAGGAATATTGGCAGATCCTTCCTTATTGTGCAGATACTATTCCTAGATACTTAAAAAAAAAAATATGGTAGTCATTTGTATAATGTGTCTCGCCATTAATGTTTCCTCTTCATGAAACATTTTCTTTGATTAGGTGTCTGCAGTTTTGGTATGGTATGTAGGAAATTCTATATGCCTGTATACAATACAATAACCATAGTAATGCTAAAATGTAATTTAACATCTTATGAAGCAATTTGTACTTAAACTGGAAATGGCAGTCTATGTGTATATTTGTTTACTTCTTTTCACATCTGTCCATACTTGAAGTTATTTGATGAACCACTACTGAGAGAATAAGACTGCTGTGGTGTAGACACTGCTCTTATGGTCTGCTATTTTGTACAGATTGGAGCCTTATGTAGCTGCCACTCAAGTTATGGTATTCTTCCATGCTCTGGTCTGGGGGAGGGCTGGTAGCCAATGGTGCGTTTAGGTTTGGTTTCAGGTCTTAGTGAGTCACCCAATATTTTCTCACAGAAAAAAAGATCAGCATGCATTAAACATTTTTATTTTGGACTTGGAAAACTGTTTGAGCCCATATTAGGCCTACCTGAACAATAATAGGAAAAGGTTCTAAAGGGGACAGGCCTAAATCATGCATTGATGTCAGGTCAAGAATTGCCCCCACCCCCACTCCCAAATGTTCCATGCCGGTACACTGACATCATAGCCAATTGCACACGGGCACAACACAATGTAACACATTTGTTACATTGTATTTATTCAAGCATTGCATGCACCTCGGTTCAATTGTCAAAAGGTGCTCCCCTTATTTCTGGCGTATAAGCTAATAATTAGCTTATAGTTTTATGCAGTAGGAGTGTGACATTTACTTGTAGTCTGAAAAGCTTTGTAGCCATGCCCCCCCTCCCACACACACCCCAGTCACTGGAATAGACTGTGTGACAAAGGACTCTCTTACTGATTGAGTTTTGTTGTATTACTGATAATTATTTGTCTTTTCTCCTTACTATTTTGAGTTGATGCGGGACCTTGTAGATACATGGGTGGATTGCTGAAATGTGATTCCTTTCTTTTTAAACACTGACAGTGCTAAATGTTGGTAATAATCAAAGAAACACAGACAGCTCATTAATTAGGCCTATTACTGAAGTCAATGACTCATTTTAACTGGCGTTAAAGTTAATTTAAAGAATTACCCCCTCCCCCCTGTGTGTGTGTGTGTGTGTGTGTGTGTGTGTGTGTGTGTGTGTGTGTGTGTGTGTGTGTGTGTGTGTGTGTGCATAATTGAATGAAAATCATTATTATTAGATACTGAGTTTGTACCCATTTTTGGGATCAAATTGAAATCTGGTAGTGCTGTAAATTAAGGAGACGCAGTTCTCTAATCCCACAGTGGATTGCCCCCTGCCGAAAAGCAAAATAGGTGTTCTGTCAAACAGTCACACCTACAAGACGCAGACCACTGTGCCAAGGAATTGACAGACCAAAGCTAGCTAGCATCTGTCATAGACATAAACCTGGCAATATGGCTGAAGAATCTATCACAATTAAATTATTCATATCAGTCGATATTGGTAACTATTGATCATTTAAAAAAGGTTTATTTTGGCATATTGCCAAACTGGCTGGTAGATTGAAAAAAAAAACTTAGGCAGGCAGTTACAGTGTTTTCACTTTATTGGTATCTGCTTTCATGAGTACTTTTCTTGTCATACTCTATGAGTATATGAATACACTATATTAGGCTAAAATCATTTCGTTGTAATATGTGTGAATGCTTGTTCAACCTTTAAATTGATTAGGACAAAAATGTAATCTGAATGTTAATGTGGACCGGAATCGTGACATCAGTAACTATGCTGACACAGAAGTTATGTAGTGAAGGAACTTGCTGTGATATCAATTGCCTGACAATCCATTCTCACCACTGATGTGGAAAACGTTGACATTCATTCTCAGTCCGTGTTTACATGTCTACATGTTAGAATGTTCGTCCATCCTGTTTGTTACATACTGTGGCCGAGGCTAGTTTTATTGTAATTAAATGGGCTGTTTGCATGTCACCCATTGCAAGCAATATTATCAAGGAATACGGTCTCGATGGGTGGTTTATGAGCCAAGAAGCATGCTTGAAGTTTAATGATGCATCAAAATGTGTTACATCAAACAATTTCCTTATTGCAATTTGTAAACTGTCTATTGCAAGATATATCGGTCTCATTGTGTCACCCAGGCCTCAATATACATGATCGGTTGTTATTAGTGCAATAGCTTAATTGTTTCATTGTATTGTAATACTGTCACGGAAGATAATGTTATATGATGTTATATTCAGCATAGCTATATATTGCCAATTCTGACACAGTTATAACCACAACTTTAGAAAAATTGTAAAAAAAAGTTTTTTTAAGAGAACAATCGAACCTGTACTAATATTAATCTATTAGGCAGGGTACTCTGATTATACATTTTTCATTTCGGTTTTCGTTCGCATCAGTAGTCAGTAGGAATGCCAAGGTGACAAGTCATACACACATTAATGAAGCCTCAGTGTACCAAATTCTGCATTAATTTGTTTGCCCTTTCTCCCTTAGATTTTTGTGGAATGGAGACCACAATAACAACATTATTAAGAGGGTCATACCATTTATGTAGCCTATCACAACATTGTTATGTCTGCTAAAAAATCCTTTCTTGTTTAGTAGGCCTAAACCTGCCCACAAGCTCCACACAAAACTAGCTCACTACTGATATGAAACATTGTTGTTTCAATATGGTTAATGGAGGTGGCATCATTCAATTCAATTCAATCAAAATCATTATTCAATCAGGCATTATGGTAACAACCTGCTTCTTACATGAACATATAGTAGTTAAATGGACAGTGTTAAGTGAAGTCAACTGACGGATAACATTGTGAAGGCTAGTAAAATATAGTTTATAGTATAAATATAGTAAAATACAAACTTGCTCATGAAGTGAATAGAGTGGGTCGACTCATGATTGGGATTCTTTTCCAACACCTGCATCGCAACTGCCGCTAACTTAATACTAACTGAAATACTAAGTATAGCTTTACCAATCACATTGATCAGAGATTCCGAACGTTACTTTCTACGCCTAAACTTAAGGCTACAAACTGACCTAATATTTTTCTGCATTTGTTGGTGTTTGCACTAGGATGGATGGATCCAGGCTAAGTAAAATAAGCTGCAAGTAACATTAGCATTTGTATCCTACCTTATTACAGCGGAAAATGTATCCTAAGCCTGCTCATGACTGAAGTGAACTTGAATAAAACATTGTTGTACAGGCAGATTACATTACAATCAAATTGACTTTGGGTTAATAACCTATAGAACATGAAGTAATGAAACAGACATTGACAGAGGCCTTTGCAAAGGCTAACATAAGCTGCAACAACCTCAATAGGAAAAAAGTGTCTCCATCAAAGTTACATTAGGGTAACAGTCTTGTGAAATTGACACTATTTACTAGACCCTCTACATTGTTTAATTTCGTTAGCCTACACTTTGTGACGAGAATCTAGCCTCTCACGATCGGGAATTGATCAAATCAGATGGACCATCAAATCAGTGACCATGATCAACTACTTCCAGCATTGTGCAGTTCTGACCGAACGTGATGCATGTTTGTGAAATTATGCCAGATCTGCACAGCGAGAAGTAGTCAAGCACGCCCACTGATTTGATACCGGAACATGAAATAAGGCATTAATACCTCCAGAAACAGCCATTATTAGAACCTCTCTGTTCACTTTCAAAGTTTAAAATACTTCGGTTTGTCTGCAGGGGTCCTATCCATGCTACCACCTAAGTGTAAGGCTATGTTGAAAATAGCGATTTATATATTACAGCCTACAAACTATTTTGTTGCTAATACAAACGGCTCCTCCGCTCAAAACTCTTCTGATTAACTTAGTCCTGCTCCCAAACGAAAGTTTGAACTCTTATCATTCCAGGTTGCATCCAGGGTTGTTTTAACGGATCCTAACACCGGAACAACTATAGGCCAAAAGTATTGCCGAAATGTATCAAGTTGACTGACTGTTGGGACGTTTTCTAATTGGAACGGCGTGGCTTGATGTGGTTTAGCGTAGCACATCAATCAAGCACAGCCTACCATCCACCTTCTACCTATGGACATGCTTCTACAGTGGTTGCGTTTGTATTGTTATCACCTGGTATTGTTAAGAGTTGTCAACAGTTGGTGTCGCTGTTTAGACTAATCAAAATGTTTTTGTTTTCTGATTTGTGAATTGGAATTGGACTGTGCGAGATCACAGAGATGACTTGAATCAAATGGAAAAAGGCATTAGTTTCCTTTGTATTGGCATTCATGTATTTACGTTGCGGTCTATTACTTGTGTTAACCCATAAAGGAAATATGTTGTTAGTCTATGAGGGAAACCGCCCTGTATAGAATAGATCTCTACAGTTGGAGTTTGGTTTTTGGAATGTGAACAAGGTTGTTGGGAATAGGTTGTTTGGTTTATTTGCTACGGTTTATTTTCAATTAATTAATCAAGATGATGAAAATGCATTTCATAATAGGATGATGCTTTATTAATCTTTTTGATAACTGGTTTGTTGATGACTACCATTAGCCACTCCAAGACTAATTGGACACCAACCGGTTGCTCTTTAAATGCATGTTTTTTTCAAAGGAATATGAAAGTGAATTTCTTGTGAAAAAAACTTGCGAAAGAATAACTGCGTTTGAAGGACACTGGTTAGCATTAATAGCCTAGTTATTGTTTGTCATCATAGGATCTTTTCTACACAGAGAAGCCATTCTAAAACACAGTGGGTGCAAAGGAGGGTTTTAAAAAGTGGTAAAATGTGTTTTGTAAAGGCGATCATTAAAAAAAAATCTGTTTATGCAATGCCATATCTAAACAAAAATCTTTAAATCTTTGATAAGTTCTGCGAAACAAACTTCACATCACTAATACCATGTATTATGTTTTTTCCCTAGAATCTGCATGCAACCCTTGACCAGGTGGAGGTGAGACACTCGGAGGTGAGACACTCGGAGTTAGAAGTCCTGCTGTGCCTGGCTCACGGAGGGAAAACTCTGGAGGACTGAGTGTTTTCAAGGACATCCTGGTCTCCACGCAGTTTCACGAGGCGACTTGGGAAATTCCCAATTCTGGCAAGATTTATTTGGAACAGTTGGTTGACCTGCATTCCATGAACTTTATCGAGTTTTAAAGATTTTTGGCTGTAGACACTAACTGGGCACATTTAGTCACACTTCTCACATAGAGCGTTTTTTTTTTTTTTTTTGTCCTAGCATATCTCACTTTCTATTATTTAATCATGAACTTGACATCTGTCATTCTGAAAGGAGTTCAGTAGGTACTTTGTAATTTAAGCTTCCATGATCAAGGGCAATTTTGAATCACAAAGCACAGAAAGAACCCAAATTGTTTTAACAGAAAAACAGTAAGCCAGTACAACATCAGACATACGCATAATCCCTCGAGACGGTAGTATTCCTATATAATCTTTTTAATTTATCTAGCATTAGTAGTGGACCTATAGAGACAGTTTCCACAGAACAATCCCCCCCACCCTCCTTCATTGTGCTGTACACTCCAGTGTCTGTTTCTTGGAAGCCTTTTGGATTTACTACAACCTTTCTTCAGTCAGGCTGCATTAGGACAGCTTTTGCAAGAGCAACACAAATCAGAGAGGCAACAGTTCCTGCTTGTTTAAGTGGAGGTGGGATTGTCCTCTTAAGAGAGGCTGGGCAACGGGAAGCAGCCCCATCAGCAGCCCCTGAGCAGCTAGTGGGAAATGTTCCAGTTCGGTAAATACCCAATGGACATTTTAGAAATGCTGAGTGGACACCAGGCTCACCAGTTCAAAGGCCTGGGTTTGGAGAGGCAGTTGCAGCACCAGCAGCAGGTTCAGCTCCAGCAGCAGCTCCAGCAACAGCAGCAGCAGCAGAGTGAGGCTTCTGTTCTCTCCGGCCTGGGCCTTGGATCCTTACAGAGTTCTAGGAGTAATGCATTTGCGGATTCATCTTCCATATTTGCCAAAATGAGTGCACCCCCTCCCCCTCTTCCACAGCAGACTCAATCCTCACAGAGCTCCAGGAAGTCGAGCAAGATGAGCAGCAGTGGCAGCGGGAGCTCATCTGGATATCCCCAGTTCTTACGACCCTTCCACCCTGCCGAGGCAGCCTTGGCCCAGGAGCAACTCCACTCGGGGATGGGCCGCTTTGACTTTGGCAGTGGAAGCAGTGGAGGAAGTTCGGGTGTGATCGGAGGAGTTGTGACATCTGCCCCACCACCACCACCTTTACACCCTGGCCTGTCTGTACCCCAAGCTTCCCCTGGACCTTCCTCATCCTCACCCTCACCCTCCAGTTCAACCTCCACCTCCAACAACCCCCCCAGCAGCAGCAGCACTGTGGCCTCCTTGGGGCAGCCACTTGTTGGATCCCAGTCTGATGCTCGAAGTTTACACCAGCAGTTCAGCTGCATGCTTGCTGCCAATCAGTACTATCTCTCTGGAGTGCCAGCCAATGCCAGCTTGGAGCAGTTTCTGGTACAGCAAGGCACCCATAACCATCTGGGGTTGGGTTTGGGCCAAGGGGCTGGAGATTCAAATTCAGGCTTGGCACCACCCCCAGCTCTGCATCCCTCACACACTCACGGACATCCAACTCCCCAGCCCCCACAGCAACAGCAGCAGCTGCCACCCCATGCCTTATCACACCCCCACACCCATGCCCATCCACACCACCCTCTACACCCAGCCCCGCAACCTTCACCTCTTGGAGGCTTTGATTTTCAAGGCATTCCAGTGCTCTCTTCCAACCAATTAGCTTCCCTGATGCAACAAGAAGCAGGCTTACCTCTTCCTTTGCCACTTCACCTGTCTGTCCCCAAGGATGAAGGTAAGGGAGAAAGTGGCTCTGGGGCCGGAGGAAGTGGAGGTAGTGGCAGCAGGAGAAAGAAGGCCATGGCCGGCTACCTGCCCCAGAGAAAAACTGACGGAAGCAGTAGCAGTAGTGGCAGTAGCAGTAACCCTGGCTGCCACAGCAGCTCTGCGGGACATGGTCATGACACCGCCTCTGGCCTCGTTGGAGGAGGTGGAGGGGTTGGTTTGAGGGGTCTTGCTGGAGACCCCTCGTCCATCCTCTCTTCTACACAATCTTCCTCTTCTTCAACTGTCTCCTCCTCCTCTTCTTCCGCCCCATCCTCTAGCTCTGCCTCAGTTTTAGTAACCAATGTCTCACAGCACCCTAAACAGCCTGACAACCAACCTCCCATGGCTCCAGCTCCTACACAAACAGAACCTGAGCCCCTGTATCACTGTGGGGAATGTGGCAAGTCTTTCACGCACCTTCCTAGCCTTCGTAGACACATACGCACCCATGGTGGAGATGGAGAGGGTGGAACTAGCGGCAGTAGCTCCAATCTCAATGCTAACCATCACCAAGCTGACACAAGCCTCCCTCACTCAACTCAGGATGGGATCTCTCAAAACACTCATCACCGAGACCAGCAATCCAATCCAGACCCAACATCATCGTCCTGCCCAAGCCCAGAGAGGACCTACTGCTGCTCAGATTGTGGCAAGGGCTTCAAGAAAAGGGGCCATCTCCTTCAGCATGGAGTCATCCACTCTGGAGCACGCCCCTATGCCTGTGGTATCTGTGAGCGATCTTTCAATCGCCGTGAGTCCCTCACAAGACATGAGAAGATCCATGAGGAGAAGCCGTTCCGCTGTCCTGCATGTGGACGCTGCTTCCGGGAAAGCACTTCCCTGCTCAATCACGCAGCTTCTGGGACCTGTGGCAAACCAAGACGCTCTAGAAGCAGTGATGGGAACAGCTCTGTGAATTCAGCGGATGGAAAGTCAGGAGGAAGCGGAGAATATCACAGCCGACAAGTTGGCGATGGATCAGGAATGAGCTATGGGAAAACTGAAGGACGTGGTGGTGCTGGAATGTCCTCTTGTGATGGTATGTATCAGCAAGGAAGAAGTGGAACCAGTGGCACAACTCCTAAAATTGAGGGGAAATATGGCTCGGATTACTCTAGGAATCGTTACCAAACATCTTGCAGAGTTGATGATTACCGTCGCCAACAGGGCAATCCATCTCCTTGTTACTCTGCTGATGGGTCCTGCAGCAGTGGAATGACTTGTCCAGCGCTGCGGAAAGCTCCTCTTGCACCCACCTTACATCCTCATCCTCAGAGCCAGCAGCAACACCATCACCACCAACCTCACCTTCCCCTCTCCTCCCTTCTGGATGACTCTGAAGATGAAGTCACCAGCAGTGCCATGTCTGCCATAGCTGCTGCTGCTGCCGCGTCATTACCTGCAGAGCTGAACAACAACGAAGGCCGTGAGGAGAGAAGAGACATCATTGGAGGTCTGCTAGGAGGTCTTGGCTTTGGGTCCATGGGAGTATCCCCGAGTGGGCCGTCTTCAACATCTGAATTGGACAAGTCCTATCGAGGAAGTGGAGGGAGTGACCAATGCATGAGTGGCTCCATGATGCCCTTGTCCCATCCAGCTCAGCCTAACCAGCAGAACCCCAATGCCAAACCCAAGCGCCCAAGGAAGCCCAGGCAGAAGAGAGAACTCCGCCCTGGTGAAATTGTTGTCAAGCGTAGACGGCGCCATCCAAGTGGACCACGTACAGATGGGGAGAGACCGTACCTGTGCACCGTGTGTGGCCGTGGATTCAGCAGACGTGAGACCCTCCGTCGTCACGATCGTGTACACACAGGAGAAAAGCCGTTCCACTGTGACGTCTGTGGGAAGGATTTCAGAGAGCCTTTTCACCTCACCAAACATCAAACCGTGCATTCAGGCGAAAAGAACTTCAAATGTTCCCTGTGTGGGAAAGACTTTGGCTATGCACAGAGCCTTAAGAGACACACAAAACTACATCTGAAGGGGGATTTTCGGCCAAGAAAGAGTAACACTAAGAGCAACTCTGCTCAAAACCATGGAGGAGTTATCAGCCAGCATGGAGATCAAAAAAACTCGGGCGGCTACTATACTTCGTATCCACAGGGTAACTCACAAGGATCCAATAACACCACAGGCAACCAACCCCCTGCTCGGCTATACACCTGCGAAATCTGCTGGAAATCCTTCCGCCATCATTTCCATCTGACCGCCCATCATCAAACAGTCCACGAAAATGGGGGGGAAAAGCTCTTTTGCTGTGAGGTGTGCGGGAAAGCCTTTGCATACTCCAATAGCCTAACCCGACACAGGCTGTCTCAGCACGGTTTGTCCCAGCCCCCAACAAACCAGACCTCTGGTGCGGGAGGAAGCGGATCTGGGGGTGCCGGATCTTCAGTGTCCGAGAGTGAAGCAGCCACTAATGCCCTCCTCCATCTGACTCCAGACAGCGGGCCTCATGGGGGCCAGTCATCCCACTCATCCCACTCCACCCACTCCACCCTCTCCCACCCACAGCATCCCATCCCCCAGCCAGCCGGCTACTCCCCCCTCTTTTATGTCCCTGAGTCAGGCCCCCATACCTCTGGCTCCAGTGCGTCTTCTCAGCACCACTACTCCCCCAGTGGCCACCACTCCAGCCACCAGTCATCACTGGGGTTAAAACCGGATGTCTACACAGGGAGCTCCTCCAGTATCCTGAGCCCTGCTCCTCCTCTCATCCCAATTGCTACTGCTCAACAACAGCAGCAGCAGCAGCAGCAGCAGCACCATCACCACCAGCAGCCGCAGTCACAGCACCCTTTTCAGTTGCCTCCCCTCCAGCCTCAGCGCCCACCTCAGCAGTCGGGGGAAGTCACGCACCCCAAAAAAAAAAAAAAAAAGAAGTTTAGTCTGATCAGCAGGGGGCCTCTGATGGGTTACATGAACCATGACAACTCCAAAAGATACAGACTGATGCGAAGAAAAAAGCGCAGACTCCAGAGACAACTGAAAAGGAAAAAATGGATCCTGGCTCAGATTCTCCGGTCCAGAGGTGGTGCTGGGGGTGGAGGGACGTGGCGCGTGGGTCGGTTAAAGTTCCGAGGGCTGAGGTCGCTGGAGATCCACCTGAAGCGCTTCCCGTGCCCCCTCTGTCCCAGCACCACCTTCTCCCGCCAGGCTTCCCTGCTCGTCCACCGCGCGACACGCCACCCCCCCAGGACCACTGGCCGCAAGGCCCGACTCCACTGCTCCGTCTGCGGGAAGCGCTCGCGCCGGCTCCTGGGCGCCCTCCGTCACCGGGCCTTCCATCTCAACCAAGGCTGCTTCTCGTGCCCGCGCTGCCCCTCGCGTTTCTGGAACGCCGCCCTGCTGGAGAGGCATAGGATTGCCTGCCGGCGGGTGGGCACTGCTGCCACCGGGAACTGGGGTCTGAAATTGCAGATGTCACCCAAAGGGACAGTCGGTGAGGCCCAGAGCGAGAGATCAACAGTGGTGACTGAGTACAGGCACTAAATATTTTTTTAATTAAAAATAAAGAAAAAAATACAAAGCAAAAAAAAAGACCTAAGATATCTAGGGTGTTTTTAAGATGATGGGGAAGGGGAAGGATAGGGCATAAGTGTTGGAGGAAGACATGCCTCTAGATATATACTTCACCATTAACATGAACTCTTCCGACCTGCATCTAAAGCAACATCCATATAAGACATGGAGCTCTAACTTGGATTCCTCAAGGGGGAAGTACTCTAGTAAGCGTGACTGTTTTCGTAGCATCTCTGTCCTTTTTAGATGCATTCACCATATCCTTTTTCGTAACATCTGTTTAGCGGTAATGAATGCATTCAAATATGAGTGAATTAATCCAAACAGTACTGATTTTATTTCTCCTGTTTAGTTTTCCCTTGTTATTCAAACAGTATAGTCTCTGTCTTTCTTTTGATAAGTGTAGTTTTTTTCTGTTTATTGTGGAATTGTGCTTTTTCTGTTGTTGTTTTTGTTTTTTGGTCATTCTGTATTGGCCAATGTTCAGCTGAGAGGTGAATGCCTGGGTGGAGAAGGGTCAGTCTTGGAAAAACGATGTCGTCTGGGCATCGAGGATAACACGTTTAGACACTGTTGTTGTGAAACTTAACTCTGTGAATAACATAATCCCTCATCAAAGAAATCCCAAAACACTTATCCATCAGTAAAGACGTCAAAAATCACAAGCAGAAAAAATAACGGCATCTTGATCTAGGGTAGAATGCATTGGTAGAGGCCATTTTCAGAATTGCTGATTTAAAAAAAAAAGATAAGAAAAGGAAAGAAGGAAAACCTTGGGCCTGCATAGAACAGTTCCAAGTGTCTTTGTTGTTGAGGTCTTGGAACACACAAGATGGGATCAGCCACCCTGTACTGTACAATTCGTATTATATTTTATTATATTATTGTGTTTTTTTTTTTATATTCCAAGTATAAATTCTTTTTTAATCATTTTTACTCTGTGCTGGGTGGGTGGGATGTGACAAGGGGGTTATCCGTGTAAGTCGAGGGGTTTTAAGTGTATCCATGTGATTTTATTTTTCTTTTTTTTTTTTCTTCTCCCTCCCCTCTGGATTTGTTTGTCCTAGTCTCCCAACACGATCATATCCACACACCGACCTATAGTTCCTCTCTTCCCCTTTTCTTCCTCTGTAAACTAAAAATAAGAACTATAAATACTAAACGACTATCCTCTTTTTTTTCCTAAACCTACAAAAGATGTTGAGACCCTCAAGAAATCAAATAAAAAGGTAAAAAGATTGCTTGGTGTAATATTTTGTTTGGTTTGTTATTGCTCATGATGATGAACTGTGTGGTAAGACCTGAAATATGAAGTAAGGAAGCTTTGAAAATGTGTTCTAGATAACCATTTAAAAAAAAAAAAAAAAAAAAAAAAAAAATTTCTGAGGCACTCCTGAGAATTGTATGTTTAAAAAGCCTTTAATCTAACATGGCTATTCAGTTAAGACATGCCTATTCATTTCTGCGTAATAACCTTCATCAGTAAAAATTCTAAATATATGTAGGATATATTATAAATATACAGTGAGGAGAAAATGTATTTGATACCATGCTAAAGTTGCCTAAAAAGAGGAATATAAAATCGTCATTTGACAATTGATCTTAATGTCTTAATTCAAAAATTGAGTAAAAATAAAACCGCTAAGTACGCCAATTTTCTTTGTGATGGAAGAATGTTTCGTAAATAAATAAATGTTCTTCCTAAATGCTAGGGGGAAGTAAGTATTTGACCCCCAATGTAACCCTATGGGAATTCAACACATAGGGTTAACATAGGGGCGGGCAGATTTTTATTTTTTAAGGCCAGCTATTTTATGGATTCAGGATATTATGCATCCTGATAAAGTTCCCTTGGCCGTTGGAATTAAGATAGCCCCACATCATTACATACCCTTTACCATAGCTAGAGATTGGCATGGTGCTTTTTCCAGTAGGCCTATTAGCCTGTTTGATGCTCATTGAGCTCAATGCAAATCAAACAGGCTAATAGGCCTACTGGAAAAAGCACCATGCCAATCTCTAGCTATGGTGAAGGGTATGTGATGATGTGGGGCTATTTTAATTTCAAAGGCCAAGGGAAATTTATCGGGATGCATAATATCCTAGATCCATGAAATAGCTGGCCTTTAAAAATAAAAATCTGCCTGCCCCTATGTTAACCCTATGTGTTAAATTCCCATAGGGTTACATAGGGGGTCAAATACTTCCTTCCCCTAGCATTTAAGGAAAACATTTATCTATTTACGATACATTCTTCAATCACAAAGAAAATTGGTGTCCTTGGCGGTTTGATTTGTACTAATTTTTTGAGTTAAGGCATTAAGATCAATTGTCAAATGATGATTTTATATTCCTGTTTTAGCAGGGTATCAAATACATGTGCTCCTCACTGTATATAGGACTATATATTTAAGTCCAAATGGATAGTGGCTGAACTTCAAAAATGAATTGATATTCCGGAAGGCACATAATTTATGACACACGAACATAATCACTCTAAGTTTAACCTTATTTCTGCAGCACCTTTAGCCAACTGCACTCAGTGGTCTTAAATTATTCTCGAAAGGACTTTGTCCAGAATTTAAAGGTCAAGACCATTTTAAAGTTTAATGACTAGGGCTGTAACAATATGCAAATCGAAAATCGCGACACTCGTATCCAAGAACCTGTGGTATGTATGAGGCAGCTTCGCGATACACCCCTTCCAGTGTTTCCTGCAGCGCCTTGCAGCTTAGGCAGCTGTCTAAGCAACATGCGTCGCCTGCCTTACAAGTACAAAAATAATATGAATCATAATTGCATAGCTCTCGTAGCTTTCATTAGTCCAGTTTATACAGGTTTTCAAATATTCTAATCCTCTAGTAGTGTTCCAAATTATTGACATGTTATTTCACAAAATGTCTATTTTTCAAAATACAGGAGGAATGTATCAAACCATGGGTCAAATCGTCATACAAACCGAATCGTGAGTTTGGTGTATCGTTACTACAGCCCTATTAATGACTAGAAGTCTAACATACTATACGTGTTTTAAATGCTAAAATATGACTGGCAGTGCTAATGCTGAGTGCTGAGGCTGACGGCATTGTCTTTCTTGAGCCTGTATGTCCAGGTGGTCTCCACCTGGTACCCAGGGCTTTGTCTCACCGCCCACGCTCACATTTGCTGGCACATGCCCTGTGAGGTGCCACAACCAATTAGGAGAAAAACACACACACACACACACACACACACACACACACACACACACCTTCCGGCAGAGCTACTGTGCCACATCAGAGCTTCATTTTGCCCACTCTGGCGGAAGCCGTCAATCTATCCATGCTAGACACTTTTAGAGGATAACTGAAATGAATCAGTTGCTATCCTATTGTAATCAATCAATCAGTATTATGATAAGTAATAATAATTTTAAGGGGCTTTACTGGTTTGAGATTATCCGTCAGTGGTGCTCATCCTAGTATGTGAATTGACTTAATTATTTGTTTTTTCTCTTTTTTTTTTGTTATCTGCTATACTTGCAGAAAACACTAGATGGCAGTATAGGGCCACTGTTCAAATGGCTGAGATTGAGATGTAGGGAACTCATGATGTGCAATGAAAGTGGAGACAGCTGGATATCTGATGGTGTTGATGAACACTGATTTGCTTCCGTATTTGTGATGAGACATCAATGCAGTAATAATGAAAATGTGTTTTCAAATATAAATATATTATTAGAATATTGTAGTTCATAATTATTTAAAAGAACAAGAATATTAGCCTATTCGTTGGTGAAAGTTATAGTTCACAGACTGTGAATCATTGTTAATCCTGTCTTCTCTTTGATACTGTAATTCATTATATCATTACATGTAGCTTAATACATGACAGAACCAAATGAGAAAGAACTGCAGTATCAATAGTAGACAGTCAAACTAAAGACAAGTGCACATTGTGTGAAAAAACATTGTGGCCCTTGAAGAAGTAGTTTTCACTGAGAATCGAAAGTACAAAAATCAGTGCAATGATGTTCTATGTGGAGAGTGTAAGGTCATGACCTTTAGAATGTATCAAGCCACACTAAGATGTAGCCTCTGCATCTGTGACTAGACGTCAACAGTGCACAACCTTGTCGCAGTGCGTGTTGAGGCATCTCTGACAATTCCGTATGTGTGCTATGTCCCAAACTATAATCAGTCACAGTAGGTTAAAAAACTGATGGTGTTCATGAAGATATGAAGAGGGTATGTCTCATAGTCATACCTGTTCTTAGATGGTTGTCTCTAACTTAACTGCATCTCTTGGCGCTCACATTCTATTCTTCCTTTATTCTTTATAACTGCCCTTGCTTTCCCCCCTCTCCTACACTCAGATACACACATAGATATAATCTTTAGGTCCAAATCATAATCATTAGAGGCATTGGAAGTTCTAAATATATGTAGGATATATTATAAATATATAGGACTATATATTTAACAAGAAAAACACTGCCCAACATGATACAATAGTATCTGGATTGTTTGTTTTTATGTGTCTATTAGTGGTAAGGAGGCGAAACACATGGAACAAGATCAACTTCGATCTGATGTCTGGATGTAGCACTGAAACGCTAATCCACAGACTAGTGAAGCCTCTGTGCTGTTGTTTTACACTTGCCTCACGCGGCACTTGCATGGGGAAGAGACTGGGAGGAGCGATCGACCTAGAAATATCCAATAGGAGGCCTTGGAAGGTTGAAACTGACCTACTTTGAACCAATGGCGTCGACTCTAGGATGCCCATAGCAGCACTCCCGCGTGCATGGTCCATGTGCTTGCTCTGAGTAAACGAGTTGGTCTTAAGGTAGAGAGCAGAGATATTTGTGTCGGCCAAAACACGAACGCTCACGTTTTTGGCATCAGTATACCAGCTACTAGGATAACAGGTTACACCATGATCAACTGTAGGCCTGATATGAAGAGAAAATCTTAATTAAACCTTCAGCTGAAGCTCCTGGACAGTCGGTAGGTCAATAACACATTCACTGTGAATATTGTATTATTCCCTACAGTATCTTTTTGTTGATTTGCTCTGTAAAGAAAAGTTTGCACATGCAATGTGGGAATAATTGAGCATGTTCATGCCTATTAATTTGAACAAAAATATTTGTGTGTTTACTTCCTGACATTGGCGGTTTGCCTATTCTAAACCACGTGTTTTTACACCGTGTATGGTACAAATAAATCTTTTACAGAACGGGTTAATGTAAGAGGCGTAGTTCAATATATGAATATATATTGAGTGACTGTTTGCTATTGGCTTGTGGTTGGGAGGCGGGTGTCCTTCATCTTGTAATGGGAGGCTATCAAGGAGGTGTGAAGCATGAATATTAAGTAAACCCCTCCCTCAGCGCTGTTTCCCCGTGAGAGGTGATGTCACGAGAGCGGCCCGTGTTCGTTCCAGCTGACTCTCACCGCGGTTCGAGCGCTCGCGTTTTCTTATGGGTGTGCGGTGAAAAAAGCGCGTGAAAGACTGAGCGAAGGTGAAACCATTTGAAGGGAGAGGGAAACAGCAGCAACCAAATCTCGACTGACTGTTACGTTTTTATTTTATTTTTGGTTAATTAATCGAAGGATTTCCAGGCGGTGTTAGGCTCAACATTTCGCCTGGTCTGGAATTACCTATTTCTTGGCGGAGTATTACTTGAATATATATATTTAGGCCGTTTGTGCATAGGCCTATGCTATTTGCATTTATTGATAGTAGTTCTCTTCGAATCCATGGACGGCTTTCCTTTACAACTGTTTTTTTTCGGGGAATATTTCTGTCCAGGCCATGAGGAGTATCAAACTGCTGTAAAGACAAATACTGCCAAATAAATGGACCTCTTGAAAGAAGTGGAGGAATTCGTCGCAAGTTTAAGAGATCCAACTTTGTTTGTCCTGGAGGCGAGTGACAAGGGGAGGGAGGTTTAAAACCCCTTAAAGGTGGCTGTGCGTCTGTCAAGAGGATGAGAGCGAAAGTCTAAATCGAGATTATTTATTGTTTAACTTCTTTTTGCAAAAGGTGCAGCCTTAGAGGGTATTGACATTTTATAGACTACTGAATTTTGTACGTCTTTTAATGTGGATGTCAGCCTACTACTTGAATGATTAGTTTTTTTCAGATGATTTGATCAGCTCTTCGCTCTGCGCAAGGGTGTGCAAATCAGTAACCAGTCTATAGCTGTATTTATACAGCAGTCAGGTCGTCTCATTATCTGAACGCATAAATCAACAAAAGACAAGCTAGGCTAAGTGACTGACAGTTGTTCGTTGGCGTATTTGTCTATTAGTCCCAGCCTCCGAGATAGACCTTGAACGCACATCAGGAATCAACGATGTCCAGGCCGCTAACTCAGCTCCTACCACCGGAGGTACCAGCTGTGGCGAGCCCGCAGTTCGGAACCGGCAACCCGTCCGTGACCACCCCTAATGGCCACCCGAACTCCATGGCGAGCCTCAAGACCCTGCTGCAGCTCCCAATCAAAGCTGACCAGCGAGGCAAAGACTGCTGTGAAATGAAAGGTGAGTTTCTCTCTCTCTCTCTCTCTCTCTCTCTGCCTCTCTCTCCCTCTCTCTATTTTTCTCTCTCTCTCTCACACACACACACACACACACACACACACACACACACACACACACACGTCCATCTGTGTGTATGTGCCTGTTTAAGCTGGATTTATATTGATGAAACATCAGAGATCATATAGTATACATACACCCCTTGCCTTTTCTGTTTCCAGAGGTTGATTTATTGCTTTCTCATGCTGCACAAACGTAATTTGTGATGACCATATTGTGGGATGTAAAATCTGGGGGAATATATTATTTTGTGGAGTTGAATTTGTCCTTTAAATTGTGACGAATTCGTACAATATGATAATCACCCTGTAATTAACAATACTGTAAGTGTAGGCCTACATTACTGTGCATAATCTCTCTCTTTTTAAAAAAAATCTCTCATGTGTCTTCCCACAATCTCCCACAATCCTTCACAC
>NC_085017.1:9289498-9299498 GCF_963854185.1 Sardina pilchardus
TGCAGTGCATAAGTGTGTACATGTGTCAAATGAGGTTGAGGAGGAGGGGGGTTGGGGATACACTTTGTCAGGAACAGGTTGTGTTTTGGTCTGGGTGGGACTAGATTTTATCTATCGTGCTTCCTATATCACATTCCAATTCAGTCGGCCACTTCCTCTAGCGTTGCTTAAAGTGAGAAAACAACTCAGAGAATACTAACTAAGAGAATGCTTGCCCTGGACCTTATGGTGAAGCTCTGAGGGGATGCATGCACTGGATGGACCCTATGGCACCCATCTGACTCAGTGAGCCAAAGTGCGTCTCCAAGGGCTTGTAAACAAGTTTAATCCCATAAGAATGTCAAAAAACAAACTCTTTTCCTGAGCACTTACTGTAGTACACACACCTTATATAATCAACAAGGAATGCTAGAAATATAATATTCTGTACATTTGTTGAAAAAATTAATTGGTTGGGAACGGTTGCTGACCTGGATGTTATTGTTGTGGAATTAAACATGAATACATGTTTTTTTTGTTGCTCAGTCACAAAAGCACATGAGTTTGCGAAAATATTCTTTAGAAACAAAAATACACAGTCGTTTCCACACACATTTCTGTGTGGAGGATAGTGTAATGGTGGCTGTAAGCCTGATGGTTTGTGTGCTGTGCAGCTCCTGGGTCCTTTGAGTTGGCTGACTGCCTGAGAGGTCCTGACTCTTCTGGCCTCTGCTGCCCCCCGGTGGTCGTTTAGTGGCACTGCTGCCTCTGTTAGTCACCTCTAACCACACTCGTATCATGTGAATGAGTATCACACCCAGTCATCTCACACCTTCTGTCACTGCAGTCTATGTGCAGAATGTAATCTCCATTTCTCTCTCTCTCTATAGGAGGCCAGGCTGTGCCACCAGAACCTTCATCGTCCTCGTCTTCATCCTGTCCACCTCCGCCGGGCCCACTGAGCAACAATGCCAACGACGTCATGGTGAACTTTGACCCTGACCCCGCGGACCTCGCGCTGTCCAGTGTGCCGGGCCAGGAGGCCTTCGACCCCCGGAGGCACCGTTTCTCAGAGGACGAGCTCAAGCCTCAGCCCATGATCAAGAAGGCTCGCAAGATGCTGGTCCCTGACGAGCAGAAGGTACTACATCTCCTACAATGCATTGCTGCACACTGAACACACTGTCCATGTCTAGTGTTTCTGCAGCCAACGTACCATATGCTTTGTAATATTCTGTCTCGCTAATAATTCTGTAATAATCAGTGGCAATTAATATCACATACCGTTGTAAATATGCTATTATAATGGGTTTGTATTAGAAACGCAAAAGCAAAAGTATTTTTTGATAACGTATATTAGCTGAATTGGACCTGAGAATCACTCTGTACAGTCATGCATCTACTGAAATCTACTGATAGGTTGATCGCTTAAGATAAAACAGTGACTCATTATCTTCAGGGAGATGTAAACAGGAAGTCCTCTGGGCTGACCTTTGTGCGGTTCCTCATTGTTCATTTACTGCACAGTCATTCTTCACACATGGGACAAAGCATGTCTACAAATGCCAACTGCTGACGGACTTAATCATTAACACGATCGTAATTGTAAATGTTACGAGGAGGCGAGAATAGGAGATATTTAACAACTATATCCTCCTCCATTTTATGTAGTTACGTATTATGAATTTACATGTTTGAGACCTACAGCTAAAACAGTATGTACAGAGGAGAGTGTTTTTGTGCGTGTGTGGCAGTGTTGACAAAAAGCTAAAAGGTTTTGATAAATGCTAATGCGGTTAAGTTTGTGGCTTTTTTCCGATTGTATATCAGGCTTTGTCCCATGCCTCAAGAATGACTGAATATTTTAGTTTGAATAGAAACTATTGCCTATTGTCAATTTGTCAAAGCAGGGGGTGTGGTTGTCTGTTATTCAAAAACAGTGACATTGTTGACGTGTGTCAGAGTGCATTAGAGAGTAGCTCCTGGTGTTGTTTTAAGATGCGTATTTTTTCGTAGCAACTAACCCTTTTTGTCTTTGTGCTCTCTCTCTCCCTCCATCCCCCCTCGGTCTCCTCCCGTCATACTGTCACACACTCCCCCACATTCCAACACCCACAAACATACACCCAAAACATACACCCCAACCCGCAGGATGAGAAGTACTGGTGCCGACGTGTGAAGAACAACGAGGCGGCCAAGCGCTCGCGCGACGCCCGGAGGCTCAAGGAGAACCAGATCACGGTGCGCGCCGCCTTCCTGGAGCGGGAGAACCAGGCGCTGAGGCAGGAGGTGGCCGACATGCGCAAGGAGCTCGGCCGCTGCCGGAACATCCTCAGCAAGTACGAGACCCGGCACGGCGACCTGTGAGGACGACAACGACAACGACGATGGCGGCGAAGAGGAGGAGGAGGATGAGGAAGAAACGAGAGAAAAGAGAGGAAGAGGAGAGAAGCCAACAAACAAACATACAAACAAAAAAACAAACGTTAGCACTTCTGAAATGAGGAGGGGGGGGGGAGGGCACTCTAGCGCCCCCTCTCTGTGGGTTGGGGTTAGACGGGCTAGCGGTATAATCAGGTTCACAGCAGGTCCTGAGTGTTTTGTCAGCACTTGCAACACTTGCCGATCCCAGCACTCCTCCACCCACATCCCCGCGCCCCCGAACGCCCCTCTCCCCTCCCCTCCCCTCCACCTCCTCGAAACATTTCCCATTTCCTCTGTAGTTAGGGAGGGTGGAAAGGAGGCGGTTGGGGGGAGGGGAGGGGGGAGGTGTGGGGTGAAGGGGCAGATGCTTCTGAATGCCGATGGCATCACACTTTATGCCAGTCTTACACACAGCCTCACCTCACCATGGCACCACACAAGCGGAGAGGTGGGCAGTGGCTCCACCGAGCGCCACAGACAGTCCACAGGATGGGCAAGGCCGATGGGGGACACAGGTGTAATTTCTTCTTTTTTTTTTTTTTTTTTTACTATGACAGCAACAACAACAACAACAACAACAACAACAAGAAAATTTCACTCGATTAAAAACGAAATAAAACTTGTATATTTTTGAACCGGGGTAAAGGGGCAGGGGGACACGGAGAGAGAAGAGTCTAAGCTTAAAGGAGGAGTCGCGGAGGCGCGGAGGTAGAGGTTGAGGAGACAGGAGGAGAGCCATGAGATTTTGACACCAGATAGGAAAACTTGTATATTTTTATATTTGTGGAGTCAAAGACGAGGCGACGAGATTTTGGAAATAATCTTTTGTATATTTTCTATATGGGTGGGAGGGGGCAGTAGATTGGGCATGTAGGCTGTACACGTGAGGGCTATCTGAGGACTTTTAAACACAAATCCAGGAGTATTCTCAGATATATAAATATATATAAATATATATTTTAGTGGTCAGACTGGCTTTAGCGGTTCAGGGACGATGAGGCGGCTTTTCTTAGCAGAAGAATGTAAAAGAAGTTCAAATCAGGGGCAAAGTGGTAGTGGTGGTGGTGGTGGTGGAGGAGGGTGTGGGGATCCCGAGGAAGGAATATTTCTTTGCGGATGAATACGAGAAGAAAGGAGATGAAAATCTGTGTATAGTTTTCATTTTTATGTTTCTCTTTTTATTGTGAGTTCATTCAAGCACTTAATTTTGATCTCTTCTCTTTGATTCCCGTTTTGAGCTTAAATATGTGTGTTTGTTCTAACCTGGGTGGTTTAGGAGAGAGAGAGGAGCAGAGAGACCATCATGTACACACACTACTATAGTATACAGTACTACGGTTATGAAAGACTTCTTTCCATGTATATATACTGAGATGCTTGAAGAAGCCTTGGCTGTAAAGGAAATTATGTATACACTCATGCATACACATTTACACACATAATCATACACACACACACACACACACACACACACTCACACCCATACTGAAATACCAACATAAGCTTGATCTTCATGTGACCTTTCTCCATGGTCAGTATAATGACAACGCACAAATAAGACATTGACGTGGAGTCTGACCACTCCCTGCACTCTGCATTATCTTACACACACCCACATCCACACACACACACACACACACACACAGATAGCACACTCTCTCTTATCCTCTTTCTCTCTCTGAGTTGACTAGTGAAGTGTCATTGAGTCGGATTTTTAGATTTTCGTCACCCAGGTATAGCGGGGCAGTGAGTGAGCGACTGCATGTGTTTCCCACCACAAACCTCTCTATGACTGTTCCACTACATGGTGCTCACGATGATCCCACTACCTGAAACACAAGTACATATTTACACACACATACACACACACACACACATACATACATACACAGTACTGAACTGCCTATATCGATTCACCTTGTTTATGTTTTATTTCTTTTTGTATAGTAAGAGGAATGGTTTTTAGATCTACACACAACAGTATGTCTAAACCTCCCAACAAATTGAACCCACATGAAAGATCCCTAAATGCTACTGTACTATACGGAAAAAAATGTACTATTGAATATTAAAATAACTATTTCTCACTAGATATATGTGTGTATATTCTTATGCTTGAATATGTGATCATCAATGTAAAGTACATGACTTGAAGAATATAATTATATATATGAGTAGTTTATGTACAAGCTGATCGGAATTATTGTCAATTCCTCAGGAGTCTGAAATGAGTATTATGAATATAGAATAACAGAAATTTGGAAATGGCAAATGTGCAATTCCTTTATTCCGTTTGTTTTTCCTGAGGAATTTCTCAACTTTTGGGAGCTTTGATCTCAGTCAGAAATTGAACAGGTCATTTTGATTTGCCAAAACGTCCTGATTTCTTTTAGGCTAAGATGTTACCAAAATGACTAAACTTACCTTGGGAGGAAGGTTCTAGTAAACCCAATACAACATAAATATATAAATATATATATATAATATTACTTAATATTATATATATGGTGTTTGTTAATTTACTCACAGGAATTAAATGTATTTTTATTACTGTAACTACTACAGTTATGATTGCTACTATAACCATCGTTGTTGTTACTATGACAATCTGTGTTTCTATCCTTATTGTTTCTTTGCAGCATTTCCCAATAGGTTTCCTAGGAGATGGTATTTCCCTTATGCTTTCCTTGTATGGCAAGACCATCTTAACTCCTTAATAACAAACTTTTATTTCCTATGAGCCTGATCACTGTCATCATTATCCTCTGACACATTGCCAGACCCCAAGTGCATTGTGGGAGTTGTAGGCTTTATTCTTTTGTGTTTCATTTTGAAAAAAGACAAACAAAAAACACACACACGCACACACATAAACAAACAAAAAAAAGACTGTTGGGTGAAACGAAACCTATTACCCGTCTGAAGACGATCTTTTTCCTGGATGCACCTGAAGCTCCTTCCCATGAGCCTCTTGTGTCCAGTGGCCGAAGAGCCTGCTGCTGTCC
The DNA here is from genome assembly GCF_963854185.1 of Sardina pilchardus. Classification (NCBI taxonomy): domain Eukaryota; kingdom Metazoa; phylum Chordata; class Actinopteri; order Clupeiformes; family Clupeidae; genus Sardina; species Sardina pilchardus. Next base: position 9,294,907 of record NC_085017.1, read on the forward strand.
CCCAGCTCTCTCGGCTGACGGCAGGCCGTGTTTTTAATCACCGGGGGAATTTGTTTGTTAACGCCTAAGAAACCTTTTGACAGTGCTATTTTTCTATGTAACTGTACGATACTTCTTGGCATTACATGGGTATTGATGGCCCAAACCTTCATAGATGTCTGGTCTTGAACGGGTATACACGCCTCTCTTACGTCCACTTTTTTTCCCAGATGTGGATTGTCATACCGCTCCTTTTGTGACTGTTATGAACTACAAATCCCAAGAGCGCACCACTACCAATGTTTCACTGGTAATGTCTACTGGTCCTGCCTATTGGAATGATGGGGAATGTGGTCTGGCTTTATTCTTTTCCCAAAACACCAATAAAGAATTCTCCTTACTCACTGATTCAGCTTGGCTGCTGTCTGCATGCTACTCTTGGTTGTGGTTTATTCTCTTGTCCTTCTCTCTGTCTCTATGGCATCACTATGTTTCTCTGCCGTGTCTGGATCTGAAGAGAAGTGCAATAGAAGTGTGGCACTTGTCTCTGTAACAAAGTAATCTTTTATCTGTCAAGTTTATGAATATACATGGCTTTAATGATGTCTTTAATTGTCTGATCAATTAGCAATAACGTGGTGAGAACCCACTTAGGGTTTCAATAGTGGCTTTATATTAATTCACCTATTTGTAAGTAAAACATTCTTGTGTGGAAGAGAGAGATAGTGCCTATAATGTGTAAATCACACTCCTAAATGTAATTCTGGCCAGGGCACCCCTCATCGTATTGACGTTTTTGTTTACCTCTAGAAAGGGAGTGCAGCTATTGCCTCTGTCTGCTTGTGTACGTTTGAAACCAGCGTCCCTGTCTAGTTGAGCTTGTTTTTGTTTGTGCTGTCCGGATGGCCTGGATCTCAGTGAACGAGCTCCACAGACACCTCCTCGGAGAGAGTCCTCGTCAGACGGCATTCTCGCGTATCCCATCCAGCCTCGAGTTTATTTTTGGCCCTGGCCAGGGCGGAGCGAGGGATGAAGAGAGGGAGGGAGGGAGGGAGGGAGGAAGGGAGTCTGCGGAGGGAGCATCATTTGTGCACGCTGCCTCAGCTGTCCTTGATCATGCTCCTGGGAGAAGGATGGTGTGTGTCACCGCAAGTGGAGATGGCAGACGGAGTGATAACACAGCCCCTGTGCCCCCCCAACACACACACACACACACACACACACACACACACACACCTCCCTCGCTACATCTCTCCCCACTGGAGCCGCCCGGGGGCCCGCGTGGCACACGATTATGATGTCATCAGAGCGCTGCTCCCCGATCAAGCTCAGTCTCCTGATGAGGATAAGTCAGGGGGAGCATTAGAGCTGTCAGCTGTATGTTTGTGTGATTGTTGGAAAGTGTGTGTGTGTGTGCGTGTGTGTGTGTGAGAGTGTGTGTCTGTGTGTGTGTGTGTGTGTGTGTGTGTGTGTGTGTGTGTGTGTGTGTGTGCGCGCGCGCTTGCTTGATTGAAAGTGTCTGATGTGTCTTAATGAGAGAGACCAAATGAGTGTCTCTGTGTGTGTGCGTGTGTACGTGTGTGTGTGCGTGTGTGTGTGTGTGTGGGTGCTCGCACGCTTCTGCACATGTGTGTGTTTGCTTGTGTGTGCATGTGTGTGTGTGTGTTTGCTTGTGTGTGCATGTGTGTGTGTGTATGCTTGTGTATGTGTGTGTGTGCATGTGTGCTTGTGTGTGTGTGTGTGTGTGTGTGTGTGTGTGTGTGTGTGTGTGTGTGTGTGTGTGCGCGTGTGTGTGTACACTCGCGCGTTTGTACATGTGTGTGTGTGTGTGTGTGTGTGTGTGTGTGTGTGTGTGTGTGTGTGTGTGTGTGTGCGTGTGTGTGTACACTCGCGCGTTTGTACATGTGTGTGTGTGTGTGTGTGTGTGCGCATGAGTGTGTGTATGCATGTGTGCTTGTGTGTGTGTGTGTGTGTGTGTGTGTGTGTGTGTGTGTGCGTGTGTGTCTGCACTCGCGCATTTGTACACGTGTGTGTGTGTGTGTGTGTGTGTGTGTGTGTGTGTGTTTGTGTGTGTGTGTGTGTGTGTGTGTGTTTGTGCGTGTGTGTGCTTATACCCTTGAAAGGCCTGCTGCTGAGAGATGGCAGTGAGGTCGTGTTCATTAGTGCTGTCTTATGGGCCTCAGTGGAGAACAGATGTCAGGCCCTCCAAGCACCCAGCTACCCAGACGTACTCATCTTTTTCTCCCTCTCTCCCTCTCTCTCTTTTACTCTTTTTCTACTCTACACTGCTCCCTCTCTCTTCTCCATGCTACCAATATCTCTGTATTCTTTTCCCTCGTTCACCTCTCGCTCCATATCACTCGTTCTTGCTTCTTACTATGCTCCCTATCATTCTCCCTTAGCTACCTAACCATGCACACTCATCTTTCTCTCTCTCTCTCCATCTCTCTCTCTCTCTCTCACTCTCTCTCTCACTCTCTTTTTTTTCATTTTTCTCCACAGCAGGCACCCAATCATTCTCCCTCAACTGTACAACCGCTCTCATCTGGTCTCTCGCTCATTCTTTTTCATCCCTTTTTTCAGTCCATTTCTCTCCCTCTCCCTCCCTCTCTCTCCCTCGCGCTCTCTCTCTCTCTCTGTCTCACTCTCTCTGTCTCTCCCACTCTCTCTCTTTCTTCTCTAAAGCTGCACAAGTTGGACACTTCTTTTCTGGTGCTCTCTCTCTCTCTCTCTCTCTCTCTCTCTCTCTGTTCCCTTTCTTCTCCTCTTCTCCGTGCGTGTTCTTTGTGGTGTTCCTCCTCCTCCTCTTCTGGCTGTGAGCTTTTAAGGGTCTCTCATCTGAGTCCCGCACAAGAGGGCCGAGGCTTTGTTAAGTGCCGCCACCGTGGCTGCTGCATCAAGCTCTGCGTTACAACCCTTAGATGGGGCTGTGAGTGCAGTTCTACCACCCCTGCACCCCCATTATACCCCCCCTCACCACCCCTGGCACCCCTGCGCCCTCAACACCCCTGCACCCCCATTATACCCCCCCTCACCACCCCTGGCACCCCTGCACCCTCAACACCCCTGCACCCCCATTATACCCCCCCTCACCACCCCTGGCACCCCTGCATCCCCATTATACCCCCCCTCACCACCCCATGGCACCCCTGCACCCCCATTATACCCCCCCCCCCCTCACCACCCCTGCATCCCCATTATACCCCCCCTCACCACCCCTGCACCCCCATTATACCACCCCTCACCACCCCTGGTACCCCTGCACCCCCATTATACCCCCCCTCACCACCCCTGCACCCCCATTATACCCCCCCTCACCACCCCCTGCACTCCCTACTCTACCCACCCCACCACCCTCCATGCACTCTGTGTCTTAGCCAGGACCACAATACTTTATTGTCTGTTTAAGTAAGTTTTCAGTAGCCATACGTGCTGAATAAATGCATAAATAAATAAATGAATAAATAAATAACAAACAAACAAACAAATAAAAGAGTAAACACACACATACAAACAGAAATGTTTGTTTTGTGAAGGTCGAGGGGCCTTGTTTGTTGTTTTGATATTGCTGCCGGGGGTGGTGCAAGCGATCTGACCGCTCCCCCATGAACAACAATGACCATTAGCATGACTTCAAGGTGAGGCATTAAAAGTGACTGCATGACGAACAGCCGCTATAAAAAGAGATGACCGACTCCTGCAATGGCACACAAAGCTGTCAGGCATTGCGGCAGTGCACAATGCACAGCAAATAGGGCCCGATAAATAAACACACACCACCATAAATAAGTAATACAACATGCCATAAAACAACACACTCGCTCCAGTCATTAATAATAACTATGGAATTCATATTGGGGGGGAAATGGCACTTAGAATATGGTGGTTATGCTTCTATTGGAGAACTTTAGGGTTTATTATTCACAGTGCCAGGATCCGTTTCAGTTTGTGCATGTATTGCAGACCCACTCATCAACTGCATTACTTCACTGTGCTTTGTAAGGCTTTGATTAAGCTAGTCTGTTAGATGAACAAATGTTAATTAAAAATGTACACGATATGAAAAAAAAACCTCATAATCTTTTGAAATAAAGTATGATTTTAGTACATTGTGAGGAATGAAAACTTCTTGGAAAAAAAAAAGAATAGAGAGAATTAAACATCTCCTCGTGTTTCTTTTTTTCTCATTTTTAATTCGACAAGAATAAAGGTCAATACAGAGGGAGGAGAACGGAGGGTGCAACAGCATCTAATGGACCTCACTCTCTGGCCAAAAGCATCTGCCATTAAGTCCACGACCACAGGAATGCGCATGGTCAGTGGCTGGATTCATTCCTCCTGTGGGGAAGGAAGGTCGGAAATGAGATTTCTCCTTTAGCTTCGTCTATTTTTGCTAGGGATAAGCGAACTCAATCATCAGTATGAGGTTTTTGGTCATTTACTAGTATTTCTCAATTTGAGCACCAAAGAAATAGCCTGCCACTTCTCTCAGACTAAAGTCCAATTTAAGTTCATTTTGATATATCGAAAATATATATATTTTTTTTCAGTACTTGACCTTTCATTTTGGTTCTAATTTCTGATCTTAAAAAGAGCTGATTTGTTCTTGAAAG
>NC_085017.1:9304498-9311998 GCF_963854185.1 Sardina pilchardus
TGTGTGTGTGTATGTGTGTGTGTGTTTGTGTGTGTGTGTGTGCATTGTTCATGTGAGTAGTATATATATTATTATATGTACGTATATGTGTGTGTGTGTCTGTGTGTGTTTATGTACAGTATATTATGTATCTCTCTCTCTCTCTCTCTCTCTCTCTCTCTCTTTGTGTGTGTGTGTCTGGGATGTGTGTGTTTGGGTGTGAGTGTGTGTGTGAGAGTGGGTGTGAGTGTGTGTGAGAGAGCATTTTTAATTGTGTGACACAGTATTTATGTTTGACTTGAGTGGGAGAATGAGGAGCTCAGGGAGTTTTTGTAACACAGTATTCAATTTTGCACTAACAGGTGTACAGGCGAAAATATCATGAGGAAAACAGCTTCATTAGAAACCAAACCGCAGAGTAACTTGTTTCAGCTGCGGCTTGACAAACCCAATCTGTTTCTAAAGGGGGAGCCAAAGTAGAAACTATTCCCCCGTAATATGCAGCATAAATCTCCTAATAGTGGCTGAATTGAGTTGTTACATCAGTACTAATGAACTCCTTGGAGACAGTCTGCACTTGGGAGCACAGTGGAACTCCTTGTATTTTTTTTTTTTTGTGATCTCATTTAAACTTTATTTCCAGCTGTCTGCAAATGACAAGGCAAAGTCAGCCTTTTCTTGAAGACATTTTCCAATATCCTTGTATATAATTATCCGACATGGAGTTGTTTAGCTGTGCTAGATTGCTGTGTAGTGTAATGAGAGTCACCATAATATGGAGAGAGAGAACAACTGCAAATTGTGTCGTGCAGTTTTCATCGTCACTCTCAAAAATGACCACTAGAGGGAGCACAATGAAACCAGTGGGCCTGTTTATCTTACAGACAAAGCAGAAATGCTCATTTAATTTTTAGACAAAAAATAATTATTTGATAACATAAACATTTGCTTTGCAAATGGGAAAATGGCGCTGTATCTCTTAAGTTTTGAGAAAAGGCTGACTTATGCCAAGGCCCTCAGTAACACTAGCCTTCTAATTTGCTTCTACAAATGCCCTCGGACTACAAAGTTGGGCTTTCTTGCCTGTGTGACTGGGTGCACATAATAGCTTTGCACAACATGAAGTCATTTTCTGCACTGCGTTTCTAGCTGTTGACCCTTGGGTTTAATGAAAGATTGTGAACTGGGAACTGTGCATTGCAGTCTATGACTAAAAAAAGGCCTCATACATTACAGAGAGTCTGTGAACAAAATCTTACACAGTCAATGATTAGGAAGTCATCAGAAAGTATCAAATGATGAGTTAAGCTGAAAACCTATGCTGTGTATATGGGCTTTGGCAAGATGGCTGAAAGGACAAATCACTGAAGTGTGCAACAAGAAATACGCCTTTCCTCGGACTTTCTCTCACGTTACGTCATGTCTGAGAGATAGTGAGGTGAAGACCCGAGGAGATCGGCTCCTGAGATATCAAATTCAGCAGATGTGGAGATTTTTACAGCATCCTTTATGTAGACTGAACTCCTCTGCATTCACCTCATTCAAAAGACATTGTTTTATAGACCATTCTCAGAAGCAACAAACATGGGTTTTCCCAAAGGCATTTCCGGTGGCACAGAAAAAAGCTTTATGAGCCTGGTAACATGGGGACCAACAAAAACAGTAAAACAAAAGCACTGAAACATGTTTTAAAGTCAACATTTTGTAGAGCATTAAGTTGAAGCCTAATTCATTTTTCATTTCAAAGTACATATACTGGTTTTTAACTTTTCTATCAGAAATCCTCCAGGAACAGATTGAAAGGGCATATATGTGGTTGTATTGTGTACATTTGTGGTCACTGCAATAGGAAAAGCTGGAGTAGTGAAGTGGAGTAGTACTGAAAAATTGCACTAGACAAACTCCTGGAGCATAGAGAATAGCCTAACGGCTGAACCGTCCGCTCCCTTCATGTCTATTGCAATTTGTCAGTAGTACAAACTACTCCAGCTTTTCCTTGAGATCTTTTTGTTTTGACGCACCTGTTTAGAAAAAGACTATCATCTAGAGCGCAACAAATACTGTGCATCTCTGCCCTCTGGTCAGTGCAATGGGCAGTACGGATGGGGCTGAATAACTCTGTGGCAGGCCTCATTTCCCTTCTTGACGACAATGAGGTTTGACTTGAATTGATTTGGTGGTTCACTGTGTCAAGCCAACCAATAGGTCCAGCAAGATGAGGGCAACTACTCCTGTTAACAGCATTTTCCATCAGCGAGGCCTTTTCAGCGAAATCGCTGCACTTGAATCCAGACCAGTTGGGCTACAATCCCGTACTGTGTGGAGAACCTTAGCAACTTGGTTAAAGGGAGAAAGTGTCAAGTGGGAATTAAAGCGAAGTGAGATTTGTCTGTAGTGCTCAATGTGTGATTGGTTAAGTGCTGCCGTTTTTGAGCAGTGGAGGAACTTGGCCTTCCTGAAATTTGTGGGAAATATTCAAGATCTAGATTATTTACATAACCCATTACCATACACAGCGACCGTTCAATATGCTTCACATTCTATACATTAGACACTAAATCAAGCGTAGCCGCTTAGAAAATTAAATATGGAAAGCACAGCGCAATTTTTTTTTTGAAAAAAGCTTAATACAATGTAATTTGAGTGCATAAATTAGCATGGAGGAGAATGCCCACAGGAAGTTGATGTAGAGGGACTCCGGGGACAGATCATCTTCTAGTCGATAGCCAGATATCTCTTAATCCATGACACCTGATGTCTCTTCACATGTTCAAAGGTCCAATATTCCACTGACTGTTGGGGTCCTGTTCGACAGGTTTGGAATTTATGATCTGATGCTGAGGGAACGGATTCCAGATATACACAGGAGAGGTGTTATGTGTCTTGTGATGTAGGCAGAGGATTTCCCCTTAGTGACCAGTCAACAACCAAGCCTATGTAAGATTGCACAACATGACGCCTGGTTTAGCGTCAATACACAGCGGGTTGGGACAGTCACAAATGCGTCACATGTTATACCCAGGATCCATTATTGCCCTTCTCCACGGGCCACGGCATCACCTGTGTAGCCCAACCAAAGAACCAAAGCAACGAAGACAAACAACAAAGCAACATTCACCAACAGAGCCATTTTCATGAACATTTTGCTAGGGTTTCATCTGTGTTTTGTTAGAGTTAGGCCCATGACACCTTAAGAAGGCTCAATGGGAGTGTTAGGTGTTTCAGACCCTCTACACACAGGAGTTCTCTATACCAACAAATTCTTCAGTCATGCCTCGTCATTGAATAGAATAGAATAGAATATATACTTTTTTGATCCCGTGAGGGAAATTAGTTTCTCTGCATTTAACCCAATTTAACCGAATTAGTGAACACACACAGCACACACACAGTGAGGTGAATCACACACTAACCCAGAGCAGTGAGCTGCCTGCCCAACCAGCGGCGCTCGGGGAGCAGTGAAGGGTTAGGTGCACTTCAGCCGTGGTGGACTGGTCGGGGATCGAACTGGCAACCCTCCGGTCACAAGCCCGAAGCCCTAACCAGTACACCACAGGCTGCCCACTGGTTGCCATGGCCATTTTGATCCAATCAGCACCATGACCTGTCAAACCCTTGATACAGGCACCCCCAAATATCAACAAATGTCAACAAATATCAACAAATTCTTCAGTCAATCCTCTTCGTTGCTGTGGTCGTTTTATGAACGAACTAAGAAAATGCAAGCCCTAACAACAACTACCACTCCAGAAACACGGTATGTCAGACTCAGAGTCAATTCAGGATACAACATGACCCCATATAGTCTCTTTAGCACCTCAGCCAAAGTTGTTGGCTTGCCTTTTCAGCAGCCTAAGAAAACTATTTTACAGCTCTTTTCAGTGAGTCCTTGAAATGTTCAAAATCTGATTACGTTTCTAGGTGTAGTGACCCTGGGTCAGGCTAGTTATAGAATACAGAATGTGCTTTAAAAAGAGCCATGACCCATACATAGCTCACAGCTTCCGTCTTCACCGACCCGTTAAACTGAGGTTCTGTGGAATGGGAAGAACATCAGAAGTGGCTCCTACAATGAATTTAATGCGGTTAGCATCCATGGCCCAAAAAATCTGTCTAGCTGATCTTCCCCGTCTCAAAACGTGGCGAAAACGTCCATTGTCTTTATCTTCTGCACCACTGAGTCACCACTGATACTGTAAACGTTACTCTTCTGCGTCACAAAATATGCTGGTTACCATCTGTCTCTTCTCGTGTGCTGTAGACATACCCATGCTTTCCAACAGGTAGCGAGACCAAATCCTGCTGGTCCATTTGGCACCTTCCGAGAGGTGTAAAAGTCCAGCTTCAGAGAGTAAAAGTCCTAATATGTATTGTTTTTTTTTAGTTCATCTACCTGACTGAGGAGTTGTACTTTATTAGAGGCATGACTTTTCCTTTCTGAAGCCGGACTTTTATACCTCTGTAGCTATATTCCTATGCTGCAGTGCACCTTCAGAATGCTTTTTAAGCAACATTAAAGTTTTTTGCACCTTAAAATTATGCTTTCAAAATCCCACGTCCTCCATGTTTTCCCTGTTGGGTCAGTGTTCTTAACGACTGGATTCTTAGACTGTGACACCGAGTCATCTCCAGACGGATATTAGCACATTTTAACTCCTCCGCAAAGCTGGGAGGACGATTGGTAACCCCCTTCCTTTCCCATATAATGCTACAGTACTCAGTGACAATGTGGCACCCCAAGCCATATCCTTAATGAATTGTTAACAGTTTCTCCACCTCTGAAACAGTAATTCATACACAGACAAAGGCCTCAGGTGGCAAAAGTGTGAGCACCACAACTTCAGCTTACCAGACAAGAAGGTTCTATCAACGGAATAGGTAAGCTCTGAGACTGAGGCTTTAGGCTGTAAGACATGTCCTCGGTCGCTTAATGTGGAATTGTACCACCTGCCTAAACTCCTCACTGTTTTTTTCCTCAGTAGACAGAGGCACTTCGTCATCAATATAAAACTTTTAAAAACCAGTTTTCCCTCCCAGTAAATGCACTTCGCCTTCATCCCTGCTCATTCCAGACTGTCATTCCACTCGGCTAATAGCTGACGGGTACATGGAGCTATTGTTCGCAGCGTTGTCATGTCAACCATGTAGGCTCGGGTGGGTGGTAACTGGGTGCCATTTTGTAGCCCTTTCACCTCCAACAGCCCATTTTGATGCCCTTATAATTACCTCCACTGTGAAAAACAATAGTGAAGTGGTACATCCAGCCATGATGCCAATCTCCAACTGCCAGGCTGTGGTATAACTATTTGCGTTGAAGCACAACTGAATGTCCTCAAAATATGCCCGGACTAAATTTCAAATCCTCTCAGGGACCTAAAAGGTATAGCTGACTATCACAGACCCACTAACAGGGGTCAAAATGGAACTGGGGATGTCAGACACAAGGCTCGGGGACCTGCTCAGGGCTCACCAGCGAGTTTCATACAACCCCTTCAGATGTGTTGACTAAGAAGGGAAAATTAGAAGGAAAAAAAAAAACATTAATTTGTCTTCAACAATGTGCAATAAGCAGTATCTCTATGATATGATACATTGATTAAACCTAGTACTACAAAACCACCAGGAAGAAAGATGTTGAAAGAACTGACATGGAAGGTAGGTCACTTCAAAAGAGAAAGAGCAGACAGCAGGACATTTTGTACTTGACTGTTCCTAAGTGGGTATAGAAAAGGAGTATATAATCAAACTGCAATCTGACACCCACACAGAAACATGACAATGACCATGATAAAGACAGGCCCCACGAGATCTTATTCAAACATATCTGCCTAATACAGTATGAGTTTAACACCCCTGAACTAGAAAAAAAAACACATGAAAAAGATTTGTATTTATTTATCTATTTTTAAAAAAGAGGTTTTCATAGATCTCTGAAGTTTGGTCGTACCTGAGGTAATGTTAATGCTTAACAAAAACATACACAGGAGAGGTGAATAATGAGTCTCTTTTATTCTTACCAAACAATCTGCAACAAATAAAGGGCCAGTTTAAAAGCATGTGGTGTTACACACAATAAAACAAGAGCAAACATTTGGCTTTCTAGTTTACAAGCAAGCAAAAATGTTTTGTTCCCATTTATGTCTGGCTTCATTTATTTAGTTTATTTGTTGGCTGGCTCGGTTACAGTAAATAGATATGAAATATGACCCCCCCCCCCCCCCCCCCCCCCCATTTTATAGCCTTACTTCACTTTCACACCCTCTGGTTATCACGGTTGCTAAATCAGCAGAATGTGTAACATCTGTGCCTTCCCTTAACCCCCCGGTGGGAACCTTGCTGACTGGGTAATGCCACATGTTTGCCACCCAGTGGAGATTCAAACCACTCTGGGCCTGCCCACTTTGGTCACTACTGTAACATGTCTCTATGTGTGTCTGCGTGTGTGTTTGTGTGTATATGTGTGTGTGTGTGTGTTTGTGTGTGTGCGCGTGTGTGTGCGTGTGTGTGTGTGTGTGTGTGTGTGCGTGCGTGCGTGCGTGCATGTGTGCGTGCGTGCGTGCGTGCGTGTGTGTGTGTGTGAGAGAGAGAGAGAGAGAGAGAGAGAGAGTGTTGACAACTCTTAGCAAACATTGCCACATGTGACAACACTACAACAACAGCATAAGAAGAAATACATCACCTCCCTCCTCTATAATATGGGGATGATGTCTATCTTCCAAATCCCTTTGCCCACATTGTACCCACTCTGCGCCCACTCTGCGCCCACTCTGTGCCACATTGCTGACCCTGCTGGACGACTTATGGGATGACCTCTGCAGATGGGGTCACTGGTGCGGCTTGTGCTTTGATTACCCTCACTATTCTGCCTTTCTGACTCCATCTTTACAATTCATACACTTAAGCTTCTGACTCTCTCTCTCTCTCTCTCTCTCTCTCTCTCTCTCTCTCTCTCTCTCTCTCTCTCTCTCTCTCTCTCTCTCTCTCTCTCTCTCTCACACACACACACACACACACACACACACCACACACACACACACACACACACACACACACACACACACACACACACACACACACACCTCTGACACCTTCTTGTGGTATTACTGTAGTGTTGTTACAGTATGTAGCCATGTTTGCTTAGCTGTCAACACATAACCAAGCACACATGCACACACCCGTGGCGTGCACATATGTGCACGCGCACACACACACACACACACACACACACACACAACACACACACACACACACACACACACACACACACACACACACACCTACGACACCTTCTTTTAGCATTTAACATGAGCATTTAGCAGATTGGTTTAATGATGAGAACAGGTAAACAGATCAGACTGAATCAAAGCCCACACTTACAACACTGCGCTCCCTCTCTCTCTCTCTCTCTCTCTCTCTCTCTCTCTCTCTCACACACACACACACTCACGCACACACACACACACACACACACTCACCTTGTGCACTCAGAGAGAGAGAGAGAGAGAAGAAGAGGAAGAAAAG
>NC_085017.1:9316998-9324498 GCF_963854185.1 Sardina pilchardus
AATATGTCTTTCATATACTAAGATGCATGTATCTAGTACCACAAAGTGTCAGGTGAGCCTTCTTTTCTGTCCTTTGCTTTATTGACGCCCATTATCACTCGGTAGGCTGCTTATTCCTTAGAAAAATGCCTGTCAGTACACATCCTTCAAAAATATCTTTGCAGCAGCTTGCAAAAGGACCTCACTGGCATCTGTGTCTTTTGCAATTCTGCTGCATCTAGACGATTTACCAGAAAAAAAAATGTCTGATCTGCTAAACTGAGCAGCTGATCTCAGTAAATATCAGAAGTGTCAGTCAAAGCTCCCCCTTGATATAAAAACAACAACAACAACAAGAACAGCAACCAACAAAAAAAAAACCTCAACCCTATCTGTCTAAGACGCTTTGTACACAAAACCTCAAAAGAACAGTGGTTAGTGATCGGCAGATGTGTGGCAGCGTGTCAACAAATACAATGTCAAGCAAAAGGCAAAGGCCCACGGCAGAGAGTGATGAGTGAGTGATTGAGTGAGCGAGTTCATGTGAGGAGAAAAGAAATAAAAAAACCACACAAAACTAGAGTTGGGTCACTGCTGCTTTACACTGACAAGTGTGTCTGTATGACTAAATTGAGATGTCTGAAATGCCACCATGAACAAAGCCCAAGCACTTTCCCATGGTCATATAAAAGTCTATGAAAAGCCCAGAATAACCAGTCAGTTCAGGAGCAGTGAGTGAAGGCTCTGCCATTTTTAGACTCACCGGAGACCCTGTAGTCTGATTTTGAATTTGAAAGGCAGATGGATGGATGGATGGATGGATGGAAAACATTTGAGAATAAAATGTCTCCTCAGTCATCTCCTCGTCCTTCACTGTTGTCAGTGGGGTCATGCCCATTGAAGCTATGTGGACTGGCTGGAATGTTACCAGTGAAATGGTAAGTTGGTGAGCTGTTTGCTTAATTTCACTGCAGGGGAATGGATCAATGTATGGTTAATTCAGTGTAGCTCCTATACAGTATGTATTTAGCATTGCTCTCACGAAACACATGCCTTTTTAGAACATTATTGCATTTATTATGCAAACAGAAACTGGGGCAATGACATTAACTGTTGAAAATGCAAAGAAACACAGCAAGCCTATTGAAGACTAGAGGATGTATATGATTGATTTATTTGAGTCTAAATGATTGATTTATATGGTAGTAAAGGATTTATCTATGCATTTATGTATTCATGTATTCTGTTTTTTTATTTTTATTTATTCATTTACTTATTTATGTATTCATCCACCCATTATAAAACTCAACAGTGGCAAAACAATCTCTGTGCTGTGATACAACTAAAAGCATGACCTGTAAAGACATAAAACATCCGCGGCATTTTTAAACACTTTCAATGTTCCAATGTTCCCTTATGTAGCTTGACAGTGTAATACCTCTAAGCATTGATGTTATCTGTCGGTTGATCTTGTTTACGGGCGTTATGCTGACTGGCACAAATGATGTAGAAGAGCCATCTTCATTTTATGAAGTGCCCCCTGGTAGAACCCCCCGGTAATGGCACGGTTATTGATTAAATAGTGAGTATATTCTATCATTACGGTCTGTCTTTGCTCTCTTGACCACTCATGGACTACAGAGATGCAGTACAGCCTTCAGCTGAGTTCTTGTGCAATCTTAACCAACACATTTACACAGTAAAACCATATCTTGTTATGGTTTATCACCTAGTAAGCAGCTAAGACATGCAATTAAGATCCTCTCTTGACACAATTCACAGAAAAGCTGATGTTTTTATTGTGTTTTATTCAAAAGTAGCACCATGAGACCTGAACCATCCTGGTTTACTTAGAAAGTAAAGTCACACTAATCCTATTTTATGGATGGAGTCTGTGCTTGAGTTGCATGACGATTTGCATTTAATACTATACTGCAATTTAACTGTCTGATTATCTCTGCGGGTGGCTGAATATGTTACCCACCTCTGACGTAAAAAAAAAAAAAACAACATTCTGACTTTGAGTTGAAGGAAGTGTGTGCTTCTTCATGTCCCCCCCCCCCCCCACCACCACCACCCCAAAAGAAAAAAAAAATCCTGATGCTCTGTCACAACATGTTATTTCATCACCTCAAAACAGACTGCACAGATTCAGTCGGTGTCTCTCTCTCTCTTTTTTTTTCTTGCTTGGTGGAGTGTCTTCGACAAGCCCCAGCGGCTGACAGCTGACACAGTTTGCCACTTGTGAGGCTTTAGCCTCTTAGCCTCCCCCAGCCTCTTAGCCTACCTCTGGCCAGGTACCTTTAAAAAAAAAAGAAAAAAAAAAAAACCTGGCAGCATGTTCAGATGGGATTACATGCTCGGTTAACCTCCACACCACTGCATTAGGGCTGGCTGTGTCTTAGAAAAAAAAAAACCTTGGAGCTTGATTGAAAGGTCTCAATTAATTGTCTGAATTGCTGTGGTCTGTGATGTGTTAAGGGCAGCTGCCATTGCTGCTGCTAATTGTTCCTCCGATAGGAGCTGATTTCAGGACCAGCACAGAGCCAGGCGTGCACCGGAGTCCAGCCGTATTGCTGAGGTGGAAACGTCGGAGCAGAGGATACATGTTGTATTCCTTGCTCTTCCAAATTGATGCAGACAGCATGACCTTGTTAACGATTTATGTTTGCATAGGGGGAAAGGCTAATGGTGGTGGGGGAGAATCAGTGCAATTTGGCCTCCTTGTTCTCTCTTCCTTGCCTTCTCTTTTAAGGACACTGTGATGTAAAGCTAAATATAAGGCATTAACTCCAAGACAATAATGGCTTTCTGTGCCTGTTTTTAAGATAATTGTTACCACTCAAGTCGCTGTTTTAAAGGAGGGGACGGGGGAAAAATGCTTCCGATAGAATTTTGACAGGAGGGTTATCAGACCTTCTGCTGCTGTCGATCCAAAAAATAAAATAAATAAATTAAAAAAACCCCGCAAGAAACACAAGAGATTAGAGTGGAATAAATTAGAACAAATAGGGCACGTAAAAACAGGATAACAACACCAGACTGCAGTTAAGTTTAAAGTGTGGATGGAAGATTTGCTTGGTAAGGAACAAGCAAGCATCCATGTATGTTATGCTTTTAGAGTTATATTATAGCTAAAGTGTTACGTAGACTCTTTGTCCAAAGCAACTGATAAAATATCAATAAAAGTGGAATTAAATGCATATAACAATATTTATCATTTTAAAGACCCATTGCAGCCATTTGGTTAAACCCTATAATCTAATTTGAATTCCTCAGTGATGCATATTCACCAAAAATATATTTTCGTGGTAAAATAACAGCTAGTATATATCTTTGCATCTTCTTCCTCATCCCTAAAGTGGACTTACACCTTGTCCTAACCGGATCCAAGCGAGCAACTGTCAATGTTGTCTGTCTACACTGAATCCGTTAAATATGCCCTTGTGTTGCGTCACGGGCTTCCATATTTCTCATTCAAAATAGCAAAGCAATGCAAGCGACAAACAACAAAATAGAAACAGGGCGTCCAACAAAAGTTCTCTCAAAAACATTGCGTTGCATCACACTGCTCGCGGCGCTTCAGTCAGGACACTCCAATTGAAAAATATGCAATTAAACAGATTTTATAGTTAATGTCCGCTTGCATCGTGTCCGGTTAGGACAAGATGTTAGCCCCATCCCCCATCTGTGCATCTGTCACAAAGGCCCTGCCCAAAGATTCTAGAGAACTACCCGCCTCAAACTGTAGCTAAACTGCTGTTATTCAAAATGCAATACCAAGTTCAAATATTGGAGTAATTCAGCAGATGTACTGACTCGTTTATCCTATAATAGCGTAACTATTCAGAGTTGCCTTGCCATAGCTTACCTGTGGGCAGAGCGGCCAACCATCCCATAAAGGCTTCCTCGTTCCAGAAATGAAAAACACTTGAGTTCACACTGGAGGAGGGTCTTTGATAATGCAAGTTTGTTGCCTGTGATTTGTCCTCTTACTTTGTGATGGCAGAAAAACGGGCTAATCCATTTTGTTTTTTGATACACTGACAGTTCAAACCAGAATTTCTCACGAATAATCTTCACAGAGTGGTTTGCTAATAATATGTCAATAATGTATAAAAAACACCAAATGCACATGTGAAAAGGGTTAAAAAAAAAACCTTTTACTATTACTGCTACTATTACACTATTACTGCTACTATTACAAATCTTCTTTAAATGTTTCTTAAATGTACATCAGGCCAAAGCTGTTTCACCAACAAGGTACCACAAATTAACAGTCTTCGCTGCAGTTTCTTGCTGCTGATGCGAGGACAACAGATGCTCACTGAAGGAACAAAGTGTTTGAGGAGGCGAATTGAGATGAATCATAGCATTTAAGAGACGGTTGTCGATCCAGTGGCCATTCTATAGGCGTGAGTGAGAGATTTAAATTTAATTCTGGCAGTTCTGGCGAGCCAGCCAGGAGTGACTAGCAGAGGGGCTCCATGTGTCTAGAGATAGCAACAGCAGTGGCTGCAGCAGTGTGACTGGTGAGAGGAAAGGGTGAGGAGCCATGGGTAGTGTAATTGTGAGAGAGATCTGCACTGTGATTATGGACTCACTGGTGACCATGGATTGAACTGTCACTCAAACCACTATCCTTGGAGATGTACTTGAGCATGTGGGATGTGAAATGTGGTCGCAATACGATGACAGGATGGCTGTGTGTCCAGCATACTAATGCTTATCTGATACATTGATCTGTTACAATAGCTTTATGGAACTGTATGTGTCTTATAAAGTTGGTGTGTGATCTTACAGCAAGTAAGATTAGATTAGGAGGCTGCAAAGATATGAATGCACTGCTATGTGCCTGTTCGAATCCAGCCACCCAGAAATGGGCTCAGGCATCATGATCAGAAGTCATAGACAGAGAAGACACATAATGGGAGACTGACCTTCAGGTCACCAGCTAAGCCTGAATGCCATTTGGAGTCTGAAGTGTTTAGTAGTGTGTGACCAAGAAAAATCAGATTATCAGTATGGCACAGGGACCCAAGAGACAGCTGGCTAATATATGAGTAATCTTGACAGGACATCTATCAACACAACGCCAATGATAGCTTGTAGGGAGTCCTCAGCTGATCTTCTGGGTCAAAATGCCATGGACAACAACTACGACAACAAAAGCGGGACGCAAGGGAAGCTCAGGATGAGAATCTCGATCTGTGGAAAAAAAAATGGAACCCCGCCTTCTCGGCAGGACTGTGAGGCTCGCCTGCGGCTCCTGACGCCGCTGACAGCTCCGTGATTACTCCCACGCCCCTGTTGTGGGCTCGCTCAGGCCATGGCAGCGACAACGTATGGCAAAGGGGGGGAGGGGGCTAGGGAGGGACTCATATATACAGCGTGGGGGGGACTGGGCAGCCACCGTAAGCGCCTGAGGAATAGATGGAGATGTGTTCCGGATCGCAGGTGCGCGGAGGTAGACACTAATGAATCCGTTCCAACATGATGTTAATTATGATTAATGAGTGGAAAAGGCTCGCAGCAAGTGCCGTCCAACAAAAGGGGGAGTCACCCATGCGGATGAAAGGAGGTCATAAGTGGGGGCTCGAGGCACATAGATTAGCCTCACTGAGCAGCCAAAATAAATAAATAAATAACGTAAATAAATATATAAGGGAAAAAGCCGGCCCCAGTTGCCACTTCTGCCCGTGCCTGGGGCACTGGCGCTCCCGAGCTCCAGGGGCCCTCTGATCTCCCTGACGGCCCATCAGAGGGGCTGTCAAAGCGGCCAGGCGGGCTCCACTACCTGGGTCAGCCAGTCAAGTCAGCCAGTCAGTTAGTCAATCAGCTCCTCTGATTTCCACTGTCAAACACCAACACAGGCCGTCACTCGGTGCTGCCAGGCCCTTTGAACGCGGCCGTCGGTGCGCAGAGCCGCCTCAACAGTGGGCTACACCACACTACACTACACTACACTACGCTACGCTACACTACACTACACTACACAGGCCACAGTACAAAAAAAAAGATAGAGGAATTCAGCCTGTCAAAACGGAACAGTCTACCTGCTACATAGTTCAGCAGTCGCTCTGCCAAAGGACCCAAATATGGCAATCAACCCACCACGGCACAACAGCCCGCGTGTCTTGGACCCTTAGAACTACAGTCAGCCTGCCACAGCACAAAAATCAATCAAACAGCAGAACTGCAGACTAGCTGCCCTTGGCACTCAGCAGAGCTCCAAATATGCCACAGGCCCTCGGATCCTCTGCAAGAGGGAGGGGGAGGGGGAGCGATAAACACACTGTAAACATCCTGCTATGACACAGCATCTCATTCTCCATGGCAGCTTTCACTGACATAGACTTTACGTAATACCATGGCAACCCAACCATAGAGTAGAAAACCTGTATGACAAGAGAGTCTAGCTCTCCATAGGACTCTATGCCACACCAAACTGGATTACGGAAGAGGCCATCGGGAAAAAAACCCCCCATGGACAATTAAGGTGAGGTTTTGCTTGTTTGTTTGTTTTCAGTTATTTCAGAAGCGGAAGGGTATATTTC
Organism: Sardina pilchardus; assembly: GCF_963854185.1. Taxonomy (NCBI): domain Eukaryota; kingdom Metazoa; phylum Chordata; class Actinopteri; order Clupeiformes; family Clupeidae; genus Sardina; species Sardina pilchardus. The sequence continues at coordinate 9,323,535 of NC_085017.1, forward strand.
TGAATATCACAGATTCAGCATGGAAAAAAAATCAATACTGCTGGAAATGTACAGAGATTTTGTTTTGTTGTATATTATACAGCGTTGTGGAAAAGGGAATTCCTACAAATGTTTCACAAACATACAAACATACTGTGCTATTGGGTGGTGATGAATGTTTAAAGATGTTTTCAAGAAGAGTCCATATAAATGATTGACCGCCGCCACTCATCCCATCTCTACTCCTAAGAAATGTAAACCCTCTTTACCTGTGCTGCTCCTTTGCCCAGACATCGCTCACATATGATCTCTGCTATCCACCAAACATATTCTCAGTGCCCAGTATCAAGAATTCTGGAGAAAAGAACGTCATGGTCAGTTAGGGGGAACATGAGAACAATGCAGCTCTTCAAGTCTTCCATTTGTTTGTTTACAGTATTTGTTTTGAGTTATTTCAAATGGCAACAGTCAACAGTCAAGCCAAAAACTTTGTTTGTTATCTGTCATTCTGTGTTATCGGCTATCAGCCTGCCTTTGTTTCTGCCCAGTTCAGATTGTCTGAATGTGAACTGTAAATGGGATTGTGTATGGGTGTGTGTTTGTGAGGGCTGAGCATACGTATGTGTGTGTGAGCGTGTGTGTCCATCTGTGCTTGCGTGCAAGCTTGTGTTTGTGTCTGTGTGTGTGTGTCTGTGTGTGTGTGTGTGTGCGTGCGTGTGAGTGTGTGAGAGAGAAAGAGATGATTGACACCTAACTGATTATATTATAGCAGAAATCCTATTTCAGATTAGACCCAGTGGAACTGTGCATACTTGGGAAGAGCCAGAGATACGGCCGATATGGCTGGAGGGAGGGAGAGAGAAAGAGGGCAGGGTTAGACTCGGGCCACAGCAGAAAACACTGGGGCACCGCAAAACACTCAACACCACACTGTGAAATCAGTGCACCATCTCCATAATAACCAGCAGTAAACACAGCCTAGCAG
>NC_085017.1:9329498-9369498 GCF_963854185.1 Sardina pilchardus
AGATTCTAGCCTCGAGCCACTCTGTCACAACACTCTAGTTACACCAACACCATGGCAATGCTATTTTTTTTTTTTTTTTTTTTAAGCATTGGGTTCTGGTGGCATACGTATCTGTCAGAGCTTAGGAAGAGCTTAACTACTTCCAACAGAAACCAACAAAAAACGAAACACCTGTTCAGAAGATACCCAGAAAGAACTGGGAGTTGCTTGAATTGATATTGATATTGAATTGATATTGAATTGAATTGATAACTTGGGACCTCAAGACTGGGATTTGCAAAAACAGGCTGAATGTGAAAGGAGATCCTAATGACAGATGTGACAAAACACCTGCAGATATCCAGATGTAAATAAAATGGCCAGGTTGGGTTTGAAGTGACCAAACAAATGTTGTGCATTTTGTACACGTATTGATTTTTAGCATGTCACACTTTTAATTCGGTGAAAATAGTCTATATGCATCCGTGTTGTCATGTCAATTATATGCATCTTTACTTGGACATGTTTGACTGATATGTTTTTGCCCTGCTTATACGCATAGTTTACATTACATAGGTTGACATTTACTTGAACAGGACGAATTGTTCTGTCTGTGAGCATGTCATGTCATGTGCTTGTTTAATGCATGGTTATGTACAATGTGGCTCTTGACGGATGGCTTTTTCCCAGGCCCTGTTGTTGTTTGTGTGAATTTAAATGTGTTGCGTCTGTGCCTCTGAACTAAAAGTACGCCTCATTTTCTTCATATCAAAACTGCCAACAGAGGTCACTGCCCTGTCCTCTAATTACCCACACCACTGTAAACAACCGCGATGTGTGTCCGGCGCTTTCAATTAATTAGGCCTATTTTTAATATCTGAGGGAACTTGACGAGTGCTTGATATTTATGTGTGAGCACAAAGTAGAAAAATATGACTGCCATTCCGACACTCGCACGCACGCACGCACGCTCTCTCTCTCTCTCTCTCTCTCTCTCTCTCTCTCTCACACACACACACACACACACACACACACACACACACACACACTATAAAACACACACACACACACACACACACACACACACAAACACACACACACACACACACACACACACACACACACACACACACACAAGCGTTGAGTGATTACCTGATGATAAAGTGGGGGTTTAATGTGCGGTACGCAGCGCAAGCCTCTGCTGACTGCAGCACTCATACGTGGTGTCTAGCTTAGGAGGAGAATGGCATTGACACAGAATATAGCCCAAGAAAAATTACATCTGTCGTTGACGTTGTTTCTTACATTTTCTTTTGAACCGTATTCCGGAATGGTCTGTTAGGTAAATTAGTTCTTTGCCAAGAGATGCAAAATAGGTGCAGCAGGTCTTGTATTCGTGGAGCCGAGTTCGGCGACTGTTTCGTTCGTTATTTTTTTCTGTCAGAAGAAGAGTTTGTTTTCCGGAAATAAAGAAAGGGTGACATTTCTGAAAATTACGGCTAGTGAAACGAAAGAGCTACTGGATTGCGTCTTCGGATAAGTGGCTTCACGGCAACGGTAGTAGGCTATGCGTTCTTTTTCTTGGAGAGAGAGAGACATAGGGAAGGCGAAGGAGGAAGGCTTGCGGATGGGGTTAAGGGGAGGGGGGACGACAGGCACGAGGAAGGGAGGGAGACAGACTTATAATAAATATCTTGATTGCATACTGATACACCACTGAGCGTGCGACTACTCCCTCGTTAAAAATACTCCACAACGACAAGTTTAGCATTCAACACGTGTCGCGCGAGTGATGAAGAGAGAGAGGGAGGTTGCTAGGTGACGGGGCGTATATACTGAATTTTAACAAAATAACTGGAAGAGAGGGAGCGAGGGAGGGAGAGAGAGAGAGGTAGTCAGCAACATGTAGCCTAGCTGAGTAAAGAAAGGTCGAGACTGAGTAGACGTACAATTATTTAAATACAGACAAATCGGGGAGAGCTCACATAAAATGGCCAGCAGAGGAATGGATATATTGTGGTTGGCGAGCCGAGGAGAGAGCAAAGTGCCTGCGTCCTGAAGACTGTGAGTACACTGTTTTTCATGTGGATTGATATGTTTACGGACAGTGTTTGTGAAGTGTCTGGGGTTTGCCCTTCAGAAATGTTCAGAGATTGTTTCGATGTCTGTTGTTGTTAGGGCTCACATATGTCGCACAGACAGTTACCGTGAAAGACACGAGACAACCGGCCGGTGCGCGAAGGGTTTGACCCCGCTGTCATTGATGCGCGTGCACCCACTATAAAGGGATTTCTGACTATCTCCAGACACACATACACATACACACACTCACACACTACTGTACACCACACACTCGCTCCTGAGGTCGCACACGCCGTTGATACCGGTCTAACTCACATCAGTCTCCGCTGCAATATGTCTCCTCTCGGGTAGTAAAAATTCACCAAGGTAAATACGCATGTGTCTGTATGCGTTCCAGGAGTCATACTGGTCTGAGGTCGGTCTCGTTTTTATGGTATCAAAGCCGGCGTTTGCGCATAAGTCCAGCACTCTGTCATGCTCACTTGCTGGACACACTTTGTGGCTTCTTTCATTCACGTCTCTTCATTTGGAACGAGCATCATCGGGAAAGATCAATTTTCATTGTACGCTGTGTAGCTATTTATCACTCGTGCGCAACGCCAGGGGAGAACAGGGTGGAGGACACCCACTCCTTATAATGCACCTGCGAACTGTAGAGGCCAAACGCATTCGTCTGAGAAAATAGAGAAGGCCTTTCCAATTCATGTAATCTCAAACATTCACCACTATAGCTACCAGACGCAGTCTGTTCCAGAAGAGTCCACAGGTGCAATCTGAAGACCTTGCCAAGAGAGACCATATCCTCAATGTTTATGTCTGCTTATCTTGTGTTTCTAAGATAATTATTGGGGTTGAGCATATCAACATGTTTCCAGCCTACAGCAGGGACCGTGAATGGCTTTAACTGGATCTGAAAGACTGCGGTACTGCATTTGAATCAACACTCCCACTTGTTACACCACATCAAACAGTTGTCTTTGACAATGTGCTGATAATGCCAAGGCCTGTTTAAACAAAACGTACCGCCCTCTTCAAACAAGAGTCCCTGAGCATACAGAGAGACCTGCTCCAGTACAGTACCATCCCATATCCCATCTTGCCCCTAAGAACCTCTGGCACTGCGTTTGCCCTTTCTCGTCCGATCTCAGATGTTTGTTTTGAGAGCTCTCTCCACCAAAATTGTGTGTGTTTTTTTTTCGTTGTTGTTTCCCGCTCGCAGCTGGTGGCACCAAATCAAATTCCTTTGCCCCCTTGTAGGTCTGTGGTGATGACATGTGGCCGTGCGCCTGGGGAAATCACTCGGCTGGGTTGACACTCAGAGACAGGCCCCATGGGTGATGAGGCCCCTGCAGGGCTCCCGAAAGCTTCCCCTGCGCAAGGTGACAGCTTGGGCCCCGTGTTTTTTTTTGTTTTTTTTTGGGGGGGGGGGGGGGGGGGGGGTTGCGCTTATGGGATGATCCCTGGCTCCCATGGAGATGGCCATCCCTGGTAGAACACCTCCTCCGGACACAGCTGTCCAATTTATGAGCTGAAAAAAGCTTCACCCTCTTCATCCTCGGATAAGTGGAATATTCGGCACTTGATTATGAGTGGTTTAGAGTGCTTCTTGGGAGGCTCGGGTTGGGGGGGTTTCTGACGGGAGTGGATGCGGCTATTTTTCTTCAGCGGGAGAGAGGAGGCTTGTGGGATTTGGGAAAGGCTGTCGGTAAAAGTGGGTGCCAAATGCTACCCCCAACTCCTCTGCCCTTCCTAGTATCCTGTGCCAGCTGCTTCGATACGGCACCTCCCACCTTCAGTTCGTCACAGCAGTGCATCATACCCACAATGCATCAGTGAAGAGTGGATGGACGTGTTCGCGCCACACAAACACACACACACACACACACACACACACACACACACACACACACACACACACACACACACAAATCATCTTGGCCAACTGCTAGCCTGTCAGGAAAGTTGGTATTTATGACAACAGATTTTCTAAGCCCTATACTCTGTCCCTCTTTTAATCTCACACCTTCTTTTTTTTATCATATTAGGGTAAATGTCAGAGCTAATAGTTTTCAGATATCAGCTGCAATAAAGTGCAGAAAAAAACGAAGACACACATCCCAGTCAAATACAATACAGTGTAGCTGTTTTATTGAAATGATGAAGCGATAGGCTACTGTACCTCAAGCAGAGGCATGTCTTATATTATCAGGTTTAAGTGATTGATTTCGATTTCGAGTTCGATTTATGCACCAGGCCAATGTCAAACAAAATTGGCTAATATGGGGGATGAACCTTTGATAAGTACGTCAGAGGGAATACTGTGTGATGATGCTGGGAATCTGAAAACACTGTTTTGTGTGGATCAACCTGTTGCCAAGGCCTCGGAGAATAACACTTAGTTTCTCAGTTTCCGCGTGGCTTTGCTGAGGAGCTGAGTGGTGATGACAGTTGTAACTATGCTGTGAAGATAAGGTGGAACAAGTAGATACCTGCTGCAAGTGTTTGTTTTTAATTGGATCGGATGAACTGCCACTCTGGCAGTCCTGGGCACAGCCTAAGATATCCATTTAAGCATATTTCATAGCACCAAGAGTCTGATTCCTGCATTTAGAATAACTCTGCACCAGAATTTGCATAGACTATGGAGTGGAGGGAATGCATAAGGCCTTTTTTGAACCATTTGAGAATGAAACAGCACATGGTGTCAAGCCAAGGAGAGGAATGAGAATACGGAAGGACATATAGCTCAGATGATGCCTCTCGAATAATTATATTTCGACACATTTTATATGATGTCAAGATTACTATCGGAATGAATTCCAAATGCTGACATTTAGGCCTACAAGATTCCAAGGATGTCATGGTTTTTCGATTCTTTGTTTTCATGGGATTCTTGTCTTTTTGTGGTTTCCATAGTTTCATTCCATAGATTCATTTCAACCTCCTTGGGTGATACACCGTTTTCTTTCCCACTGCCTTCTTAGGCCTTCTAAATAGCTTAAACATGCCAGGGACATGTTAGCGTGTATTCATACAATGCTCTTCCTCTGCATGATGGACTGGACTGCTCTGCCCAGAGCAAGATGGGTTTTTTTTGTGTGTGTGCGTCTTTCGGGGGTGTCAAGGCTGCCCCTTACAAGCCTTTATCGAGTAACAAAGCCACTGTGAGGACAGAAACACCCACAACACAAATAAAAGCCCTCTTAATCTGAGCCCAGCTGAAAGAAGGCTGTCGAGTATCGCCAGACATCGTGTGGCTTGGTCGGATTTGTCAGTCTGCTATGCAAAGCAGGCAGAGACGAAAAAGACATTGTAGCTTGACAGAGGAAAGTGAGAAGCTGCTAATTATTATCTGCTTCGCCAGCCCCCAAATCCCCTATCTCTTTCAGACACCCCCCCCCCCCCACCACACACACACACACACACACACACACACACACACACACACACACACACACACACACACACACACACACACACACTTCACCCCATCTCAGCCTCCAGCCCCCTCTCCTTGCAGTATTTTTTCCCTGAGCCCAACACCCCCAGCCTCTTCCAATCTCATTGCTCCCCGGGGAGACCGAGGGTGTCATGCACAGTGGAGAAGGAGAAATGAAATTCCGTCTTTCAACGGAGCCTTACCTGCTTGCCAAAGTCGAGTAGTGACCGTCCGCAAGGTAGCCCCGTAATGACAGCTCCGACAGGTCGTCAATGCTGAGGGGAAACAACAGCTCCCTTGCCACCTCATGCACTCACCTCTGACCCCTGTGAATTTTTTTTTTTGCCCTCAAAGAGTTGTCAACGTTCCAGTAACCGCGCCTGTGTACGACAGTGACAGCTACATTCACAGCCAATGTGGGCAGCTGTTGTGGAAGTGATTTAGTTAAACAGCCGAGCCGCTTAGAAAAACACACACACAGTCTCTGCGTCCTTCAGGATTTACTTCCTATACCCGGAAATAACTGATTTGCGCTTCAGTTTGGTGTTAAATAAGCTCAAGTGATTGCACCCATAGGGGGACATGGGCAGTTAGTGGCATTCGAGAGTCTCGCATATATGTATACATTGCAAAATGGAGGAGGACTTAGCCATCCTTCCAGATGGAACTGATGGATTCCATGACTCATGTGAATGCGATTTAAATTGAATCATCTACATCAAAGGACAGCCATTTTTGTGTGTGTAATAGTCCAGTGCTAGACCAAACATGTTAGCCGCATTTACCAAGCAGAAGAGAGGATGTAAGGCCCATGTTTCTTTTCTTTACATACGACGTGAAGAAAATACACCACTGTCCCAGGGTGCAGAGTCTTGGGCATACAGTGTCGACCTCATGAATGTGTAATGAAGCTTCATATCAGTCACATTCTGATTCATGTGTTTGATTTGGTTTTTCGAAGCCGGCGGCTGTGTTCTCTCTCCATTCTTTCGTATTTTCAGTAACCTTGGTGCCTATTGATTTTTTTCTTTTTGGGGTCTCTCTCAGTCTTGGACCAGCGCGGCTGGAATGAAGTCTCTTTGTGTTTGACCGCTGGACTGATGACTTGTCTAAATAAAAGCGCGAAGCGGGCAAAGCGGAACGAAGCGCTCGCTGGCCGCGCTCTCTGTCCGTCCCCTCTCTCTCTCTCTCTCTTCCTCTCTCTCTCTCTCGCATCTTCGTTTTTAAAGGAGCTGTAGACCTCTGCCACCCGCGCCTGACCCACCAGCCTACCCACCTGTCACCATCACTACCACCACCAGGCACCACCAACCCACCTTGCTTATCGGACGGACGAGTGCTAACATTTGTCCCGGGCCATTGATCGCGTGTCCCTTTTGTGCCTATGTAAATTGACATTTCATTTGCACACGTTGGCTTGATGGAGTCAGCACTTATGGCCTCTGCTGGCTCTGTCGCCCAGCTGGCTCTGCAAGCTCATGGCTGGCTGTCTGTCTGTCTGGCTGGCTGGCTGTGGTTCTCGTGGCATTTGACTGAGAGAGGCACTGACAGCAGTGGTCCTCCTGGCCTCGTCCGCCGGGGGAGGTTGGGAGCAGAAAAGGCTGCTGGTGCAAAAGGGTTCCAAGGCAGTGACTCTCACTGTGGCAGCAGGGTGCTATACATAAAGCTGGCACTGCCGCTGTGACTGCTGCTGCTCCTACGGCTGCTACTGATGCTCCTGCGACTGCCATCACTGTTGCTCCTTCTCCTGCTGCTGTTGCTGCTGCCACCAACCCCCACCCTCCCTCCTCTTCCTCTTCCTCCTCCTCCTCCTTCCTCCTCCACAAGCCCTCCCCTTTGCACAATCCACCACCCTCCACCACCCCCCACCACCCCCTCACCCCGTTTACCCCCCCCTCCCCATCTCACCTCAGGGCCGGGGGGGTATAATTCAAACTCAGACTGCTCTCTTTAGATTTGCCGTTGCCCCAGAAGGAATATGATTAGACAGGGAGCGCGTGCAGAAATGGGATTATTTTTGAATTCCTCCATGCTGGTACATTAATTCAGGAGGAAGGAAGGAAGGAAGGAGAGGAAGGAAGGAGAGGTAAGAAGGCAACATTTAGCTATCATGGAATTTGAAAACTCTTAATATCCCTGCAGGGGAGTGCTGTCTCTCTGTCTGCCCCCCCTAGCTGTTAGTGTCAAACAAGAAGGAGGGGGCTGGAAGTGCAAGATTGTATGCGAGAGCAAAGATTGATTGGTCCTGTCGATTGATTAGTTGTCCTGTGGATCGATTATTCTGATGCTTGATTGAAATCTCTCAGCCACAAGGTGGACATTAGGCTGACATACAAATGACACGTGAGACTCACTATACGCCTAAGAGCTTTGCTGTACAACCCATTGGGGCACAAATAAAACAGGCCTAATCTGATCTCAGTCGTACACGTCTCAGTTTGCCTAGCCCGGGAAATGTGTAGGATTTATTTCTTTATCGGTGCCGGAACTGTGGCAATTTTGTGTTTTATTCAGTATGTATGTTGTAAAAAGGGCCCCTGCGAGGAATAAGCTAGGGTCTCTTTGTTCACCTAGGTATTTCTGTATGAAAAAAAGAGAAAAAGATTTGATTTTGCTCTCCTGAATGTTTTGATGCCATTGTGCACACATCAGGCTAAGGTTTTTAGGGTTCATTGTTTGCCAAAGACTCATGACAGAATAAGAACAGTTGCGCCGCGTTTGAGAGACAGTATTTACATTCGCCGGTAACTGGTGCGCCTCTGTGTAATCGGATGGCTCAAAGCCTGCTGTTCTCTGGCAGGTCATGCATGACCATTGATTTAGGAATCTGCAGGGGAGAGGGAGACGAGCCATGAAAAGCAAAAATCCTCAACAGTTGGGAAGCCTCGCCGCGTCTCTCGTAAACTACAGTAATAAAGCCTCCGGAGCTTGGTGGAGCTTTCCCTATTTATTATTTACTTGAAATAATCCATTATTTATCACTGTTTATTTTATGGATGGCCTTGTTTGTCTTACCAGCAACAGCACTTCTACCTGTGACAGATTCACAATGCACCATCGTCTTGGGGGGGCCTACAGAGCCTCGGAGGAAGTTTTCTTCGGTCTGGCGTGCTGTTGACCAACTTGAAAATAGTACCACAAACAAACAAATATGAGAAAACTTCACTGTGAACTCCAGAAACAACAAAAAAGGAGAACTATTGATTTGTTTCCCCTCTCTCTTTTTTTGGCTCTGGAAGATCAATGGATGCCCCCTTTAAGCCCTTTTTTGAGCTGCCATGTTGAAAACATATATACAGTATACACTGTGGGATCTAATGATGCATTCTCTGAGATGTGATAATGCAGTGCAACTGGGGAGAGACTTGTCAAAACAAAAATGTTTGCAGCATCCGTAACTGTTCTTCCGGTTCCAGCCATTTACTCCGACAATAACGGAGTTGATACGTCCCCAGCTGTGAAGGGCCCTGATGTTGAATTAATTGAAAAAGTTATAATGAGGCTTGTGATATGAGAAGCCATCTATTGCAGTAACAGCCACCAACAGTGTGATATATCAAGAACAGGAAAGAGTGATTTTTCCCGAAGTCTATTTTAAGGGAAAGAGAACAAGCAAAACGAGAAAAGAAAAGAAAATGCATGCCATAGCAATCCATCACACGTAAGTAAAAATAAGCCCAGGGCGAGCTCGGTGTCTCTTAAAACACTGCAGTGAGAGCACGACAGGATGTGCTGGAACAGAGTAATCAGTCTTGCGCTTGTGTTAGCACACAGATAACTCCGAGAGCACATACACCTAGCTGCTCTCCGCTATACGGATGTCATCAGAATTTACCCCAGCCGAGCTCAGACGCGCACATCATAGAAACAGAACTGTCTGGCTGAAACATTCCCTAGAGGCGTTGCTGTAACCACCTGGACTGGTGCTGTAATCCTTAAGAAGTACTGTAGTAGTCCGCAGACTCGGCACACGGCACCTAAAATACTGGCGCCACATGCTGACCTGATTCACAGCACCCCCCCCCCCCTCCGCCCCCCTCCCTCCGCCTCCCCAAGTAGCTTGTCAGCTGGTCGTCTGCAAGGTTCCGCCGTGGAATGTGACGGCACGTCGCACTTGCCTTCCAAACCGGTTTGAATGAAAACTGCCCGCCCCTTGCATCAGCTATGCATGCTCATCTGTTACATCGTTTGAAATGAGCCTCATCATCAGTCCTCTCTGTTTTTTTTTCTGATGGGTGGGCTGGCTCAATGATGATCAAGATAGTTGCAGCAGGTACTATTGAGGACAACATAACATAGTGGCATCCTCAGTAGTTCTTGCTGTTGTGCCGCCTCCCTCTGAATGGCCTGAGGCCATCAACATATACAGTGCCTATAGAAAGTCATCATACCCTTTTGAAATAGTTACTTTTTTTGTCTTACAGCCTGAAATCAAAACCCATTTAAAAAAATATCTTTTCCAGTTTTATTAACAAATTTAGCTGTACAACATCAAAATAATGAAAAAAAAGTCAACAGTTCTGAAAATTAATAAAAAAATAAAAACTAGAATAACAGGGTTGGAAAAGTCATCATACCCCTGACTTAATACTTTGTAAAGCTTCCTTTTGCTTTCATTACAGCCATCAATCTGTTTGGATATGTCTCTATTTTAGCTTTGCACACCTAGATAGGGGAATATTTGCCCAATTTTCCGTGCAGAAATGTTCAAATTTAGTCAAATTCTGTAGGGAATGGCAATGGACTGCTCTCTTCAAGTCAATCCACAGATTTTCTATAGGATTTAAGTCAGGGCTCTGACTTTGCCACTCAAGGATATTCACCATCCTATCCTTAGGCCACTGCTTTGTTCTTTTGGCAGTATGTTTAGGATTATTGTCGTGTTGAAAGGCGAATGACCTCCCCATCCTCAGCTGTCTAGGAGAGGGACGCAGGTTTTCCTCAAGAATTTGGGTGTACTTGGCAGCATCCACTATCCCTTCTATCCTGACCAATTGCCCAGTTCCCGCTGAAAAGAAACATTCCCACAACATAATGTTGCCCCCACCATGCTTCACACTAGGTATGGTGTGTTTTGGGTGGTGTACTGTGTTGGTTTTCGCCAAACATTGCGCTTGGAGTTCAGTGCAAATACACATCTGGAATATTCTGCTACCATGTGGAAAAAGCTTTTATGGTCAGATGAGACTAAGATCAAACTTTTTGGAGACTAAGATTGAAGTTTTTGGACTGAGCTCCAGGCGCTAACCAAACACAGTATACACACCCAAACACACCCAAAACACACCATACCTACTGTGAAGCATGGTGGGGGCAACATTATGTTTTGGGGATGTTTCTCTTCAGCGGGGACTGGGCAATTGGTCAGGATAGAAGGGAAAATGGATGCTGCCAAGTACACCCAAATTCTTGAGGAAAACCTGCGTCCCTCTCCTAGACAGCTGAGGATGGGGAGGTCATTCGCCTTTCAACACGACAATAATCCTAAACATACTGCCAAAAGAACAAAGCAGTGGCCTAAGGATAGGATGGTGAATATCCTTGAGTGGCAAAGTCAGAGCCCTGACTTAAATCCTATAGAAAATCTGTGGATTGACTTGAAGAGAGCAGTCCATTGCCATTCCCTACAGAATTTGACTAAATTTGAACATTTCTGCACGGAAAATTGGGCAAATATTCCCCTATCTAGGTGTGCAAAGCTAAAATAGAGACATATCCAAACAGATTGATGGCTGTAATGAAAGCAAAAGGAAGCTTTACAAAGTATTAAGTCAGGGGTATGATGACTTTTCCAACCCTGTTATTCTAGTTTTTATTTTTTTTATTAATTTTCAGAACTGTTGACTTTTTTTTCATTATTTTGATGTTGTACAGCTAAATTTGTTAATAAAACTGGAAAAGATATTTTTTTAAATGGGTTTTGATTTCAGGCTGTAAGACAAAAAAAGGAACTATTTCAAAAGGGTATGATGACTTTCTATAGGCACTGTATATTGCGCACTTTTCTCATGTCACGTGCATCCTGACTTAGTAAGCATTAGAACTTAAAGGTGCAGTGGTGGATTCTAATCCAAAACACTGTCTGTGGTCGGATTAATCAAATAGCTTCATGCAGTCCTGTAGCTGTCTGTTGAGTCCATGTGCTTAAACTGCAGTGTTCATACACCCTCCCGATTCTGCAAATGGGAAACAATCATGTGGGTTTGGGGACCGTATCATAAAGAATTGTTCAGCCAATCAGCATAAGGAAGGGGTGTGATTTGATTGTTTGTTTATTCAAACATCAACAATCAGAGTCGCTATGGTGATGAAGAAAATACAGTAATAAGACTGTTATCCGATACAAAGTACAGGCTACTTATGCAATAATGTGTGTGATTTTATGAAAATGCAGTGGCCTGACAGAAAAGAAGTAACAGCTGCAATCATAATATGCTAAGTAGGTTTCGATTGTCATTTGTTGACTTGAACAGAAAGAAATAGCCTAGCTAGGCCTGAATATGGCTTTTTAGTGTTTTTTTTTATATTACTGACGTAGTTATGTTGCTTACATATTTTTGTAGGAGATTTGCGTTCATGGTGTTGTAATGACTGTATTTAGTCATAAAAAGCACTTTTGTTCATTATTTAGGGAGTTTTCGTCCCATGAATTTTACTGTCATATGCAATATGGTACAAAATCACTCCCTGGGGTTTTCTTTGAGCGTAGTGAGCGTAAAAATACATATATTGGAAACCTGAAGACAGTGCTTGTTTGGGTTTTACTGTTTGCAATATGGTATGCCTGTATGGATTTTACTGTTTGCAATATGGTATGCTTGTATGAATTACTGTTTGCAATATAGTATGCTTGTATGGATTTTACTGTTTGCAATATGGCATTCTTTGGGTTTCCAGTGGTTCGAAATATGCATATCACAAATCTGTTGCTGTAGGCTCTTCTCATTCCAGGATTTCCAGACCATATCACAGTGTAAACTATAACACAGTTTAGATCTCCGCTCAAGCAGATGTAGTCTCAGAAGCTGTCTACTGGGATATGTGTTCCTAACCAACTGGTTCCATTTAGAATTCTTTGAACCTGGGTACTGCTAAGTGAGCCAGCCTACATTTCCAACAGTTTTGAATGGAACCAAGGGGCAGAGGCTGTTGTACGCACAACTTTGTAAATCTATTTTGTTTTTTATTTATCCTTTATTTTACCAGTCCCATTGAGATCGTATCTCCAACCAACTCTTCAGGTTCTGAATCTGAAATAATTACCTCCGCCAAGGAGGTTATGTTTTCATCGGGGTTTGTTTGTTTGTCTGTCTGTCTGTTTGTTTGTTTGATTGTCTGTTTGTTTGCAAGATAACTCATTGTTATGGATTAATCCAGTCTGGATCCAGGAGGCAGTTAGGTTTTCGCTTGGGACAAGGTCTGCACTCTCTGAGTGCTTTTCTAGTTCATTTTTAGGTTGAAAGGCTTTGACCAGTTCAGCATCTGGAGTGTGAACCACCAGAGTGCAGCCAGTTGTCTGTCAGTGGAAAAGGACTAAACTAGAACTTCAACAGAAGTAGGCTGCTCTCATCTAGCCTTGCCCGGTGCCCACCTAGATCTTCTTTCAGTCTGGAATACCATAATTCATAACGATTTCCCTCAGACAAAAAAAAAATGTCCGGCCAATCAGTGACGAGGGGAGAAGATGAAACCGAAACACATTGTGATAAACAGAAGCAGCAACACCTGAAAACCTCAAAGAAAGAAAATGAATTTATTTACAGCAAAGGTAGAACCAAATACATTGTTTCCTGACTGTTGGTCCTGTTTAGTTTCTAAAGTTTAGGCAAAGTAGGAAGTAAGCTTAACGTTAGGAATCTCTGACCAATGTGATGTGGTAAGGCTGGACCAGTGATTTCAAAGTTAGTGCCCGTCACAATGCAAGTGTTGCAAACGTTTCCTAGTCGAGAGTTACCCGTCTCTATTCACTTCATGAATGAGTTTGGATACATCCCGGCCAGCTCCTCTCTCCCAAATGAAAAAGCCCTTTATTTAAATTCGGTCTGGCTGTACCCCGTCTTCTTCATCTGTCTGACAGAGCCGTGCCCAGCAGGTGGTCTCGTGTTGCGGCGTGTGTGTGTGATAGTGTCTCGGGAGGGCTGATAATTACACCTGGCACACGGTCCCCGAGACTCTGGGGCGAGGCTCATTCACTTTGCTCAAGCTGAGACCTGTGCACTTATTTGGCTGAAAGAAAAGGTCGCTCTCTCTCACCAGTAAGTAATTTTATGCAGGGCCAGGCAGCCAGGGCCTCATGCTTTGTATTGGGAGAAGAATACGAAGGCACATCAAAGGCGTTACTGTAAGGGACTGCAGATCGATCACTATAAGGGCAGTCAGTAGGCCAACCTGTGGCCCATGGTTCTGAATAACAGCACAGAAAGATGCTGAATTGGCAATAAGGTGTGTGAGGATTTTTATTTTTTTTTGTCTGAAGCTGATACAGTGTCCTGGTTCTGTGTGCATTGAACCATGGAATCTTAAAAATGATGTAGAACCTGGCCCCTCTATCAGCAGCACATAGTTTGTCTTTCAAAATGCCATTGAACACAGAAATAATTACTGCAATGAAATGGAAATACAATAGACCTGAGACACAAACATCAGTTGATTGGAACATTGTTCCTCTGCACTGAATTGATTGAATTGGCACAGTTTACTTAAATTGTTATTTTATTTCATTGTCGAAATTCTGTGTAGTTGAAAAGGACAGAAATGCTTGAATTGAGAGCAACCTCAATTTCCTCTCAAGGCAAACTCTGATACAAACTAAACTCATGGTTCAGCGACTGTGGTAAAAAAAACCGAATCCATAGAGAAAGTGAACCATTGCACAACTAATGTAGTCTCGCTCTGTTGTTGTCGTGCTGGTCAGATATCAGTATTGAACCAGTGTGTGGTGGCTAGGAGCACTGATGCAGCTTTGCTATTGTGTCTCATCCAAAACGGCTTGTTCTGTCATTATCTAGTCATCCTTGTGTCAGTGGAACCCCATTTTAGTTTTTTTTTTCTTTGTCTGAAAGGCACAAAAGGAGTTGTCTCTCTATTCTAGGACATGTCTTTTCTTCTGCATGGTGAATGTGAATGGTGGGCAGTCGCTTCTGGTCAATCACATTTCTCAGGATAACCCACTTTGTGCTTTTGCTTACAGACATGCTGCTGAGTGGATAATAGCTGAATATTATTTTATTTTGTTCTTTTGGGGATGAATCATGCCTTAAACTTAAAGCTTGACTGGTGTGAGGTCAAGGAGGACTGTTTTCCAGGAGTGAATTCACGAATTAGGGACCATATTTTTCCCCCGTTAGCAGTTTTAGATCTTCCCATTCCTACCCTCACTCTCACTCTCACCCCACCTTCATCCCATCTTCATGAGAAGAGTCATCATCATCATCGTCTTCATCATCATCATCGTCATCATCAAGCATAATTTCCATCAGCCTACATGTTTATTACTCTCCACTGAAGACACCCCACACACACTATACAACAAGAAATGTGGCAAAATGTAATTTGTTTTGGATGGGTCTGATGCTGTGATGGGGATCGTAGGCTGTTCTATCGAGCAGTACACGCATTGCTTTGCACAGTCAGGCTGAAGCAGGTTTCAGTGGAAATGTGACATACTGAGGATGTTTGAAGTAGTTATGAGTGTCGGAAGGACTGCTGTGTCATTGCTTAGACTTGACCTAATATGACATTGGGTGCCGTAGTGATGATTCATGGACACTATCTTTCATCATCAATTGGTGCACCGGTAATATTAATATTATATATTTGTAGTAGGAGTGTAACGGTATTCAAGAAGATCAATTTAGTACGTTTCTCAAACTGAAGTCATGATTTGGTTCATTTTCAGTACATTAAACCTGTAAATGATAGTCTGACAGTCACTGACAATATTGCTGATACTCAACACCTATAAGCCGGAATTTTGAAAAGTGGTCAAATGTTTTTTTGGCATTAATTAGCTAAACTAGCATAAGGCCCGCCTCTTAATGTGTTGGTGTGGGAACATTTGACACATGGTCTGCATGCAAAAAAAGCCTACTGTTGATTACTGTGTAAGACTGCTTTGGGTATATTCAGTACACATCTGTATTGAGCTAAACGGTTCAGAAAGAATGTGTACCTTTACACCCTTAATTTGTAGTTTGTTTGTATTATTTTCCTGATGCGGGAGTAATCAAATCTGCCAGGACTGTGTGCAGTTTGTGTGGCCGTAGTAACTGTCCAACAGTTTGGTCGAAACTGGAAGTCTGTGACTGTGCTTAGTGTGTTGGGGCATTATGTGAGACTGATTGACCACAGTGTCACAATGGTGGAACACTGGTGACTGGGATTAATTGAGAATAGAAAAACAAAATCATCCCCCCCCCCCCCCTCCCTCTTTTTGAGGGCTGAAGTTCAGAGTGCTTGTGGTGCACTGTGGAACTGTGGAACTGTGGAGCTGGAGCGGAACTAAAGAACATGGAACTGAAGAACCGTTCTGGGCTGCTGTTGTCGGGGCGATCTGGAGAGGCTGAGGGACTGCCTGCACTGCGCCTGCCTGGGCTGAGGAGTCTGAATCGGCGCCAGCTAAATATCAGCTCATTAGAGCAGGCAAATGGGGCTCAGTTGGAGAAATGAAGGCCTTTCAACATGAGAAGGGTGGAAGAGGCAGGGGCCAAGGGAGGGAGGGAAGGAGGGAGGAGGAGTAGGAGGAGGTGGAGGAGGAGGAGGAGGAGGAGGAGGAGGAGGGGAGCCGTGGGGGCCACCAATGAGAGGAGAGGGGGAAAGGATGGAGGAGAGGGAAGAAAAGAGGTAGACGTTGGGCATTTTTCTTTTATTTTCTGTAATACCCTTGTGTAAGTCGTAGAGCACTCTCTTGTTCTGCCCTTGTTGAATTCTCCCCCTGTCCTTCTCCTTCTGCCCTCCTCCCCCAACACACACTCTCTCTCTCTCTCTCTCCCTCTCTCTGCCTCGCTCTCCCTCCCCAATTCTCCTTTCATCTGCCTCTCTGTGTCTTTGACTCTTTCACCTCTCCACCTTCCCGTCTGTAATTTCCGAGAGAAATACGGCGTCCGCTCTTGCCGCTGCCTCCTTCCCGACCCTGCCTGCTTTCCCTTTAAATCTCATTACGCCGATGATTGTTAAGAGCATTGTTAGCAAGGTCAGTGGTGGCCTGTTGATTGCTTTCCTTGCACTGCTGAATGCTAGTTGGAGTAGCCGAGTCCAAAGCCCCTAGTATGTGGGACCACTGCACTGGCTGTAGCCACCAACAGCAACAGCAACAGCGTCACCCCAGCAGATTGCTACAGCAGACTGTCATTGAGTTCCAGAGTGCACCTCGCACAAATATCGACACAGCTCACATAAACAGGTCTCCATTCGATACACAATACAATACAGTGTGTGTGTGTGTGTGTGTGTGTGTGTGTCTGTGTGTGTGTGTGTGTGTGTGTGTGTGTGTGTGTGTGTGTGTGTGTGTGTGTGTGTGTGTGTGTGTGTGTGTGTGTGTTTGTGTTTGTGTTTGTGTATGTGTATGTGTTATATTTGAGTATGTAAGTGCATGAGTACAGTATGTGTGTATGAGTATGCATGTATGTGTATATGTGTAATGAGTGTGTACAGTATGTGTATGTATATGTGTGTATGAGTATACCGTATGTGTATCGCGTATGTGTGGGAGAATATTTCTGCGTGTGCAGTGCACATGTGTTCTTAGGATATACGCTGCTGTGGTCTTCATTCTGCCCAGAGTATTCTCGCCCCCTTACTCCGCTGTGCTTTGCGGCTAACTTTGTTCCCAGCACAATTTCTCCGAGTGAAGTGGCTTGCATGCAGAGTGCGAACACACAGTACTGCACCACACACCGCTCGCTCGGTAATAAAAATGGAAAGCTGTTTCTCCTTCTCTCTCCAGCCGAGAGGGAAGCACAGAGACACAGACAGTGCTTAGTATCGCAATAGCGGTGGGGAAAAAAAAAGAGTCTCTTTTTCTCGTTTCTCTGTCCTCTGCCGAATGGGTTTGCTGATTTCTCCTTATGGGCGCCAAATTGGAAGGGAAATTGACGTGCCATAGCTAATGATCACATTCCTGAATGGGAGAGAGAGAGAGAGAAAGAAAGAAATAAGAGGGAGAAAGAGAGGGAGGGAAGGAGAGAGAGAGGCAGAGAGAGAGAGAGAGGGAGGGAGAGAGAGAGAGAGAGAGAGATGAAAAGATTAGAGCGAGGAGACGCTGAACAGAAGCACGGTGGTGTGTTGGTCGGTCCGTCGAGGGACACACAAGAGTACTCATGGTGGTGTGTGGGGTGGGGGGGGGCAGGCCTCTTCAATGGGCAAGATGCACCAGTCTAATGGAGCAGACATCTGTGCCAGAACGGGCTGCCTAGCTGTGCAGACAACTAGTGCACACACACGTACACAAGTCTGCCGCCATGGCTCCTGCGCTGATGAACAATGTGCTTGTGAAATGGGAAATGCTAAGCAGAGGCATTTTTGGCCGAAGCCTTGTGCCACGGTGTGCCAAGATAGACTGTGTGTCAGTTCAGAGTGCCAGTTGATGTGCTTGAGCTGATTATCTGTGCAGATGTCTGTTGCTGTGCTGTGACATCCCCCCCCCCCCAACCACCCCCCCCAAGCACGGACGTGTATGCATTTCCCCCACTAAGCAGCCTAACTGACTGTACCAGCGCGGATGTTTGTCGTTTGTCACTACACGGAATATTTCATCAGCGCGACTGTTTTGACTGCGCCGATTTTTCACGGCGGATATTTGTTGTGACTGATGCTCCGCTTTGGCGGCGGCGGCGCCGGCTTCGCGGGCCCGTGATGAGAACCCGTTTGGACATCTTTGGCCCGGACCTCTCACGCCAGGGCAGAGGAGATGTTTGCTATTGTTGTTGGGTGTTTTTTTTTTTCCTGTTGTTGTCGGTAGCGCGGTGTTGATCGTCCAGAACGCCCGCCTTCGGCAGCGTGTGTGATGCCGGCACCGGTGCGGGTGCGGAAGTCCGTGCCGGGCGGAGAGGGGGAGTGGCACAGGCTCCTGGAGGGGTGTGTCGGATGGGTCAGTGCCCAGGGGTGGAGCAGGAATCCATCTTTCACCTGCGTGAAATTCCACCTTCGCCAGGAAGAGGCCATTCCTGGAGAGCTGTGAAAAACGGTTTGGTCTGACAGGAACAAAATGACTTGAGCGTGGGTGTCATTTATTTCTGTGTGTATGTGTGTGTGTGTGTGTGTGTGTGTGTGTGTGTGTGTGTGTGTGTGTGTGTGTGTGTGAGTGTGTGAGTGTGTGAGTGTGTGAGTGTTTGTGTATGTTTGTGTGTCTGTGTGAGTGTTTGTGTGTATGAGTGTGTGCCTAAGTGAGCTTGTGCGTATTATGCGTGGGTGTGTGTTTGTGTTGGTTGGATGATTGGTGTTGTGCGCTTGGAAATCTTCCAAGGATTCCCTGAGGAAAAAATCTGCTGGTTGGAGGTTATTAAAGTTCCCCTCAGGAGAGCTGGTGCAGGTTGCTAGTTCATCAGCCGGCTCCCAGCGCTCAACAGGGAGTCGCCATCATCCCTGCCAGCTCTTCGTCTCCGACCGTAACATACCTGCAACATCATCTCCATCATGCCGAGCTTCGCCCCCAACCGCGGGAGCGAGATCGCATCAAACATTCGATCGGAAGGCAGTCTAATTTGTCGTGATGTCAGTTTATGCGTCGGGAAACAAAATTCAAATTGCGATTTGAGTCATGTACGTACATCGTCGTCGTTGATCGCGAGGCGTCGGATCAATAGCATGAAGGTGAAGATGAAAAGCCTGGGGGTTTATGTTGCATCCTTTTGTTGGAGGCAGACTAAAAGCTGTTCCATTTGAGAGACCAAAGGAGGGTATTACTTACCAGACACCATACAAGAGAGAGAGACACCGCAGGTAGAATCCTAAAGAGGTCATGTCAGTTGTACAGTGCGCCAAGACTCAGGATTTTTTTTTTTTTGTGTCTGGCTTCTGTGGGAGAGAGAGAGGAGGTGGCTCGCACTAGTCTACCACTGCAGCTTAACATCTGACCACAAAAGCAGAAGAGTGGAGGGACACACAAGTGGCGAGGAGCTCACAGATGACTCACCAGACGCTATATAGCCAGCTCTCTATTGTGCGCCTCAAGGCGAGATGACAAGACCGCGGTAAACACCTATGCGACCCATCTGCGTCTTTATGCAGAGCTTGTTGTTGTGGGCGTGTGTGTGTGTGTGGCACTTTTTGCTGGTTTTTGTTGATTCAAGCACTCCTGGGGTGATGGATTTCGTTTACGAAGGTGTCTGTAAAAAAGGGGGCTTACGATGGCAAGGGGGGGGGGGGGGTTCCTGACGTTATAGCTTTTAGCTGTACGGAGGCGCTAATCATTCATTTGGGGCCCTCTGTTTTTTATGGGGGCCATTCAGGTTGAGTGTTGTCCTCCAGGGAGACGCCGTTTTACGCAGGCCTGTGCTCTGAACACACTGCCATCTGTTTTGCGCACCCTCGCCTTAAACTGCCGGCACACTCTGTTACACCATTATAAAAACATGCCCTCAAATCATACTACGCCAGATGCCGCGGCGAAATGTTTTTTTTCTGAAGGATATGGCTGGAGGCCTGACAAAGGCAATTTTCCCTTTCCCTGAATTTTTATTGCTGATTTTTAATGCCACCTTAACCACGTCGTCTTTGCATCTGTTGGCTTTTGGAGATGAGGAAGTGTTTGTGATGTCGGGCTTCCGTGCCGTGCAAGGGCATAATCTCTGGACTAGAGCGGGGGGGGGGGGGGGGGGGGCAGTCACAGTCCAGTTAGCTGTGCTTATTGAGTTTAGAGGTAGCAATCAGAATTCCAGGTAGCCAAGTGTTTGTTGCCGGCCGCAGCCTCAGAAGACGCCATCGAGTAAATAGATGCAGAGGCTCTCCAAGAAGAGCCAGAGGTTTAAAAGAGGATAGTGTGTGTCTGTGAGAGTGGTTGTGCATGTGTTGGAGTTCTTGAGTCTGTGCATATTTTTGCCTGTGTGTGTGTGTGTGTGTATGTGTGTGTGTGTGTGTGTGTGTGTGTGTGTGTGTGTGTGTGTGTGTGTGTGTGTGTATTGGTGTGTGTGCTTATTGGTGCATGTGTAAGTATTTCTAAAGTATCTCTTTCTCTCTCGGTGTTTGTGTATGTGTGTGTGCGTACGTGCGTGAACACGTGTGTGTATGATTGTGTGTGTGTGTGTGTGTGTGTGTCACTGTGTGAGGGTGTGTGTGTGTGCGTGAACGTGTGTGTGAGTACAAAGACGGGGAGGGGGTGACAGCTAATCTGGGTGTAGCTCAGCGGTGTGTGATCCGGTGTGACTTCATCCTCCGCCGCGATATGCAGCTCGCGCGGTAAGTTACGCCCGTGTGCTCTATCTGCAGTATTAAAAGCTTTCCCAGAAGTCCCCACAGACACAGAGCCATAAATGCCACACGCGCCGCACGCTCTGTTGTTCTCCAAACGCATGTCCTCAGAAACCACCAGCGGCATGAGGAATGGTCACCTCCCGTTTTAATGAATGGCGACACGGTTAATGTGTGTGTTGCATTTCGCTCTGTCTCCTTTTGTTTTATGGCTGACATGGCAATTCTGTTACATGGGCGTAATTGAAGTGCTACCTACATAGCCGGCATCGCCTTTCATCCACATAAGTAACTCAAGCCACGTTTCCATACTAACGACGGTGAAACCCCCCGCAGTCGTCCACCTCTCTCCCCGGTCCATTTGGACCCCCCCCCCCCCCCACTCTGCACTCTCAATGATCTTGTGGTTCCTTCGTGGGCCATTTGCAGTCCATCTCTCCTCCCCGCCGGTTCCCTCAGGTTCTGCCTCCGGTTCCGTTGGGAACCCTCCGTGGTGCCGCGGCGCGGCGCGGCGTGCTGGGCTGCAAGAGCACAATAAGGCTCTGATCCAGTTCAATCAACTACACACATGGGCTCCCTGCCTGCGCCGCACCAGCATATGGTGGTTCTTGGCTCCTTTCAGGTCTCTGTTGATCAGATGCATTTTTTAATGGTTATGTATTTTCTCTCTCTCTCTCTCTCTCACGCCCTCTCTCTCTCTCGTTCTCTCTCTCTCGTTCTCTCATTCTCTCTTTCTCTCTCTCTCTAGCTCTCTCTAGCTCTCTCTCTCCTTCTCTCTCTCTCTCTTTCCCTCGTTCCCTCGCTCCTGCTCGCCTTCTTTAGTTGTGAATATTTTAGTTCAGTGGCGTGCTGCGAAGAGAAAGCTCAGAGCAACAGAGAGGACTGCTGTGCTGCTACTCTGCACAGTTCCTCTGAGGCTCTGCAGAGGTGAGGGCCACATCCACTCCACCCCCCCCCCCCCCCACAAGCACACACACACAAACACACACCCACACACACTCACTCTCTCACCCCATCTGCCCCCCCCCCCCCTCCATCCCAGATGTCTGTCCTCTGCCTCGCCGTTGGTTTGCCACCGTGGCCGCCCGGTCCCAGATGAGTCGGAGTAGATTGGATATTTGGCCCGCCGTGTCTCTGCGGCGCGGGATCGGAGAAGCGGAATGAGTCGGGGGAGAGGCGGCATCGCCGTGGTCTGCCATAGCAACAACAGCACAATGCCCACTGGTGCCCTCACATGCTTGTTTTGCGTAGGCGGTTTTTGTGAACTTTTTTTACCTAGAGCAGGATCCATGTGTGTGTATGTGTGTGAAGGCCATGTCTTCCCCCCAATAGGCAGTAACATGTGTTTGTATGTGTGTGTGTGTGTGTATGTGTATGCTTGTGCATGCATCTGTGTGTGTGTCTGTGTGTACATGTACTGTATAGTGCGTGTACGGTGTGGGCATGCTTCTGTGTGTGTGTGTGTGTGTGTGTGTGTGTGTGTGTGTGTGTGTGTGTGTGTGTGTGTGTGTGTGAGGGCCCCTCTATCTGCAGTGCTCATGAGCCTTACAAGCCTTAATAATGCAACAATTTTCTCGACGCCTCGCAATTCTCCCCCATTTCCCCCTCACTCCCACCCCCCCCCACCCCCACCCTCCCCTCCAAGCGCTCCTCTGTCTCTCGGCCTCGCGTTCTCTCTTGGCTCTCGTCTGATAAATATTTCTCTTTTCACTCCCCGGCGTTCCCCCGCTCCCTCTCTCCCCCTCTTTCTTTCTCTCTCTCTCTCTCTCTCTCTCTCTCTCTCACCCTTCTCTTTGGGTTCTCCGCTGGCCCCCGTGGTCCCGCACGGCCCCCTCGTCTTCCCCACACAACGCCGCTTGTTCTTATTTCCCCGACGCTCCTTTCCGACGCGACTCACTACAACCACCCCCCCCCCCCCACCACCACCACTCCGCCACAAAAGCCCCTGAGCTGAGAGACACCGCCGCCGCCACTACCGCCGCCGCCGGTGTCTTAATCCTCTGCTTCTCCCTCTGATGACGACGCCATGTCAAAAGACGGAGGAATGTGTGAGTGAAGGAGGAATTAGAGAGAGAGAGAGAGAGAGAGAGAGGCAGACAGAGGGAGAGATGGAGAGAGAGAGAGAAAGAAAGAAAGAGAGAGTGAAGGAAGGAAGGAGGTAAAGGAAAAAGTCTGACGTCAGCAAGCCTTCTGCTTCTGCCATTACTAAAGGGCCATGAAACACAGCCAGTGCGGCAGAGAGACAGATATAGATTTTTTGATTGGTGTGTGTGTGTGTGTGTGTGTGTGTGTGTGTGTGTGTGTGTGTGCCAGTGCGTTTTAGTGAGTGCACTGAAACAGTGCACTGTATCTGTGTACAGTGTGAGTGAGTGTGCGAGCGGTGTGTGCCGGCTACTATGGCACGTGTTGAGGTTATACGTCTTGTTTAATATCTAATGACTTTGCTAGCCTTGTCTCACAGGTGCTGTACAGTATGCAGGTTTCACACGCCACGCTTTGTCTGATACAGTGTGTGTGGGTAGATGTGCATTTCGTGCCAGCATTTGTATAAGAATTATTTGTCTGTGTGTGTGTGTGTGTGTCTGTGTGTCTGTGTGTGTGTGAGTGTGAGGTGTGAGTGTGTGTTTTTGTGTATGCGTGTGTGTGTGAGAGTGTGTGTATGCGTGTGTGTGTGTGTGTGTATGCGTGTGTGTGTGTGTTTGTGTGTATGCGTGTGTGTGAGTGTGTGTGTGTGTGTTTGTGTGTGTGTGTGTGTGTGTTTGTGTGTTTGTGTGTTTGTCTAGATGCACCATCTTAGTGGACTAATGAATAAAGGGTATGAAAGTGTCAGCGCGTTAGCACAGCTTTATGCTCTCTTTTGTGTCCCCTCTCGTGCGATACGCATCAGCCCAGATAGACTTTTGCTGGTGTGTGTGCTTATCAGTAAGTATCTGACTCTAATTTACTGTATGTCTATGTGTTGGTAATGTATGTGTGTGTGTCAGCGTAATGTATGCATCTGTGTGTGTGTGTGTGTATGTGTGTGTGTGTGTGTGTGTGTGTGTGTGTGTCTCAGAAGCGAGGTTAATTAAAGAGAGTGAATGGGGAGGGGGGGCTGGTGTGGTGGGGATAGGGGTGGGTAGTACTGGCACACACAGTGACAGGGGGGATGATTCATGGAGTGCAGCTTCTTTACATCGCCTGCCGTTTGTGTCTCTTTAACCACTTCTGGGGCTCTGGCGCAGGATCCCCCCCTCTCATTCTCCCTCTCGCTCTACTCTACCACTTTCTCTCTCTCTCTCCCTCTCTCCTTTTCCCTCTCGCTCTAGTCTACCCCTTTCTCTCTCTCTCTCATTCCCTCTCTCTGTCATTCTCCCTCTCTCTAGTCTACCTCTTTATCTCTCTCTCTCTTTCCCTCTCTCTGTCATTCTCCCTCTCTCTAGTCTACCCCTTTCTCTCTCTCTCTCCATCTCACTCTCACAATCTCTCTCTCATTCTCCCTCTCTCTCTAGTCTCCCCCTTTCTCTCTCTCCATCTCTCTGTCTCCCACTCTCTCTTTTCCTCTCTTCCTCTCTCATCCACTCCCCCCCTTCACTACTTGCACTCCGCCTAACCCCTCCTCTCCCCCCCTCTCTCTCTCTCTCTCTCTTTCTCTCTGTCTCACTTCTTACCCTGTACCTCACCGGAGCATACCCTGCTGCTCACAACAATCCCCTCGTCCCTCCTCCTCCACCTCCTCCCTGCATATACTCTGTTCTCTCTCTCTCTCTCTCTCTCTCTCTCTCCCTCCCTCTTATGCTCTCTCTTCTACTCTCTCTTTCTCTCTGTCTCACTTCTTCCCCTGCACCTCAACAGAGCATACTCTACTGCTCACAACTACCCCCCCCTGCCTCCTCCTCCTTCTCCCCCCCCTGTATATACTCTTCTCTCTCTCTCTCTCTGTCTCTCTCTCTCTCTTGCTGCTGTTCATTCTCTTACCCCTGCAGGGCTTCTACGCCTCGGAGGCGCGCTTTATGGCCTCGCAGATTTATAGCAGAGATTCGGAGCCCTCCAATGGTGTGCGACTAACTCATGAATCAGCGAATGGGGCGAATGAATTGTGATGGGCCACGAGGTGGGGCGGGAAAGGGGCTGTTGAGGAGCTGATGGTGGGTTGAGTGTGTGTGTGTGTGTGTGTGTGTGTGTGTGTGTGTGTGTGTGTGTGTGTGTGTCAGTGTGTGTGTGTGTGTGTGTGTGTGTGTGCGTGTGTGCGTGTGTGCGTGTGTGCGTGTGTGTGTGTGTGTGTGTGTGTGTGTGTGTGTGCGTGTGTGTGTGTGTGTGTGTGTGTGTGTGTGTGTGCGTGTGTGCGTGTGTGCGTGTGTGCGTGTGTGTGTGTGTGTGTGTGTGTGTGTGTGCGTGTGTGTGTGTGTGTGTGTGGGGGGAGACTGTACAGCCATCGCCTGAGGCAGAGAGTGTGTGTCCCATTGCCAGGGGGAGGATTGGGTTGGATGTTTATGGAGCCTTAATTGATGAATGTTTGAATGTAGGGCTGGTGTTGAGATGTGAGTCCTTCTGTATTAGGCCATCCTTAAAAATATTCTTGTTTGCCGTAACCCGACCGACCCGGTCAATATAGGGCCGACCCAAATATTTGTTTTTTTCCCTCTCTAG
The DNA here is from genome assembly GCF_963854185.1 of Sardina pilchardus. Classification (NCBI taxonomy): domain Eukaryota; kingdom Metazoa; phylum Chordata; class Actinopteri; order Clupeiformes; family Clupeidae; genus Sardina; species Sardina pilchardus. The sequence continues at coordinate 9,355,033 of NC_085017.1, forward strand.
TCCGACCGACTTGCCGGTTGCAAATTGCGTTAAGACCGACCGATTTTTTTTTAATTAGGCCTATTTTTCTTCAAACACCCAATACAAATGCAATACAATAATATTATATTTTCTTAAGTATTGTGAATACAAATTGCCTACATACAAACGTAGGCTGCGTTCTTTCTTCCAAATAAAATCCTGTGGCGTCATATGTTTATGTTTGTCATGCGCTACAGGCTGCTTCCAGTCTCATTCACTGCCAGTGGTTCGCGCTTGACTGTTGCCTATAGGCTGCGGCTGTAGCCAAGAAATGTTCGCGGTCAACGTCAAAACTTATACTAGTTCGGGCACTATTATCCACCTGAAAACGCATTAAACACTTGAACATTTAGATGACTTGGCACGAAGTTATATCCAGATATTTTCCCGGACCCATCCCTTCTCCCCATTCGTGTAACGGTGACCGTGTCAACAGACTTAAATGAGACCTTAAGGTTTTGGTGGAAGAAACTCAAAAAATTGAGGACGTGCCAGCATTAAGTGGTTTCTTTTGGATTGAAACATTTAAGTGACCCGTTAAGGGATCGTTCTACTACAGGCTAGCAAGGACAGCTATTCTTCAAGTGGTTAAGAACTAGCTACTGGTGGAGAAAAGAAAGCAACGTAATGTCTCTGATTTGTAGGTTGCATTGACACGTCGTAGCGGTGGATGCAAGTATAACCGTATAATCTAGTTACCAGTAAAATCATTGAAATGAACATATTATTTTTTTCATAATATATTTTCATATGATATATTTTTTGTTTACTTCTCTGACAGTAGGCTACAGCATATTTAAAGCTATAGGGCCTAGCCTACATTTTAGTCAAGTCAAGTTTATTTGAATAGCACATTTTATACACAGAGGTCATTCAATGTGCTTTAGACACAAAGCAAATAGTAACAAATAAGAGCAGAGAAGGGCAATATAGTCAAAGAATAATTCAAAAGGTAAAGATCATTATAAAGCAAGAATTTAAGCAAGAGTGTTTGTGTGTTGTTACAACAAATTGGATCTAGTCATAGGTGTGCAGATAACATACTGTTAATGCACCCTCTATAAAGTATGATGATTTTTGTTAAGTCACGTTCAGAAATATTACTATATTGCCAAAAGTATTGGGTCACCTGCCTTGACCCCCATATGAACTTCAGTCACATCCTATTCTTAATCCATAGGGCTTAATATGACATTGGTCCACCTTTTGCAGCTATAAGAGCTTCGACTCTTCTGGGAAGGCTTTCCAAGGTTTAGGAGTGTTTATGGGCATTTTTGACCATTCTTTCAGAAGCGCATTTGTGAAGTCACACACTGATGTTGGACGAGGAGACTGGCTCTCAGTCCCCTTTAATTCATTCCAACGGTGTTCTATTGGGTTGAGGTCAGGTGCAGGCCAGTCAAGTTCTTCCACACCAAACTCTGTCATCCATGTCTGTATGGACCTTGCTTGGTGCACGGGTACACAGTCATGCATATACCTTGTGGAAAGCCTTCCTAGAAGAGTTGAAGCTGTTATAGCTGCAAAGACTGGACCAACGTCATATTAAACCCTATGGATTAAGAATAGGATGTGACTGAAGTTCATATGGGGGTCAAGGCCGGTGACCCAATACTTTTGGCAATATAGTGTGTGTCGTGTGTGTGTGTATGTACATATATATATATATATATATAACATGCAAATGTTTTTAAATTCATACCAACAAAATCGCCGTGACCAAAAATGTACCTTTTTTTTTTACCTTGAATCTTGAAAAAAAAAATATTTGCCTACCTACCGACCCAATTATTTTTTGGGGGGGCTGTTACTGCAAACAAAGATATTTTTAAGGATGGCCTTAGGTCTGAGACAGTGCACTTGTTCCATTATTATTTTTTTTGTGTGTGTGTGTGTGTGTGTGTGTGTGCGTGTTAGCATATCCCTCCTGGACTTATTCACTTGGTTTAATATGTACTTTTACAGTTTACGGTGATTCGTTCTTGGATCGGAAAAGTGTCTTTGGGTTTTGTGTTTTCATTCATCGCGAGATGCCAGTACAGTTTTGCTTACCGATTGTGTTCTCTGTCTTCCTCTCTCCCCCATTCTCTCTCTCTCTCTCTCTCTCTCTCTCTCTCTCTCTCTCTCTCTTTCTCTCTCTCTGTCTCTGTCTATCTCTTCCTCCTTCACTCTTAGCTTTCTCTCACCCCAGGTAGTCTTCCTGTGCGTAACCCCTCCCCCCTCCCCCCTTTGCCCTACCGTACCCGCCATCTCCATGGCCTCCAGACCCGCCCTCTCCTTCCTATTGGCCGTGCTGGCCTGCACGGGGCCTGCGCGCCCCTCCCCTCCCTTGCTGCTGCGGCCCCGGGAGAGAGAGAGGGACTCGGGCGGCGCGTCCGGCGGCGTCAACATCGCCGTGGTGCACTCGGGCTCCTCCCTGCTCCTGGACGCCGGCGGCGGCGGCGGCAGCGGAAGGGGCGTCCGAGGCGGCGGCGGCGGCGTCGGAGGGGGAGGAGGGGGCTCGGGCCGCGGAGGAGGAGGAGGTGGTGGCATGGGCGGAGGAGGCTGGGCCGGCACGGTGGGCGACAGCGTGGTCACCCCCTCGGGCTCGGCCAACGTCATCTGGCTGACGGTGAACGAGAGCAGCCCCGGGAGCCTGCTGCTGCAGCTGTGCGACCTGCTGGCCACCACGCCGCTGCAGGGCCTGGTGTTCGAGCAGGAGCGGCCGCCGCCGCTCGACCAAGCCCCGCTGGCGCCCATGCTGGAGTTCGTCTCCGCGCAGACCGGCGTGCCCATCGTGGCCGTGGGCGGAGGGGCAGGGCTCGGCAGAGAGCCTCAGGTGAGTAAGGGTGTGAGGTGGGCATCACCCATAGAGGTTGGCCTACACAAAAATGATCCAAAGCTGCCATCTTTGCCCATTTAAGGAGATCCGGGTGTTAATTGAAGCTAACTACCTATGGCAAGTTACATTGCAAGTTAGCTCCGGTGTAGCAAAAATCTAAGTTTACCGTCTTAACATACCGAAGATCACATGAGCCACTCTAAGACACAGGACAAAAGTGTGTTGAGCAAAAAGTCTGCATTTCAGACTTCTTCGTCCCCATGAGAGTTTAACAGGTCCGATAGTTCAAATACCCCATGTTATTTTCCCGTAGGAAAAATCACAAGATACCGAATCTCAAAGACGGTGGCTTTTTTGTAGGCGAACTTCAGAGGTCTATGACAACCGGTTGACCCGGGTTTCACTCCCAAACCCACCCGCTGTGAGTCTGTGCCGCTTTCAATAGAAGAGTGTGCTAAATATTACTTTTACTCTGGTTATGTTATGTAGCGCATTAGACTCATTTATCCAAAGTGACCTACATAGTCGAAGTAAGAAAAGGAAAGAATAGAAAAACAAGATTTTGGATGAAAGCCATTAAAGACATAGTCAATCCAAAGTGCTCTTTATCAACATAATCAGAGTAGGAGAAAAAAAGGAATAGACCTCGAAAAAGTAGATACTGGAAAGGAAGGCATTAAAGGTACAGTACAGTCAAAGATCCTTGATTACTCCTCTCTGGTACAGTCATATTGCCTATGTTGTTTAGCAGATACAGTACTGGCCGCGTTTCCCAGATTTGTTAAGAAGCTCTTACAGTAAGTGCTAAGAACTTCTTAGGAGCGTTCTTAGAGCGTTCTTAGAGTGCTCCTAAGAAGTTCTTAGCAATTAAAAGGAATCTGGGAAATCCGGCCACTGGCAGTTTCTGGTCTGCGCTGGGTGTCTAGTCTGTTTTGTACATGTTCAGAAGTCAGTGCTCATAAAGAGTTCAAGCAGTTAAGTTATTTAACATGAGGAGAGGAGAGTTTAACCTGAGACTATTCCTCAACTGAACGGATTGGGCACTTGGAATGAACCGGGCACCAATAGACACTTTTGTCCAAAACAACTTGCAACAACATAATCAGAACAGGAGAGGAAAGGATAGAGCAATTAGATATTGGCGAAAAAACACGGGAAAATAAGGCATTCAAGGGACAGTCTACTACTAATATAATACACCTTTGGTCAAAAGTGTTTTCACGCATAATCCTGGCTCTTATTCATTGGAAAAATACTCAGCCATGCACTATTCTAGTCAATCATGGAAGGGCTGAGCTTAAAATGTTTCCTGAATCGAGGACTGTGCTTTAAAAATATCTGAACTGATGTCATGAAAGTTATAATCTATAATTTCAGTCTAATACATGTTTTTCTAGATTTAGTGTTCATACTTCATACACAGTCCCTGCTCTGTAAATTGAAAAAGTGTCAATGTTGTTGAGCGTAAATATCATATATGTTGAGCTCATTGCTCTGCTCAGTGCACTGCATTCCTGCGAGCGATAGTTTTGGGTCTCTCCAGAGAGGTCTAAAAACTATCTTTTAAGCTTACACTTATTGATTACGTGGTTGCTATGGTATTTGTTTATTTTCATTGTTGATAGTTAATATCGTATTGACATTATTGTTATTTAGCTATTTAATGGTAATCAAAAACAGTTTACTGTTGACTACCATTTACTGTTAACTATTGTATTGTTTTACTTTGTACTGTATAAGTTGCTTTGGACAAAAGCGTCTGTTAAATTCCAGCAGAATTGGACACTGTACCTTTAACATATCTGATGCAAGTGAAGACCATTTGTGTGAATGAAGTTGGCTAGAGAGATAGGAAATCCTTTTTCATTAGCCCAACTGCACAACTGAATGACAATTCTCCTTTATCTACATTTCAAATCAACTAAAGTTGATCAAGCAGATAAGTGCTACTTGACACAGTGCTTAAGAAGACACACGCTCTGCCGTAGAATTGCCATAGTCGCACATAGTTGTCTTAGATGGCATAGTTCTCCTTGTTCTCTGATGTTAACATATAAGGTAAGCAACTTTGGTCTCCCAAAATCATGCTCAGATACTATTTTACAAAGCCCACTTGCAACCCTATAATTAGGCTGGGGAATCCTATTATGATATCTAGTGCTCCCCATGCTTGGCTGACACTCACATAAATAGATAAGTGAGCTAACTTTACGCTGTTTGGCTGTCTTGCAGTACCTAACTTTTACCTGAATCTCCTCTGAAACTGGTTACGTAGCATGTAGAGGGGGCAGTGATCAGTGGGATGTTTTTAGTCACAGTCTGTATTTCCTTCAGATCTTCAAATCCTCAGATCCTCAGATTTTTTTAGTGGTTATTTCAAAGTCAGAGTCATTTGCGCATGAAGAAGGAAACAACCATGTTTCCGGTTCAGTGTAGCTTTCTGGCCATGCTCCAAACTGTCCTTATTCATCAAAGCTTGGGTAAAAGTGATTTTCCATAGTCCTCTAAAGTTGGCTACAAAAAAGCTGCCCATATAAGGAGATCTGGTCTCTTGCGATTTTTCCTGTGAGAAAATAACATGAAGATTTTGAACGATCACACCCGAGAGTTGAAGAAGAGATGAAGCATTTTGCTCTACACACTTTTGTCCTCTGCCTTCGAGTGGGTAGTGATCTTCAGTACATTTAGATAGCAAACTTTGATTGGTTCACCCCAGAACTAACTTGCAGTCAGTAGTACTGTGATCTTCAGTACTGTGTAGGCCTACTGTACTGGGTACTGTGATCTTCAGTAAATTTAGAATGCAAACTTTGATTGGTTCACCCCGGAGCTTGCAGTGCAGCCATACTGTAGGTAGTTAGCTTCAATTAACACGTGGATCTCCTTATATGGGCAAAGCTTTGTGTCCTCTTTGTAGGCGAATTTCAGAGGTCTATTCTCTGTTGTTTTAAACTCTTCTTAAGTCATCCCTGCAGTTCACTTGATAGAGCTTTGTGTAGCCAGCAACATTGGTTGAGCTCCCTCTGAGAACTGTTATTGATTCAAAAAAAGGAATCCAATTTCTATACTGTCAGAGAGCTCACTGAGTTTGCATACTGTAGCTACTCAATGTTGCCTTTCAATAACACACTCATGAGTCCCTGAGCAGAGCACAGCTTTAAAACCTCCCCAGATAACACAGACCCTCGGCCACACACAAACCTTTGGGTATCAGTATGCGTTCGTCGATGTGGACGTTTTTTCTTGGGCTGAAAGCGCGAGCTTAGCGTAAAAAATGTAAATGTTATCGTGCATGTACAGGTGAGCGGCGGGAGAGAGGCGCTGGTGTTAGCGGCGAGCGGAGCACCTACGCTGCGATCAATATTCATCCCTGGCTGTCAGGCTCCTCGGAGCTCTCCACCTGTAACCTGGATGTATGTTTATCTAGCTAAGGGAGAGACCAGCGCGGCGCAGTGAGAAGAAGAACATTATTTATTTAGAGCTTGCTGCGTCCAAGACTTCACCCCCCCCAAAAAAAAAAAAACAGCAAGAGGGAAAAGTTGTGCGAGTGTCTCCTGCAGCGGTTTGGCTTCTTAAACATCAAACCCCATTATATCACTTTAAGAGATCGTGAGTTTATATCTTTGGAGTGCGCTTTCATTCCTGGAGATTCTTAATGGGCTCATTTGGGAGATTAATTGGCACAAGAACCCTTTAAGAAAATCCTCTGGTGCTTTCCCGGATCTCAATCGATGGGTGATGTAAGGACTGAAAGGAAATCGTCACACACACACTGAAACGCTCAAACACACACACACACACACACACACACACACACACACACACACACATAGATACACAGACACACACACAGACACACACACACGCACACACATACTTACTCCCTGTCATACACCCCCACTCTGATATGTTGGCTACTTAGCAACAGCTGACTGACATGATTTAATTTGATGAGTTTATATTGGGTCGGAGATTTGAATATGTGGTTATCCATGGTAAGTCAGATTGAATTCCATGCTCATTTACAAATTAATGCGTTTCCCTCAAATAAATGATATGGCTATTTTAAAGACTAGTCTGATGTGAAATGAAATATGGGACAAGTGAACTCATACGCTCTGCTCAAAACATAGTGATCCCCCCCCCGCCCAACCTCGCTCCAACTCCCCCCACACCGGAATCAGACAATGCAACGAAAGCATAATATTAATCAAATTCAAATTAACCTCAATCAGAAAATTGCAGGCACACACAGTCTAATCATGACGCACCAGGTGCGGAACTCTGCACCAGGTGCATCTGTCATACACCGACTGTGGCTACCCCTGAGAAGCAAGCTACACATTAGCACTGCAGACTTCACACACACACACACACACACACACACACACACACACAGAACTCAACTCCTGTCTTGCCCGCATCCTGGGAAAAAAAATTGCAGACCGGAATAATGAGAGACGCAGCGTTCCCAAAAGCAGAGTCTCCAGAGACGTCCCGAGCTCCCCCTGAACAGACAGTCATCCCAGAGCTCGGCAAAGGCCTTTAATTGCTCCAATCAGGGCAGTAATTAATTGCATCAGATGTTTAAATATTTCGGTCAAGGTAACTCTGAGGGCTTTTAATTGAGTGGGGTTCGGCCTTCTGGGGAATTTGATATTATTTAATGTGAAATTCAATTACGGTTAGGAAGGTCCCATGCCACTCTCATTACTCCCAACCTTCTCATCCACGCTCCAGTGTACTTTAAACCCTGTGGTCGGTCTTCATCGGGTCTTGACAGCATATTTTCCCCTCTTTTGCGGGCAGAACCCACACAATATTGGCCGGAAAATTGACCAGAGGGAAATGCGTAGCTCTTCCCAACTGAATGCTTTCAACCTCTCCCCCAAGTCCCTCAGTGCATATCGGCACAGCAGGGGTCAGAAATTAACTGCCGTTTTTTAAAAATTGAAGTTGTCTGAGAGGGCGACTCAAGTGCATGATCGCCCCCGCCACTTCTAGGATCAATCTGCGAAACATTATTCACACCCAGCTTAGCCTCTTCCACACAATGCCACTTGGCTTATGGTGCCCTCGCTTATCCAGCCTCTGGTTCCATCGCCTGCTTCCCCTCCATCTGTCTGTGTGTGTGGGGGAGTTTGCACTGAATTTTTTACGCCGCCCCCCTGTGCGTACTGGGAATACCTGTGCGATCCTTACAAGGAGTTTCGGGACTTTGGCCAGAGACATTGCCGGACGTGATGTCTCTTGTTGCCAAAGATTGTACACATTCTGAGCGCTGGGCTCCCAAATGAGGGTCTTGGAGGTTGCTATACAACAAGAGGGCGCAAAATGTGCAGAATGACACCAGTTTAAGTCTTGAAGTGTGAACAGATACAATTTGTTATAGTATATAAGTATAACAAAATGAAGATATCCGTGAATTTATTTCATTAGGTTGTGAGGCTTGAATTCATTTATTGTATGTTGCATAGCAGCGGAATGTACGTTGCAAAAAAATAATGCCCCAGTTAAGATCAAAGTGTGGCCAAAATTTGCATGCACCACAGTTCAGATTCTGCAGCCGTGGGCTTGTGGTGCTTTTGCTGCTTGTAAAAAAAAAGTGAATTTCTGACAAATGTACGCCTGCTTCGTGTGCAGAATCACATCATAATACATACATCACGCCACACAGCCAGCGTATAGATTGCTAATGGCATGTATAGGGTGCTGTGCACTGTATGACTCTAATGTACAATGCAGACAGATGTATATTACCAAACACAGAATGAGGAATAGTGTTTTTAAAATGTACCATCAGTGTGCTCTAGATAGATGCGGTGCTGAACGAACAAGCTCTGCTATGTATGACATACATGCCTTCACCCCACCATAAGTGCTTTTGGTCTAAAAATGTCACTTAAATGTCTGAGATGCAAATGGGACCGAAGTACCCCCAAAAAGAAAGAGAGGCTTCTGGGAAATCTTTTAGCCCTCGTCTCCAGAGAGACGCCGTCGCTCTGCAGGGGCCAGACTGATTCAGGGCATCTGCGGCATCGGCAAGTCCAGTCGTTTTTTTTTTATTATTTCTTTTTTTTATTCCGGGGGTGTCTCTGCATTGAACCGGCAGTCCCGGGGCCATTATGTTTTTACTGCTAACAATTAAAGAGCCAAGTGCCGCTGCACGCGAACGACCGAGCGAACGCACGAGAGAGAGAGCTGCGTCGACCCATTTCAGGAGAAACACACAGCTGTGAGCTGGTAATACTCCAAGCCCTTTTTTTTGCAGCCTTTTATGCTAATGACCTGCCTGTGAATCCAGAGAAGGAGGCAAGGCTGCAGGCTTTACGAGGCAAAGCCGCTCAGCTGGGAGAATCTGTAGCTGGGGCGGCGGGAGGCAAGGGTGGGGGGGGGGGGGGGTGAAGTTGCTCCATTACAAAGTATTTTTCTTTCTGTCTGTCTCTCTCTCTCTCTCCCCCTCTCTCTCTCCTCATCTTTTCCTTAAGACTATTCCTCTCTTATCACCCTGTTCTTAATTCTCCATGCTCGCAAAAGAATGTTTGGATGGCGGGCGTGCGTTAGAAATCTCCTCGTCCTAAAAGCCCGGGCGAAAGTGTCTCATAATAACGACCCTTTTTATGCCAGCGTGTAACAGCCGTGAAGTTCCATGCTTCATTCACATTACAACGCCTACCGGAGTTTGAAGTTAAAGAACACAGCCCACAAAACCGTTAAAAGGGGGATTTTGTATTTTTTCAAGCCATAAATTCCCACCACCGCCGGAGGAGAGGGGTGAAAAAAAAAAGAAAAAAAAGATAGCCTGCCCCTAAATATTGAGGTGAGACTTGGGGGCGTGTTTTCGAAGGACGCTTTCACCAAAGGTCTGTGTCTTCGCCGTGTGATTTATCTAATGCGCCAAATGAATTGCCACGCATCAGCATTACCCGAGCCTTCACCGTGGGTCCACGGCTACTGGCAGTGCAGCACTTAGCAGTAACCCCATGCTAGTAAAACGGCCTCTAATGTGCGGATGCTCGTGAAGGCCTTTATTAGCTGCCTCAGTAGCTTAATGGTTATACTCGTTGCTAGTAGGTGGACCTCCAGGTGGCTGGGCCATTATGGATGAGGGGGAAGTATCAGGGTTAGGCAGAGAGAGGGGAACTATGGGTACTATAACCGCCGGCGGCCATGACACATTTATTCTCAGGTGAAATGAGGTAGTGCTGTGAAATACACGGCCTGGTGTTATTTTATCTGTATGGTTGCGTAATTTGCGAACGGAAACAGTGTTTGGCTCAGGGTTTGGGGGCATGTTTTGTTTAAAAAAAGACTTTTCCAGAACATTATGCATTCCCAGAATTACCTCCACTACCACATCTATGTTAGTCTGCCTCTGTGATAAGGCTGGTGTAACAACGGCCACTTAATACAAATCTTATGCCTCGCTTCAAGAAGTCTTATCGCAAACACAGGCAGGCATGCACACTCTCTCTTTCTCGCGCTCTCTCTCTCACACACACACATACACAGAGTCACACATATACACACTCACATACCCACACACACACACACACACACTCACTCTGTCTCTTTCTCTCACACACACATACAGTACACACACACACACTCACTTTCTCTGTTTGTCTGCCTGTCTCTCTCTCTCTCTCTCTCTCTCTCTCTCTCTCTCACATACACACACACACTCTCTCACACACACACACACACACACATACACACACACACTCCAGGCACCTTCAGCCGTGAGAAACTCTTTCGCAGTATTTACAGTGCTGGTCACCTTCACCAGAGCAGCAGCAGCAGTACTGGTGGGGCTTTGCAACGTGGCCAGGAATTAACGAAAAAAAAAAAAAAAAACCCAAAGACAAAAAAAAGAAAAAGAAAAAAAAACAACAGGACACAGAGTCCTCAAGGACGGCTGATGTCATGCCAGGAGCAGGGGCTCATGAATAGCAATGAGAGTCCAACGCCCCACTTCCCCTCCGCTGCCTCTCCACTGCTGCTCTCATGCAAACGCCCATTGATTTCCTGCGCTCACTTTGTTTTATTTCAGCCCCAGAAATTGCTTTGTGCAAACTGCACTCATGTTAGGGGGGGGGGGGGGGGGGGGGCGGGGGGGGTTGTGTGTGTGTGTGTGTGTGTGTGAGTGTGAGCGGGGTGGGGGGGGCGGGGGGTGCCTCCAGAGAAATGTCGCTTCATCTGTGGAGCGAAAAAAAATACTACGCCCCAGTACTGTTACGACCACCCCACACCCCACCCCACCCCCTCATGCCCTCTTCAGTGCATCAACTGTGCCGGTCCCGGCTCCACTAATGGGTTAACGGCCCACACCTGGGTTGAGGGTTTGGACCGTATAAAGAGTCGTTGCTCTCTCTGTAGGTCACCCCTGTGTTCGATACAGTCCTGTTGTTTTTACAGCACACCCACCTTCTCTCCTTCTCTATCTCACTCGCCCGTTCCAACATCATAATCAGACGTTACTGTACGCCCATGCCGTCACGTGTACTGTTTTTTCTCCCCTCCATATTCTTTTTGACGGCAGTTCTGAAATATTTCTGATTACTTTTAAAAATGCATGTTCTGGTTAATAATACCATACCGTGATTGCCTGCCTGACTCCCACTGAACGTTGCGGTTCTGAGCCAACCGTAAGAAGTGCTATTTCAAAGCGAGGCCAGGGAGAGATTGTAGGGAGTGTTTATAGCTTGCGGTGGGCATGTGTTGTGTGGGTCAGAGACACGGCACGGCACAAGTCTGCCCATTGAAGACTGAAACCTTCCCTCCCATCCTCTCCTACTCCTCCTCCCCCCCCCTCCTCCTCCTTCTCCTCCTTCTCCTCCTCCTCCTCCTCTTCTTCTTCTTGTCTGCTTCCCCTCCTTTTCCTCCCTTCCTCTCCTCTTCCTCTTCCTGTTCTTCTTATCTGCCCCCCTTCCTTCCCTTCCCCCGTTCCTCTCCTCCTCATCTCTCCTCCTCTCCTTCGTCCTCCTCTCCTCTCCGCCCCTCCCTGCTCTCCAGGAGAGCGGCTCCATCTACTTGCAGTTCACGTCCTCCACGGCCCTGCAGCTGGAGGTCATCTTCGAGGTGCTGGAGGAGTACGACTGGACGGCCTTCTCGGTGGTGTCCACGCGTTACCACGGCTACGAGGAGTTCCTGGACATGGTGGAGGGCATCACGGACGGCTCGTTCATCGGCTGGGACAAGAAGAGCGTGGTGATGCTCAATCTGACCGGGGACCCAGGGGGTGCGCACACCCGCCGCATGCTGAAGGAGAGCGAGGCCCAGGTCAGCGGCTCCATCAGTCTCTGTCCCGCTATTTATAAATGTCGCTCGCGCCAGCCCGCAGCTCTCGGGGTCGTCCTCTCTATCTCTCTCTCTCTCTCTCTCTCCCTCTCTCTCCCTCTCTCTCCCTCTCCCTCTCCCTCTCTATCTCCCTCTCTCTTTCCCTTTCTCTCCCTCTCTCCCTCTCTCTTCCTCCCTCTTTTGTCTTTCTCTTTATATAGCTTCCTGTCACTCATCCCTATTCTCTCTGTCTGACTCTCTTAACTCACGTCTCTCTCTCTCTCTCTCTCTCTCTCTCTCTCTCTCTCTCTCATTCTCTCTTTCTCTTGCTCTAACTCTCTTAACCCCCCCCCCAATCCCCATTCTCTGTCTCTGATTGTTTCTCCTACTTCACCTGCACCCCTCTCTCTCTCTCTCTCTCTCTCTCTCTCTCTCTCCCCCTCCATGTCTCCTTTGTGCTCTTCTTTCTTGTTTTCTCTTTCAGTTGTGTAGCCCGGCCTGCCCCTCATTCTCCTCGGGCCCCACCCTCTCCTCCCTGTGTCTTTCATCCTCCCCTGTGCACTCTCTCGTTTTATCCTCTTCTCCCCAGTCACAATGCACTCTCTCCATCCATCCATCATCCTCCTCCTACTCTACCTCTCTTTGCCTCTCTTCTCGTGTCCCCTCCGTACCCCCTCTCTATCACTCACTCTCTCTCTCTCTCTCTGTCTCTCTTTCTCCCTTTCACTCCATCTCTCTCTCTCTCTCCACCGCTCTCTCTCTCTATCACTCTCTCATCTGGATCTGATCTCACCCCTCTTCTATCTTTGCTCTCTCTCTCTCCCTCTTTCTCATTTGTCTTCCTCCCTTCCTGCGTGGCCTTTAAAACCGGCGTAAAAAAAGAAAGGGAGGTTAAGGAACCCCCGGAAAGAGGAGATGGCATCACAAATGTTACGGATCAGAGTGGCGCTAACACACATTTCGCGTCTGACCCCCCTCTCCCTGGGGGCTCTGCTGTTTATGCATGTGTTGGTTGCCCCCCCCAACACCCCCTGCCCCCCTCCCATGCCATCCCACCCACACACACTCCCCTGCCACTTTCCACCCCCTGCCAGCCATAGATATTAGAAAGCTCGATGCCGCATTGTCCGTTGAGCTCTATTAGATGTGCGTACGCGACCACAGCCACCATATTGCTGGGGGCAAACACCTTGGGCAACACGTGTTGGCAATCAGAGACACCTGTTGATGGCCTCCAGTGATTGTTGGCCTCACCAAGATGGCGTTGCTATTTAGGTGTGTTCTGGAGCCCAGTGCGGTATCTAGCTTTGTAATATCTATGCCGTTATTTACGTACGTTCTCGAGCCCCGATGCGGTATCTAGCTTTCTAATATCTATGCCGTTAGTTACGTACGGTCTAAAGCCCAATGCGGTATCTAGCTTTCTAATATCTATGCCGTTATTTACGTACAGTACGTTCTAGAGCCCCGATGCGGTATCTAGCTTTGTAATACTGTATCTATGCTGCCAACCTCTCCCCACTCTGGCTGGAGTGATTAAGGAAGCAGTGCACTGGCTGGAGAGGGTTTTAATCAGCAGCTGATTGGGAAGTGCGCATCAGAGAGCGGGGCGGGCGCCCAGCAGCTGCGGGAGGAACTAACCCCGGCTCCCTGATCACGAACGCAACCCCCCCCCACACACACACACACCTCCGCAGTTCTCCTCCCTCTCTTCCCTCGTTTTTCTCTCTCTCTCCCCTCGTCCTCGTCCTCGTCCTCGTCCTCGTCTCCTCCTGTTCGCGCGGCTCTTTTGCGGTTGATGCCCGGGCTTGTTTTTGGTTTAGCTCCTCGGCAACTCTCATTAGCACTCCTCCCCCCATCCCCTTCTCTCTCTCTCACTCTCTATCCCCTTCTCTCTTTCTCTCTCTCCATCCCCTCCTCTCTTTCTCACTCTCTGTCTCGGTTGCATCTCAGTGTCTCACTCTCACTTTACATCATTCTGTTGTTCCTCCTTCACACTGTTTCTCTCCTTCCCTCGCTCAGTCTCTTTTTGTCACTGTCTCACTCTGTTTTTCTTTCCTTTTTCCCTCCTGTGTGACTTTTTCCTGTCTTTCACTTCCTTCTCTGTGTGTGTTCTTTTCTTGTCTTTCACTACTGTACATCTCCTGTGTGTTCTTTTCCTGTTTTTCACTGCCTCCTCTGTGTGTGTCCTTTTCTTGTCTTTCACTGCCTCCCATGTTCTCCATGTTTCTCTGCCTTACTCTCCCCACTTGTCCTCTGCTGCAGATGATTCATCCCTTCCTTCCCCCTTGTCCTTCTCTCTCTCTTATTCATTGCTTCTTTCTCTCCGTATCTCGCCGTTCGTC
>NC_085017.1:9374498-9429498 GCF_963854185.1 Sardina pilchardus
ACATTTAAGGAGCCCTATCCATCACGATCATGTTGTGTTGCCTCTCGGCAGACGAATGAGAGGAGGAGAAGAGAGGAGAGGAGAGGAGAGGAGAGGAGAGGAGAGGAGAGGAGGAGAGGAGAGGAGGAAAGGAGAGGAGGAGAGGAGAGTAGTCAGAGGAAGGGACAAAAGGAGGAGAGTGAGTCAGTGGAGAGTTGGAGAGTGAAAGGAGAGGGGGAAGGGGGAGAGTGAGAGAAGGAGAGGAAAATAAAGAGAGGGATCAAGTGGACACAGTGAGAGAAGGAGGAGAAGGGAGGAGAGCAGGAGACTGAAATGAGAGGGGGATGAGGAAGAGAGTGAGAAATGACTTGAGTGAAAGGAGGGGGGAAGAGGAGGAGGGGGAGAGGGGAGGGGAGGAGGGGAAGAAGAGGAGGGAAAAATAAAGATAGGGAACAAGTGAGCAGTGAGAGAGAGAAGAGGAGGAGGAGGAAGATGAGGAAGAGTAGGGCTGCAAAACAATTAATCAATTCATCGACTAGCTGTTGTCTTTTAAATTAAATTAATTAGCAAATATTTTGTAATCATTAATCAATTGTTATTTTGAAAGTAAACTACCTGAAAGTTCGCTGAATTATCCTCCTTTAACTTATTTCTGCTTTATTTGCTCCTTTATGACAATACACAAAACATCTGTGGTACATGGACTTTTCGAGTCATTTGAGGACATGTGCTTGGACTAAGTGAAACACTTTTCACCATATTTTACCATTTTTTTCCTTTAAACGACTGCTTGTTAAGCTCGTAATTGTTAGTTGCCGGCCGGGAGGAGTGTGGGAAGAAAGGAGTGAGTGAAGGATAGAGAGACACAGGGGGAGATGAAGAGAGTGAGACAGTGGGCAGTGAGAGGAGAGGAGAGGAGGATGAAGAAAGTGAGACAGTGGGAAGTGTGAGAGGAGAGGAGAGGAGGATGAAGAGAGTGAGACAGTGGGAAGTGTGAGAGGAGAGGAGGATGAAGAGAGTGAGACAGTGGGCAGTGAGAGTGAGAGGAGGATGAAGAGAGTGAGACAGTGGAAAGTGTGAGAGGAGAGGAGGATGAAGAGAGTGAGACAGTGGAAAGTGTGAGAGGAGAGGAGGATGAAGAGAGTGAGACAGTGGGAAGTGTAAGAGGAGAGGAGGATGAAGAGAGTGAGACAGTGGAAAGTGTGAGAGGAGAGGAGAGGAGGATGAAGAGAGTGAGACAGTGAGAAGTGTGAGAGGAGAGGATGAAGAGAGTGAGACAGTGGAAAGTGTGAGAGGAGAGGAGGATGAAGAGAGTGAGACAGTGAGAGTGAGAGGAGAGGAGGATGAAGAGAGTGAGACAGTGGAAAGTGTGAGAGGAGAGGAGGATGAAGAGAGTGAGACAGTGGAAAGTGTGAGAGGAGAGGAGGATGAAGAGAGTGAGACAGTGGGCAGTGAGAGTGAGAGGAGAGGAGGATGAAGAGAGTGAGACAGTGGAAAGTGAGAGTGAGAGGAGAGGAGGATGAAGAGAGTGAGACAGTGGAAAGTGTGAGAGGAGGATGAAGAGAGTGAGACAGTGGGCAGTGAGAGTAAGAGGAGAGGAGGATGAAGAGAGTCAGACAGTGGAAAGTGAGACTGAGAGGAGAGGAGGATGAAGAGAGTCAGACAGTGGGCAGTGAGAGTGAGAGGAGGATGAAGAGAGTGAGAGGAGAGGAGTGTGGAGAGGTGGAGATTGAGACGTCCTCTGGTTCCCGACAGCGTCGCGTGGCTTCGCTTCTCTGGAGCTGCCACACTCACAAACAGCTGCTGCAGTTGCACTGGACCGAAATACTGTATAACACAGAGCGTCTCATAAATTATACATCATAAATCAAAACACTCGTTTACCACTGGAGGAGAAGGATGACAAAAGAGGGGTAGGGTGTGTGTGTGTGTGTGTGTGTGTGTTGGGGGGGGGGTGGGGTTGGGGTTGGAGATTTATTGGGGAAATCTCGTAAAAATAAGGTGCATGTCACTCTTGTAATGAGGGGAATAAAAAATGAAAGCGTGTCCACTGTAAAGAGAGAAGTCTCCCTCCACACAAAGAAAAAGATAAGAAAGACTGAGTGAATGAACGGAACAGAGAGGGTAGAGTTGAAAGAAAAATGCTGACAAATTCTTAATGAATTTCATTCGTGCGGGTTTCAAGGTTGAACGCTGTCAGTTGCAACACACTCCTCTCTCACTCACGGCTGCTCTGAGGCACGCCGTTGCCATGACTACGTGCCAGAGCATCTCTGTCTCCCTCTCTCCCTCCCTTTCTCTCCCTCCCTCCCTCTCTCTCTTCCTCCCTCTCTCTTCCTCTCTCTCTCTCTCTCTCTCTCTCTCTCTCTCTGTCTGTCTCTGTCATTCTCTCGCATCTTGAGAGCTCTGATGGGCTGGCTGTTAAAGATGAGCTGAGGGTCTCAGAGTGCAGCTGGGAGTCGGACACCACGGGGGGGTGGGGGGGCGGGGGTTGCGGGGGCACACAAGTGGCGCTCCCCAGAGGTGTTGGCAGCTGGATGCGGCTGCCACCTCCTGCCTCCCTTCCTTCGCTTTCTCTCTCCATCCCTCTCTCCTTCCTGCCTCCCTCCTTTTCTCTCTATCCCTCTCTCCTTCCTGCCTCTTCTCTCTCTCTATCCCTCTTTCCCTCCCTCCTTTCCTCTCCATCTCTCTCTCTCCCTCCCGCTCTCCTATTCTCTCTCTTTTCTCTTTTTCTCCAACCCCCTCCCTCTCTGACTCTCCCCATCTATCCCCCTCAGTCTCTCTCTCTCGTTTGCTCTCCCTCCCTCTCTCTCTCCCTCTCTCTCTCTCTCTCTCTCTCTCTCTTTTTCACACTGTATTCAACCTCCTGGCTCATTCATTGTTCATTTTTTATTCTGTCTCTTTTATTCAGTCGTTTGTCGCTATGTCGCTCTCATTCACTCTTTCATTCTGCCCACTTATCTCTTCATTCCTTCTGCCCATTCTTCCGCTCGTGCTCTCCTTCTTTTTGGGCCGCTAATTGTTCCTTTGATTCACTCGCTAATTCACACTTGTATCTGGTAATTCAGTCACCCATTCATCATTTCACCCCCATCTGCTCCTCGTCACCCGTATGGATTCAGCTCACACTAAACACACATTGTTTATTATGGTAGTTTGTTCATTCATCCATCCATCCATCCATCCATCCATCCATCCATCCCTCAATCCAGCCATCTGCCTTTTCATTCATCAATTCACTCATTCATACATTCATTCATTCATTCACTTTACCTTCATTCATTCACCTTACTCATTCATTCATTGATCCATCCACCTGCCTGTTCATTCATTCATTCATTCATTCATTCATTAATTCATTCGTTGGTTCGTTGGTTCGTTCATTCGTTCATTCATTCATCTATCTATTCATTCAGTCTTTCCCATTACATGCTCCGTATGCTTGCTTTAAGTGTGCGCTGCTCTAGCTGGGCCTCCTGCTGGCTGTGTGGTGCTATCAGATGCAGCTCTGCTCATCCCTCTCCCTCTCCCCAGTGCCCAGTGCAGGAGCCAATGCAGCACAACAAGCAGGCACACCTGACCTGAAGATGAGAGGGCCACGGTGTTATCTCCCCCCCCTAGCCCTCCTCTCCTCCTCCTCCTCCTCCTCCTCCTCCTCTCTACCCTCTGCTCTATCGCATTCTCTCCGTCATCTCCCTCTCCTCCCCTCTCTATTCTGCCTTTTATCTCTCTCTTCCTCTCTCTGTCTTCTCTATCCTGTCCTTTTTGTTTTCTGTTCTCTGTCTCATTTTCAACCTCTTATCGCTCCCTCCTCAAACCTCCCCTGTGTCTTTGCTCTCACCATCCAGCCCTCTCTTTCTTTCTTTTCTCTCTCTCTCTCTCTCTCTCTCTCTCTCTCTCTCTCTCTCTCTCGCTCTCTTCCTTCCTTCCTCCTGCAATCTTCTGTGCTACTCATCTTTCTTAACCTTTTCTGTTGCCACACTCTACTTCTCCCCACCTACTCACTCCTTCCCTCTCTCCTCTCTCCTCTCTCTATCCCTTTGTCTCGCCCTGCTGTGTTCTGTGTCCACTTCACTCTCGCAGGTTCTTCAGCAACATCACCATGGGTGGACGGGACTACTCTTTCAACAGCGAAGGCTACCTGGCCAATCCCTTGCTGGACGTTGTCTGGTACTCGGCAGGGAGGGGCTGGGAGGAGGTGTGTTGACACACACACACTCGCGCGCGCACACACACACACACACACACACAGAGCACACTCTACAATGTACCTGTACTTAAAACCATACACACGATACATTTATTATATTGCACATAATATGACTCCATACAATACGTTTTGGGATGTAAAGAATACATGTTGGTCAATGTATAATGTTAAAGCTTCACCTTCACCTTCTGAGGTGCCCATGGCGGAAGAGAATACCTTGAGTCAAGAAAAAGTTCACTCAAAACTTCAGTATGCTTCCCGTTTTATTCTACCAAAGTTTCAGCATGACGCCTTCATCAGGGTCGAAACGTTGGCAGAATAAAACGTATTCTTAGTATTGAATAGCATATTGAAGTTATGAGTGAGCCACGGCCCTTTTTCTTGTATAATGTATACCAGTGGCAGAAAGGGTATAGAAAGAATACATAATGTGATGATGAAAGAATGATCATGTTCGGAGAGAATAGGAAATGGAGAACCTGATTACACTGAACGTGCTCCTACAGGTGTACTTTAACCCTGCCTTGTCACTGCAAGCGCCTCATGCTTATGCATCCTCAGTACTGTACATTCATGTGGATCCTTGTTTTAGTATCTTTAGTATGTTTTACTGTCATGTGGATTTGTTATTTTATCTTCCTGTTTACATTGTAGTGTATGTTGTTTGTGGTGTCATAAGCTGTCAAGGGACCTTGAATTACCCCTTGGGGATCAATAAAGTATCTACATGTATCGATCTATCTGTCTATCTATCTGTCTATCTATCTGTCTATCTATCTATCTTTCTATCTATCTATCTTTCTGTCTGTCTATCTTTCTCTCTATCTATCTATCTATCTATCTATCTATCTACTGTATCTCTCTATCTATCTATCTGTCTAGGTGGGTGTTTGGGAGAACGGAGTCCTGAGGCTGCGCTACCCTCGCTGGTCCCGCGACGGCGTGTTCCTCAAGCCGCTGGACAACGCCCAGCACCTGCGCGTGGTCACCCTGGAGGAGCGGCCCTTCGTCATCGTGGAGCCGGCCGACTCGGCGTCGGGCTGCATCCGCGACTCCGTCCCCTGCAGACTCTCTTTCAACTCCAGGTCAGGAGGGGTCAAGGGCTGAGGTCAAGGGTCAAGGGTGTGAGGAGGTGTTATGGAACTGCGGCGAGTTTGAATGGCGACGATGATGATATCCCCTCCCCAGCAGGCACCGAGATGAGAGCGCTGACGCTCTTTCTCTGCTGTCGCTTTGCCTTCGCGCACGCACAACGTTTTCGCCTGACAAAAACATTGGATGAACAATGGATTTTATTAAGCGGCGCCGACAAAAATAGAACCGAATTGTAATTTACTCCGCGGCGGTGGTGACAGGGTTCGGTGGTGGTGGTGGTGGTGGTGGTGGTGTTGGCGGTGGCGGTGTTGAAAACAATGGAGGCTGATGTAATCGAACATCAAAAGCTGTGTGCAGCGCACTCATGCCGCTGCCTTTGTGTGGAGGCCTTGAGTGAGATGGGCCACGGCGGAGAGGGATGGAAGGCGGAGGGGGTCACGTGGGGGTCTTCACCGTTGCCATTGGTCATTGAACCAGGGGCAACAGATGACCGAGGGCAGGTCCCTGTAGGTAACAGATTCAGAGTGAAGCCAGCTGTCACAATACAATACTGGTGGAGTCGCTGACAGCGAGGGCATTTAACGCTCAGGTGGCTGTAGAATTTGGAGGGCTGAGACGCACGGGACCTGATTTTGCACCCGATGGCTGGTGGTGTCATCGCTGAGGTCTGATTTCAGCGGCTCAGTGGTCTGCTGTGTGTGAGCTCTACATGGAAAGATGGCTGCTTTCCTTCAGGACACCGTTTGTGTTGCATTTCACCAAACACTAAAGCATTGGTGCAGAATGCAGTGAACATAGTGGTGAACATGCTGGTGAACTGAAGTGAACTTGTCATTGTACCGTACATTGTCGTAGCATACTGAATGGAACTTCTGTTGTATTAGGAACTTAACATGTGAAAAGGATCAGTGCATGTTCAGTTCACCTACATACACTTGTAACACATGTAGCTTGCACATACAAAATATCACGCACAGGCAACATAGCATATACCCTATGGAGCCAATTACCAACACGCTCGATTAACATACCATGCACATACTAACATAGAGCCAGTTGAAACTTGGAAAGCACAACAAAGAATGCTTGATGATTACGTAAGCAGTAGATAAAATACACTGGCCTAGATGTACTAAGAATTACCACCAAATTACCTCCTCTTTCTGATGCTTTTGTACCTTGTAAATAGTTAACTAGACTACTAGGCCTACTCTGTATGTCTTATGATCATGTATAATTGCCAAGCTTTGATTGTTTTCAATGCCACAATTGGTAGACTCCATTGAACCGGGCTTGTGGTTCAGCTGTGGGAACGCAATTTGCATTGTAGAGGGGGCGGGGACGTGCAGTGATGAACGCTGTTTATGTAATGAAGTGACAGCTTAGGAAAATTCCACACATTGTGGAAAAGCACAGGGTTCGCTTTCTGCTGAGAGAAAGGAGCATTAGATCCAATATTCCAATATGTGGTTTAATGTTCTGCATTTCTCACTAGTAGATCACTTTGACACTAAAAGCGTGCTCATGCTTCATAACCCTGTATGATATCTGCCCCAACCATGGATAATGTAAGGCGCCAAATGCCATTGGCGTCAAATGCCATTGGCATCATTGATTAGGTTAACCTGGATGTCTGCATGCTCCATTGGCATCATTGATTAGGGTAACCTGGATGTCTGCATCTTGATTGTACTTCTCTGTGACTGGATCTTATGTCTCACTTTGGTATGCCACATTTAGAAGACGTATAGAAAAACGTTCTATACTGGTTTGCTGTGGAACAGTATCAGGCATAAGACCAAGCTGCCCTTTCATGGGCAATGCCAGTCTTTAGGTTTTCAATCGAGTTAACATCAGGGCCAAAATAAAGAGAGCTAAATTGGGGAAAAAGTGGCTATTTTACGTTGAGATAGACCGTTAATATTTTAATGGCCGATTGGTGCCAGTTGAGCGAGAGTGCAATCAGGCTTCATCGGGAACCGGCTCCTGTGATTGGCTGTGAAATGCAGACGTTGGGAGAGGCCATTAAGAGCCTGGAGGAGGGTATGGGAATTAGATTGAGTTTGAAGTGTTGGGGCTGCTCCTGTTACATGCTGTTGGGACTGGGAGTGCACATTGGAAAGTGGACAGGGAAGGGAATATTCGTTTTATTCAGCATTTACATTAAGGATTTACATAAAGCAAAAACACATAAATGGCACGTAAATGTATTGTTTGAAAATGCTTAATAATAGATTTACATGCCATTTTTGAGTTTCGGTTTTATGTAAATCCCGTTATTCTTTTTCAACCATTTTCATTTTATTTTAAATGTTTAAATCACCATGTAAAAATGTCTCTGAAAGGTCGAGATGTACAGTACATTGTGGGATGGAAATCTTTTGGAGTAAAATTTGATATCTCTCATTTTTTTATTATTATTTTTTTTAAATATTGCATTGTGCTTGGAATTTCTTTGAATTATTTACTCGCCTGTGGAGTTACAGTACTCTTCATCAAATTCAAAATCATTGTCAGCGTCTCTTTCAACTTCACGGAATACAGTATAACAAAGCCTCGACCCTTAACGGAAACATTAAAATGTCAGCATGGTGCTCATGATCTCAACACACAGACATTCACTGCAGCATTTTTACCCTAATAAGAACTGACAGCGCATGACAGTTCAGAGGAAGGGTGACGCTCGATGAATAACTCAATACATTTGGGAATATTTCTTAAATGTCTCTGCTTTAAAGGAGGTCAGAGCCCATATAGGCTGCATAAGTCACTTTTATGCCCAATTCCTTAGAAGGCAGACCAATTTTGATTCATTGTGCATTCTCACTATTACTTTCTCCAGATCTTTTTTTTTCTATCTAGAACCCATCTTAAAACCATCACGCGCACACACACACACACACACACGCACACACACACACGCGCGCGCACACACACACACACACACACACACACACACACACACACACACACACACACACACACACACACACACAGTACATTATACACATACATATGTGATGCTTATGAATATGCAGTGCTGTTATAGTGGACTTGTATCCCATAGTCTGTTTGTACTGTCTGTCAGAATGTCTTTTTTTACTCCCCCATCTTATCTCTACATGGCTCTTTACTTCACTCTAGTGTATAATACAGTCTCCTCTCTTCCAGTGATGTGTGTGATGTCCTTCTGAATAGATCTTCCATGCATGGTGTCTCATTATTTTGCTGTAAAATCTCTCTCTCTCTTTCTCTCTCTCTCTCTCTCTCTCTCTCTCTCTTTATGGGGTTTGTGATCCCTAGCGCCCCTTATCCCACAGTAGTGTGTGTGTGTGTGTGTGGTGTGTGATGTCTTCATCTATCGGTCTACAGCATGTCAGCTCTCTCTGTCTTCTCCTTCTCGTGTGGTGTGTGTGGTGTCTCTCCTTCTAACCATCTCTGTCTTTTCTTTCTTCTCCTCCCCCCTCCCCTCTTTATTCTCCAAATCTCATGTTATCTCACATTGCATCTCACACTGATGTGGATTTTTCTCACATCTCTTTCTCTCTCTCTCTCTCTCTCTCTCTCTCTCTCTCTCTCTCTCTCTCTCTCTCTCTCTCTCTCTCCCTCTCTCCCCATCTCTCTCTATCTCTCCCCTATCTCTCCCTCTCTCTCCCTTTCTCTCTCTCTCTCTCTCTCTCTCTCCCTCTCCCCATCTCTCTCTCTTTTTTCTCTCCCTGCAGTGTGGTGGCAGAGGGCACCACGTCCATGAAGCACTGCTGCAAAGGTTTCTGCATCGACGTCCTCAAGCGATTGGCCAAGATAGTGGGCTTCACCTATGACCTGTTCTTGGTGACCAACGGCCGACACGGGAAGAACATTAATGGGGAGTGGAACGGAATGGTTGGGGAGGTCAGGAACCATTTCACCTCTTTGTGCTGTCTTCTTCTATGGCCGTTGGCCCTGGTGAATTGTAATGACATTGTAGCGCCCCCTTGTGGTGGCAGGAGAAGAGGCGCATTCTCAGCGTTACATCCTGGTGACATACCTGTTGGTCACACCCAGACCCGTAGAAAGAGCGTTTCGACACTCTTTGATGTCGCCGCCACGCGACCAAAACTAATCCCGTTCTGATGGCTACATGGCGGGAGGGTGGGATGTGTTTCGGGGTGCTGGAGGGCGTAATCTGCTAGCGCATTGACTACTGACCAAGTGATTGGCTGGTTTCAGTTACAAAACTCCCACAATCCGGAACCTGGCATGGAAAAAGGGCTGCCATCTTTTTCCACGGTCTCTGGCCACTCTGTTTCCTCCACTGCTCTGGCCACACCCACATTTCTTACCGAATGTGACATCTATTCGCTCACAACAGATAGATGCTCTTCTGGCACTTTGAAGGTAGAATGGGTTCTTCTTGGCTTCAAAGGGCCTTTTTTCACATCGAGAACGCTGATTAGATTAGATTTAATCATTACGATTGATTATTAGATTAAGCCGAAATGTCAAAGAGCAATTCAGCATGCTCCGAATAGAGCCTCCACTGGCTCCTCAGTGGAAACGACTGTAAGCTACTTTTTGTTTTGAAATGTATTCACAGAGTGTTATGTCTCAGCCCACGCTATGACAGATCTATCGTAATCCCCTTGCGCCTTACTAAGCGGCGGCTCTCACCCCCTCGCGCTCCAGGTGGTGGCCAAGCGGGCGGACATGGCCATCGGCTCCCTCACCATCAACGAGGAGAGGTCGGAGGTCGTGGAGTTCTCGGTGCCCTTCGTGGAGACGGGGATCAGCGTCATGGTCTCCCGCAGCAACGGCACCGTCTCGCCCTCGGCCTTCTTGGGTGAGTGGGAACGGAGGGAAGGGTAGAGAGGTGAAACGCTGTCCAGCCAGCGTGCCAGGGCGGCAAGGGCTGCGCAGCGAATTCATTTAAATCGATTAATTAAAGTGTAGAGTCTGTGATTCTCATTCAGCACACTTTTCGTCTAATTCAGCGAATTTGCTCCTGAAAAGTCTTCTAGCTGTCTAGCGGTTCAGTGTGTGTGTGTGTGTGTGTGTGTGTGTGTGTGTGTGTGTGTGTGTGTGTGTGTGTGTGTGTATGCGTGTGTGTATGCGTGTGTGTATGCGTGTGTGTATGCGTGTGTGTATGCGTGTGTGTATGCTTGTGTGTGTGTGTGTGTGTGTTCAAAAAACTGTGGTGTTGATCCACAGTCCAGACCATGGCAAACAAGCTTGCAGTGTTAGCTTGGACAAAATCATACACTGCACCGAACAACACATTGCTTCAGGAGCAGCAAAGAGAGTTGCAATTTGATGGGGTGTTGGCTCAAATATTAATAAACGTTCTCCCTTTCATGCATGATTACACGTGTATAATATGCTTCTCTCGCCTATGTGCAAATCACTTGAAGAAGAGTGGCGCACAGAATGTCTTTAAAATTCTAGTCAAAGTTCTTGTTTACCCCCAAGTGCATGATTGAGTATCCTTGAAGGAGCCATTGATGGGTAACCTCGAGCTTCCCTATAACTTTCCTTGTTAAGGCTGGGATAGCACCACCAAGCTCCGTCGCAGTGCGGGGGACAGGCTCTCCTCCTGTGAGTGAATGTGTTCTGATTACCGCTTAACTGGGATCCCGCTCGCGGGCACTTCTGTGTTTTTTTTCCAGAACCCTACAGTCCGGCGGTGTGGGTGATGATGTTTGTCATGTGCCTGTCGGTCGTCGCGGTGACCGTGTTCCTTTTCGAGTTCTTCAGTCCGGTCGGCTACAACCGCAGTCTGCAGAACGGCAAAAGTGAGTGCTTTCAAGAGCCCGCCGTCATTCTCCTGAGGGGTATTAGTCTATCACTCTGATCAAGCCGATGCAGTGGATCAGCCACAAGGAAGTTATGTGCCGAGTCACCAACATTCAACTTCTTATTTGCTTGGGTGATGAGGGATTTGGGGTCTTAATGTCATTCTATTAACTCCTTAATTGACTGGTTAATTATTCATTCTCCTTCTGAATAATTAAATCCTCACCAACTTTTGGTGGTCCTGCTTTTGTCCACCATTCAACAGCGCAACTCTCTGTTGTATCCTCTCTCCTGCAACAAGGCAGTCCAATTTCCTTCTTTCGTGTAATGTCATTTGGGTGTCAGAACACAAAAGACGCTTAGAGAGCGCAGGACTTGATTCATATTAGTGATATAACAATGACTGTATTCCTTTATTAAATCATCTAATGACCTCTACTGATTATACATATCCGTTCTTCCTGTTTCTCTGCCTCCCTTTCCCTCCCTCCTTTTCTCTACCTCTTTCTCTCTCTCCCTATCTCTTTCTCTCATTCTTTCTTTCACTCTCTCCCTCTCTTTCTCTCATTATCTCTTTCACTCTCTCCCTCTCTCTTTCTCTCATTCTCTTTCACTCTCTCCCTCTCTTTCTCTCATTCTCTTTCTCTCTCTCCCTCTCTCTCTCATTCTCTCTTTCACTCTCTCCCTCTCTTTCTCTCATTCTCTTTCACTCTCTCCCTCTCTTTCTCTCATTCTCTTTCTCTCTCTCCCTCTCTCTCTCATTCTCTCTTTCACTCTCTCCCTCTCTTTCTCTCATTCCCTTTCACTCTCTCCCTCTCTCTTTCTCTTTTACTCTCTCCCTCTCTCTCTCATTCCCTTTCTCTCCCTATCTTTCTCTCATTCTCTCTCTTCCACACTCTCTCTCTCTCTCTCCCTCTATCTCTATCTGTATATCTGCCTATCTGTTCCCTCTCCCCTCCTTCCGTGCGAGCACAGAGGCGGGCGGCTCCAAGTTCACCATAGGCAAGTCGGTGTGGCTGCTGTGGGCGCTGGTGTTTAATAACTCAGTGCCTGTGGAGAACCCCCGGGGCACCACCAGCAAGATCATGGTGCTGATCTGGGCCTTCTTCGCTGTCATCTTCCTCGCCAGCTACACAGCCAACCTGGCTGCCTTCATGATCCAGGAGGAATACATCGATACTGTGTCAGGGCTCAGTGACAAAAAGGTGTGTGTGGGTGTGCGTGTGCGTGTGTGTGTGTGTGTGTGCGTGCCTGCGTGCGTGCGTGCGTGCGTGCGTGCGTGCGTGTGTGTATGACTGTGTGTGATTGTGTGTGTATGACCGTGTGTGTAGATGTGAGGATCTGCATGGTAAATCCCATTGGATATACTGTCTGAGTTCAATCTAATCAAAGGCAGACATCTCTCTCAAATCATAAATTGCTACATTGGTACAGTACAGTATCGCTTCCTGTCTGCTGTTCTGTGCCGAGGCTGAGGATATTACCGTATAATTCTTACATTTCTGTCGATTTGGCACACAGCGCTTTCTGCTGTTTCATCCCTTCCCCCTGCTTTAGAGCTGTCGAGCAAGGGAGTGCATTGGTGTTGAGGAGGGATTTGTGAGGTGTTTGTTCTTTCGTTCTGCTGAAATTTGCAGAAACCTTTTTGTCTTTTCCCTCCTCCTCCTCCTCCTCCCTCGTTCCTCTCCCCTCCCTTCCCCTCCCATCCCTGCCCATCCCTCGTTCTCACTTTCTCTCTCTTCTCTCTCTTCTCTCTCGCTTTTCATCTCTGCCCCCCTCCAGTTCCAGCATCCCACCGATCAGTACCCGCCGCTGCGTTTCGGCACCGTCCCCAACGGCAGCACGGAGGAGAACATCCGCAGCAACTATCCCAACATGCACCAGTACATGGTCCGCAACAACCAGCGAGGGGTGGAGGAGGCCATCGACAACCTCAAAACAGGGTTAGTCCCAGTGCGTCCTTTGAGTAGGACACTAGTGAGAATCCTGTATCGTCCTGTGTCAAATCATCTATCTAAACTATGATTTTGTTTCTCACAGATTATTCAGTGGCTATTCAGCACACAGTAGTTATTCAATGTGCTTCACATTTTATGCATGGGATCAATCAACAATTACAAAAGGATACATATAAATAGCAGTATACAGACAACAACAACAACAACAGCAACAACAACAACAACAACTATAATAATAATAATAATAATAATACTAAGGCATTTGCGGCGGCACTGAAAACAATATTCAGCGAATGGTTTAACTTGGAGATATAGAAAAACAAAAACTACCTTAAAGTGTGTTACATTTTCATTACAACTTACTGTATCTGTGTTGGTGTTGAACATTTAAACCGGAAACCCTGTAGCAACAGATTGAAATGGTCTACTGTATATCACGTTTGTTTGCTTGGTCAGTCCATGCTCACATATTATGTGTCTGAGAGTGATGTATACATTGAGAGAAATTGTTAGTCCAAAACATGCAAACTAACTAAACAGTATCCAAACAGTATTTAAGCACCAGCAGCAAAAGAGTTAGCACTGATGAAATCTTTGTCAACAGAGTTGGAGACTAAATACCATCAAAATTAATTTATTTCACCAGTCATAACACCCGTTGTCTATAAAAAACCTCCACCGGAAGTGGTAAATTACATAAATAAGGTTGTTGAAAATATAAAACAATTACAAGATATGAATATTGTATAGCGCCATACCTAGTGGTGTCATTTAGATGTACATTAAGATGTAATTATAGTGCATGAAAATGCACTATATTGTTCTTCCTAGGTTTCTTATTACAGTGCATGAAAATGCACTGTACTGTTCTTCCTAGTCTTCTTCAACTTCTTATTATTACAGTGCATGAAAATGCACTGTACTGTTCTTCCTATTCTTCTTATTATTATTATAGTGCATGAAAATGCACTATATTGTTCTTCCTAGGTTTCTTATTATTAGAGTGCATGAAAATGCACTCTACTGTTATGCTGTTTATTCTTATTACCGATATTATAGTCTTCAGTCACTTTTTGTGCGTTCAATTCAGCTTCAACCGTTCGACGTAGAAACTTCATTCAAACTGCGCTGCGTAGGTCTTACTTAGGTGACTTCAGCTATGTAATTTTCAACTTTGAAAACTTTATCGTTTAATTTATATGAATTTTTTAAAACATTTTTTCTCCCATAGACTTAACATTGGATTATGACATCACAATGAAGTCGTTGAGCAATTAGAATCTTAAGCCAGGTGTTCAAAGCCACCTGGCAGCAACTCTCTGTCTCAGGCTTTCTGACTCTCTTAAGACAACATATCCTGTTCAACTGTTTCCTCTGCCCACAACTGTTTCAAAATAAAAGTCCTCATCATTTTTGCATTTTCATGCACTCGTAATTTCCTTGGAATTACATCTCTAGTTACAGTGCATGAAAATGCACTGTACTGTTCTTCCTAGTCTTCAACTTCTTCATCTTCTTATTATTCTTCTTCTAACGCACGCAATTCAGCTTGAACCGTTTAACGTAGAAACTTCATTCAAACTGTGTTACGTAGATCTTACTTACGCGATGTGGGCTTTGTATATATCAACTTTGTAACTTTTATACTTTTTAAACTATTAGTTAAAAACTATTACAATTTCCCCCATAGACTTAACATTGCTCATTATGACATCACTGCAGCAATTAGAATCTTACGCCAGGTGGCCGGCCACCTGGGCACCAACTGTCAGTTTCTCTGGCTTTAAGCATACAGTCTCTCAGAAGACTACATATCCTGTTAACTGTTTCCTCTGTCCACAACTGTTTCAAAATAAAAGTCCTCACTGCAATAATACACTATTAAATCATTTAACCATTGAAACTACTCAACTATTGAACTGTTCAACCATTCCAACTGTCATTTATCATCCACTATGCCGCCAGTCAACTACATGAAACATCCATGTACCTAGCAACCAACATAGCAACCATTAAAATGAAGTGTTTATGACCGTTTCCATAGCAACCAACATGATTATACTGCAGTAACTTCTTGTTTCCTGATAGTGGCCACCATGGATACCCTAGCAACACATGTTTCAAACTAAAAGTCCTCACTAGCAAGTTAGCTAGTTAGCATGGTCAGCATAGTTAGCATTGTTAGCATAGTTAGCATTTTTAGCATAACTGTACAAAATCATCAACTAAGTTAGCTAATCAACCTGGTTAGCATTGTTAGCAAATTTAGCATTGTTAGCGTAGTTAGCATTTTTAGCATCACTGCTAGAAATCATCGGTTAAATTAGCTAATCAACCTGGTTAGCATTGTTAGTAAAGTTAGCATTGCTAGCATAATAAGCATATTTAGCGTAACTGCTAGAAATCATTAGCTAAGTTAGCTAATCAACATTTTAACATGAATAGAAATCATTAGTTAAGTTAGAACTGGAACGTTTCATCTTTAAACTGTCTACCTTCACACTATCAACTCTCTGTAAACTATGCAACCCTAGCTACACCTTAGTAACCATATCTACATTATCTATCTATTTTTGCATTTTCATGCACTGGTAATTCCTTGGAATTGCATTTCTAGTTATTACAGTGCATGAAAATGCACTGTACTGTTCTTCCTAGGCTTCTTATTATTACAGTGCATGAAAATGCACTGTACTGTTCTTCCTAGGCTTCTTCAACTTTTTATTATTCTTCTTCTAACGCACGCAATTCAGCTTGAACCGTTTAACGTAGAAACTTCATTCAAACTTTGTTGCGTAGGTCTTGCTTATGCCATGTGTGCTTTGTATTTTTCAACTTTGTAACTTTTATACTTTTTAAACTATTAGTTAAAAACTATTACAATTCCCCCCATAGACTTAACATTGCTCATTATGACATCACGGCAGCAATTAGAATCTTACGCCAGGTGGCCGGCCACCTGGGCACCAACTGTCAGTTTCTCTGGCTTTAAGCATACAGTCTCTCAGAAGACTACATATCCTGTTAACTGTTTCCTCTGTCCACAACTGTTTCAAAATAAAAGTCCTCACTGCAATAATACACTATAAAATCATTTAACCATTGAAACTACTCAACTATTGAACTGTTCAACCATTCCAACTGTCAGTTATCATCCACTATGCCTCCAGTCAACTACATGAAACCTCCATGTACCTAGCAACCAACATAGCAACCATTAAAATTAAGTGTTTATGACCGTTTCCATAGCAACCAACATGATTATACTGCAGTAACTTCTTGTTTCCTGATGGTGGCCACCATGGATACCCTAGCAACAAATGTTTCAAAATAAAAGTTCTCACTAGCAAGTTAGCTAGTTAACTAGTTAGCATGGTTAGCATAGTTAGCATTTTTAGCATAACTGCAAAAAATCATCAACTAAGTTAGCTAATCAACCTGGTTAGCATATTTAGCATTGTTAGCATAGTTAGCATTTTTAGCATTACTGCTAGAAATCATCGGTTAAGTTAGCTAATCAACCTGGTTAGCATTGTTAGTAAAGTTAGCATTGCTAGCATAATTAGCATTTTTAGCGTAACTGCTAGAAATCATTAGCTAAGTTAGCTAATCAACATTTTAACATGAATAGAAATCATTAGTTAAGTTAGAACTGGAATGTTTCATCTTTAAACTGTCTACCTTCACACTATCAACTCTCTGTAAACTATGCAACCACCATGTTTACCCTAGCTACACCTTAGTAACCATACATTATCTATCTATTTTTGCATTTTCATGCACTGGTAATTCCTTGGAATTGCATTTCTAGTTATAGTGCATGAAAATGCACTATACTGTTCTTCCAAAGTATTCTTCTTATTACAGTGCATGAAAATGCACTGTACTGTTCTTCCTATTCTTCTTATTATTACAGTGCATGAAAATGCACTGTACTGTTCTTCCTATTCTTCTTATTATTACAGTGCATGAAAATGCACTGTACTGTTCTTCCTAGGCTTCTTATTAGAGTGCATGAAAATGCACTCTACTGTTATCCGGTTTCTTCTTATTATTATAGGCGATTATTATTCTTCTTCTAACGCTTTTTGTGCGTGCAATTCAGCTTCAACCGTTTAACGTAGAAACTTCATTCAAACTGCGCTGCGTAGGTCTTACTTAGGTGACTTCAGCTATGTATTTTTCAACTTTGTAACTTTTATACTTTTTGAACTATTAAATAAAAACTATTACAATTTCCCCATAGACTTAACATTGCATTATGACATCATAATCGGGCAATTAGAATCTTATGCCAGGTGGCCAGTCTAGCTGCAGCAGCTCTCTCTCTCTCTCTCTCAGGCTTTAAGCATACAATCCCATTAAGACTACATATCCTGTTAACTGTTTCCTCTGTCCACAACTGTTTCAAAATAAAAGTCCTCACTGCAATAATACACTATTAAATCATTTAACCATTGAAAATACTCAACTATTTAACTGTTCAACCATTCCAACTGTCAGTTATCATCACCTATGCCTCCAGTCAACTACATGAAACCTCCACATACCTAGCAACCAACATAGCAACCATTCAAATTAAGCGTTTATGACCGTTTCCATAGCAACCAACATGATTTTACTACAGTAACTTCTTTATTTCTGATAGTGGCCATCATGGATACCCTAGCAACAAATGTTTCAAAATAAAAGTCCTCACTAGCAAGTTAGCTAGTTAACATGGTTAGCATAGTTAGCATTGTTAGCATTTTTAACATAACTGTTAGAAATGATTGACTAAGTTAGCTAATCAACCTGGTTAGCATTGTTAGCATAGTTAGCATTGTTAGCATAGTTAGCATTTTTAACATAACTGCTAGAAATCATCAGTTAAGTTAGCTAATCAACCTGGTTAGCATTGTTAATATAGTTAGCATTGTTAGCATAGTTAGCATTTTTAGCATTAACTGCTAGAAATCATCGACTAAGCTAGCTAATCAATCTCATTAGCATAGTTAGCATGGTTAGCATTGTTAGCATAGTTAGCTAATCTGATAATCAGGTTAGCTTATTCAATTTTAAACTGTCTATCTTAGCACTATCAACTTTCAAAAACTATGAAACCACCATGTCTACCCTAGCAACACCTTAGTAACCATATCTACATGATTTATCTGTAAATTTTTGCATTTTCATGCACTCGTAATTTCCTTGGAATTACATTCTCTAGTTATTAAACTTCTTCTTCTAACGCTCGCAATTCAGCTTCAACCGTTTAACGTAGAAACTTCATTCAAACTTTGTTGCGTAGGTCTTGCTTATGCCATATGTGCTTTGTATTTTTCAACTTTGTAACTTTTATACTTTTTAAACTATTAGTTAAAAACTATCACCATTTCCCCCATAGACTTAACATTGCTCATTATGACATCACGGCAGCAATTAGAATGTTACCCCAGCTGGTCAGCCACCTGGGCACCAACTGTCAGTTTCTCTCAGGCTCCTCTCTGAAGACTACATATTCTGTTCCCCTGTATCCTCTGTGCACAACAGTATCAAAATAAGTCCTCCTAATTCCATCCAACTTTATATCCATTCATCTTCTTCAAACCATTCACTCATCCACCCATTCTAAACAGTCTGCCTATCAACAACATCAATTAGACGCTCTACATTGAACTTTTAAACAATCTACTCTGTCTCAGGCTGGCTCTCTTAAGACTAGCCAGTTAAATTGATTACACCTGTATCTGTATCCACTACTCTCAGTAGAGAGCTGTGTCTCTCCATTCTACAAGAATATAAGGCACATTCCATCCAACATTCTATCCATTCATCTTCTTCAGACCATTCACTCATCCACCCATTAAACTGTCTATCAACATCTATTAAACAATCTGTCTATCAACATCCATTAAACTCTCTGTCTATCAACATTAATTAGACTATCTACATTCAACTTTTAAATTATTTACTCTGTCTCAGGCTTTAAGAGTACTATGGCTCTCTTAAGACTAGCCAGTTAAATTGATTACACCTGTGTCAACTACTCTCAGAGAGCTGTATCAGTGTCTCTCTTAACAAGAATATAAGGCACATTCCATCCAACCTTCTATCCATTCATCTTCTTCAGACCATTCACTCATCCACCCATTACACTGTCAATCAATATAAAACAATCTGCCTATCAACATCCATTAAACATTCTATCTATCAACATTAATTAGACTATCTACATACAACTTTTAAAGTATTTACTGTGGGTCCCTCTCAAGCAGCGTTTATATGTCCTCCCTCGCTCCTCGATCCTCAATGATCTACATAAAGAAAGATAGAAGAAGGGCTAGACTATCCCATTGTTGCCGCTCCATCATTCTTTATGTAGATCAGTGAGGAGCGAGAGAGGACGCGTAAACGCTATGAGAGGCACCTTCTGTCTCAGGCTTTAAGCATACAATCTCATTAAGACTACAGATCCTGTTTCACTACTTCCTCTGTCCACAACTGTTTCAAAATAAAGGTCCTCACTGCAATAATACACTATTAAATCATTTAACCATTGAAACTACTCAACTATTGAACTGTTCAACCATTCCAACTGTCAGTTATCATCCACTATGCCTCCAGTCAACTACATGAAACCTCCATGTACCTAGCAACCAACATAGCAACCATTAAAATTAAGTGTTTATGACCGTTTCCATAGCAACCAACATGATTATACTGCAGTAAATTCTTGTTTCCTGATAGTGGCCACCATGGATACCCTAGCAACAAATGTTTCAAAATAAAAGTCCTCACTAGCAAGTTAGCTAGTTAGCATAGTTAGCATTGTTAGCATAGTTAGCATTTTTAGCATAACTGCTAGAAATCATCGGTTAAGTTAGCTAATCAACCTGGTTAGCATTGTTAGTAAAGTTAGCATTGCTAGCATAATAAGCATTTTTAGCGTAACTGCTAGAAATCATTAGCTAAGTTAGCTAATCAACCTGGTTAGCATTGTTAGTAAAGTTATCATTGCTAGCATAATTAGCATTTTTAGCGTAACTGCTAGAAATCATTACCTAAGTTAGCTAATCAACATTTTAACATGAATAGAAATCACTAGTTAAGTTAGAGCTGGAATGTTTCATCTTTAAACTGTCTACCTTCACACTATCAACTCTCTGTAAACTATGCAACCACCATGTTTACCCTAGCTACACCTTAGCAACCATATCTACATTATCCATCTATTTTTGCATTTTCATGCACTGGTAATTCCTTGGAATTGCATTTCTAGTTATTATTAAACTTCTTCTTCTAACGCTCGCAATTCAGCTTCAACCGTTTAACGTAGAAACTTCATTCAAACTTTGTTGCGTAGGTCTTGCTTATGCCATATGTGCTTTATATTTTTCAACTTTGTAACTTTTATACTTTTTAAACTATTAGTTAAAAACTATCACCATTTCCCCCATAGACTTAACATTGCTCATTATGACATCACGGCAGCAATTAGAATGTTACCCCAGCTGGTCAGCCACCTGGGCACCAACTGTCAGTTTCTCTCAGGCTCCTCTCTGAAGACTACATATTCTGTTCCCCTGTATCCTCTGCGCACAACAGTATCAAAATAAGTCCTCCTAATTCCATCCAACTTTATATCCATTCATCTTCTTCAAACCATTCACTCATCCACCCATTCTAAACAGTCTGCCTATCAACAACATCAATTAGACGCTCTACATTGAACTTTTAAACAATCTACTCTGTCTCAGGCTGGCTCTCTTAAGACTAGCCAGTTAAATTGATTACACCTGTATCTGTATCCACTACTCTCAGTAGAGAGCTGTGTCTCTCCATTCTACAAGAATATAAGGCACATTCCATCCAACATTCTATCCATTCATCTTCTTCAGACCATTCACTCATCCACCCATTAAACTGTCTATCAACATCTATTAAACAATCTGTCTAACATCCATTAAACATTCTATCTGTCAACATTAATTAGACTATCTACATACAACTTTTAAAGTATTTACTGTGGGTCCCTCTCAAGCAGCGTTTATATGTCCTCCCTCGATCCTCGATCCTCAATGATCTACATAAAGAAAGATAGAAGAAGGGCTAGACTATCCCATTGTTGCCGCTCCATCATTCTTTATGTAGATCAGTGAGGAGCGAGAGAGGACGCGTAAACGCTATGAGAAGCACCTTCTGTCTCAGGCTTTAAGCATACAATCTCATTAAGACTACAGATCCTGTTTCACTACTTCCTCTGTCCACAACTGTTTCAAAATAAAGGTCCTCACTGCAATAATACACTATTAAATAATTTAACCATTGAAACTACTCAACTATTGAACTGTTCAACCATTCCAACTGTCAGTTATCATCCACTATGCCTCCAGTCAACTACATGAAACCTCCATGTACCTAGCAACCAACATAGCAACCATTAAAAAGTGTTTATGACCGTTTCCATAGCAACCAACATGATTATACTGCAGTAACTTCTTGTTTCCTGATAGTGGCCACCATGGATACCCTAGCAACAAATGTTTCAAAATAAAAGTCCTCACTAGCAAGTTAGCTAGTTACCATGGTTAGCATAGTTAGCATTGTTAGCATAGTTAGCATTTTTAGCATAACTGCAAAAAATCATCAACTAAGTTAGCTAATTAACCTGGTTAGCATTGTTAGCAAATTTAGCATTGTTAGCATAGTTAGCATTTTTAGCATTACTGCTAGAAATCATCGGTTAAGTTAGCTAATCAACCTGGTTAGCATTGTTAGCATTGCTAGCATAGTAAGCATTTTTAGCGTAACTGCTAGAAATCATTAGCTAAGTTAGCTAATCAACATTTTAACATGAATAGAAATCATTAGTTAAGTTAGAACTGGAACGTTTCATCTTTAAACTGTCTACCTTCACACTATCAACTCTCTGTAAACTATGCAACCACCATGTTTACCCTAGCTACACCTTAGTAACCATATCTACATTATCTATCTATTTTTGCATTTTCATGCACTGGTAATTCCTTGGAATTGCATTTCTAGTTATAATTCTTTTTCTTCTAACGCTCGCAATTCAGCTTGAACCGTTTAACGTAGAAACTTGATTCAAACTTTGCTACGTAGGTCTTACTAAGGAGACCTGTGCAATATATTTTTCAACTTTGGAACTTTTATACTTTTTAAACTGTAAATTAAAAACTATTAAACATTTCCCCATAGACTTAACATTGCTCATTATGACATCACGGCAGCAATTAGAATGTTACGCCAGGTGGCCAGTCCAGGTGCAGCAGCTCTCTCTCTCTCTCAGGCTACATACACTGGCTCTCTTAAGACTAGCCAGTTAAATTGATTACACCTGTATCTGTATCCACTACTCTCAGTAGAGAGCTGTGTCTCTCCAGTCTACATTATAAGGCACATTCCATCCAACTTTCTATCCATTCATCTTCTTCAGACCATTCACTCATCCACCCATTAAACTGTCTATCAACATCTATTAAACAATCTGCCTATCAACATCCATTAAACTCTCTGTCTATCAACATTAATTAGACTATCTACATTCAACTTTTAAATGATTTACTCTGTCTCAGGCTTTAAGCACACTCTCTCTTAAGACTAGCCAGTTAAATTGATTACACCTGTATCAACTACTCTCAGAGAGCTGTATCAGTGTCTCTCTTAACAAGAATATAAGGCACATTCCATCCAACCTTCTATCCATTCATCTTCTTCAGACCATTCACTCATCCACCCATTAAACTGTCAATCAATATCTATTAAACAATCTGCCTATCAACATCCATTAAACATTCTGTCTATCAACATTAATTAGACTATCTACATACAACTTTCAAAGTATTTACTGTGGGTGCCTCTCAAGCAGCGTTTATATGTCCTCCCTCGCTCCTCGATCCTCAATGATCTACATAAAGAAAGATAGAAGAAGGGCTAGACTATCCCATTGTTGCCGCTCCATCATTCTTTATGTAGATCAGTGAGGATCGAGGAGCGAGAGAGGACGCGTAAACGCTATATGAGAGGCACCTTCTGTCTCAGGCTTTAAGCATACAATCTCATTTAGACTACAGATTCTGTTTCACTACTTCCTCTGTCCACAACTGTTTCAAAATAAAGGTCCTCACTGCAATAATACACTATTAAATAATTTAACCATTGTAACTACTCAACTATTTAACTGTTCAACCATTCCAACTGTCAGTTATCAACTATGCCTCCAGTCAACTACACGAAACCTCCATGTACCTAGCAATCAACATACCAACCATTAAAATTAAGCGTTTTTGACCGTTTCCATAGCAACCAACATGATTATGCTGCAGTAACTTATTGCTTCCTGATAGTGGCCACCATGGATACCCTAGCAACAAATGTTTCAAAATAAAAGTCCTCACTAGCAAGTTAGCTAGTTAGCATGGTTAGCATAGTTAACATTGTTAGCATAGTTAGCATTTTTAGCATAACTGCAAAAAACATCTAACTAAGTTAGCTAATCAACCTGGTTAGCATTGTTAGCAATTTTAGCATAGTTAGCATTTTTAGCATTATTGTTAGAAATCATCAGTTAAGTTAGCTAATCAACCTGGTTAGCATTGTTAGTTTTAGTTAGCATTGTTACCATAGTTAGCATTGCTAGCATAGTTAGCATTTTTAGCATAACTGCTAGAAATCATTAGCTAAGTTAGCTAATCAACCTGGTTAACACTGTGAGCATAGTTAGCATAGTTAACATTTTTACCATTACTGCATGAAATCAGTAGCTAAGTTAACCAATCAACCTGGTTATCATTGTTACCATAGTTAACATTTTAACATGAATAGAAATCAGCAAATCAAAATGTTTCAGCTTTAAACTGTCTACCTTCACACGATCAACTCTCTGTAAACTATGCAACCACCATATTTACCCTAGCTACACCTTAGTAACCATATCTACATTATCTATCTATTTTTGCATTTCATGCACTGGTAATTCCTTGGAATTGCATTTCTAGTTATTACAGTGCATGAAAATGCACTGTACTGTTCTTCCTCGGTCTTCTGCTTCTTCTTATTATTACAGTGCATGAAAATGCACTGTACTGTTCTTCCTATTCTTCTTATTATTATTATTAAACTTCTTCTTCTAACGCTCGCAATTCAGCTTCAACCGTTTAACGTAGAAACTTCATTCAAACTTTGTTGCGTAGGTCTTGCTTATGCCATATGTGCTTTATATTTTTCAACTTTGTAACTTTTATACTTTTTAAACTATTAGTTAAAAACTATCACCATTTCCCCCATAGACTTAACATTGCTCATTATGACATCACGGCAGCAATTAGAATGTTACCCCAGCTGGTCAGCCACCTGGGCACCAACTGTCAGTTTCTCTCAGGCTCCTCTCTGAAGACTACATATTCTGTTCCCCTGTATCCTCTGCGCACAACAGTATCAAAATAAGTCCTCCTAATTCCATCCAACTTTATATCCATTCATCTTCTTCAAACCATTCACTCATCCACCCATTCTAAACAGTCTGCCTATCAACAACATCAATTAGACGCTCTACATTGAACTTTTAAACAATCTACTCTGTCTCAGGCTGGCTCTCTTAAGACTAGCCAGTTAAATTGATTACACCTGTATCTGTATCCACTACTCTCAGTAGAGAGCTGTGTCTCTCCATTCTACAAGAATATAAGGCACATTCCATCCAACATTCTATCCATTCATCTTCTTCAGACCATTCACTCATCCACCCATTAAACTGTCTATCAACATCTATTAAACAATCTGTCTATCAACATCCATTAAACTTTAAATTAAACATTAATTAGACTATCTACATTCAACTTTTAAATTATTTACTCTGTCTCAGGCTTTAAGAGTACTCTGGCACTCTTAAGACTAGCCAGTTAAATTGATTACACCTGTGTCAACTACTCTCAGAGAGCTGTATCAGTGTCTCTCTTAACAAGAATATAAGGCACATTCCATCCAACCTTCTATCCACTCATCTTCTTCAGACCATTCACTCATCCACCCATTAAACTGTCAATCA
This sequence comes from Sardina pilchardus, assembly GCF_963854185.1. NCBI lineage: Eukaryota > Metazoa > Chordata > Actinopteri > Clupeiformes > Clupeidae > Sardina > Sardina pilchardus. Next base: position 9,399,562 of record NC_085017.1, read on the forward strand.
ATATCTATTAAACAATCTGCCTATCAACATCCATTAAACATTCTGTCTATCAACATTAATTAGACTATCTACATACAACTTTTAAAGTATTTACTGTGGGTCCCTCTCAAGCAGCGTTTATATGTCCTCCCTCGCTCCTCGATCCTCAATGATCTACATAAAGAAAGATAGAAGAAGGGCTAGACTATCCCATTGTTGCCGCTCCATCATTCTTTATGTAGATCAGTGAGGAGCGAGAGAGGACGCGTAAACGCTATGAGAGGCACCTTCTGTCTCAGGCTTTAAGCATACAATCTCATTAAGACTACAGATCCTGTTTCACTACTTCCTCTGTCTACAACTGTTTCAAAATAAAGGTCCTCACTGCAATTATACACTATTAAATCATTTAACCATTGAAACTACTCAACTATTGAAATGTTCAACCATTCCAACTGTCAGTTATCATCAACTATGCCTCCAGTCAACTACATGAAACCTCCATGTACCTAGCAACCAACATAGCAACCATTAAAATTAAGTGTTTATAACCGTTTCCATAGCAACCAACATGATTATACTGCAGTAACTTCTTGTTTCCTGATAGTGGCCACCATGGATACCCTAGCAACAAATGTTTCAAAATAAAAGTCCTCACTAGCAAGTTAGCTAGTTAGCTAGTTAGCATAGTTAACATTGTTAACATAGTTAGCATTTTTAGCATAACTGCAAAAAATCATCAACTAAGTTAGCTAATCAACCTGGTTAGCATTGTCAGCAAATTTAGCATTGTTAGCATAGTTAGCATTTTTAACATTACTGCTAGAAATCATCGATAAGTTAGCTAATCAACCTGGTTAGCATTGTTAGTAAAGTTAGCATTGCTAGCATAATTAGCATTTTTAGCTTAACTGCTAGAAATCATTAGCTAAGTTAGCTAATCAACATTTTAACATGAATAGAAATCATTAGTTAAGTTAGAACTGGAATGTTTCATCTTTAAACTGTCTACCTTCACACTATCAACTCTCTGTAAACTATGCAACCACCATGTTTACCCTAGCTACACCTTAGTAACCATATCTACATTATCTATCTTTTTTAGCATTTTCATGCACTGGTAATTCCTTGGAATTGCATTTCTAGTTCTTCTTCTAACGCACGCAATTCAGCTTCAACCGCTTAACGTAGAAACTCCATTCAAATTTTGTCGCGTAGGTCTTAATTACGCGATGTGGGCTTTGTATTTTTCAACTTTGTAACTTTTATACTTTTTAAACTATTAGTTAAAAACTATTACAATTTCCCCCATAGACTTAACATTGCTCATTATGACATCACGGCAGCAATTAGAATCTTACGCCAGGTGGCCGGCCACCTGGGCACCAACTGTCAGTTTCTCTCAGGCTAGAGCATACAATCTCATACAAGTGCATACAATCTCTCTGAAGACTACATATTCTGTTCCCCTGTATCCTCTGCGCACAACAGTATCAAAATAAGTCCTCCTAATTCCATCCAACTTTATATCCATTCATCTTCTTCAAACCATTCACTCATCCACCCATTCTAAACAGTCTGCCTGTCAACATCAATTAGACGCTCTACATTCAACTTTTAAACAATCTACTCTGTCTCAGGCTGGCTCTCTTAAAGCCAGTTAAATTGATTACACCTGTATCTGTATCCACTACTCTCAGTAGAGAGCTGTGTCTCTCCATTCTACAAGAATATAAGGCACATTCCATCCAACATTCTATCCATTCATCTTCTTCAGACCATTCACTCATCCACCCATTAAACTGTCTATCAACATCCATTAAACAATCTGCCTATCAACATCCATTAAACTCTCTGTCTATCAACATTAATTAGACTATCTACATTCAACTTTTAAATTATTTACTCTGTCTCAGGCTTTAAGAGTACACTGGCTCTCTTAAGACTAGCCAGTTAAATTGATTACACCTGTGTCAACTACTCTCAGAGAGCTGTATCAGTGTCTCTCTTAACAAGAATATAAGGCACATTCCATCCAACCTTCTATCCATTCATCTTCTTCAGACCATTCACTCATCCACCCATTAAACTGTCAATCAATATCTATTATACAATCTGCCTATCAACATCCATTAAACATTCTGTCTATCAACATTAATTAGACTATATACAACTTTTAAAGTATTTACTGTGGGTCCCTCTCAAGCAGCGTTTATATGTCCTCCCTCGCTCCTCGATCCTCAATGATCTACATAAAGAAAGATAGAAGAAGGGCTAGACTATCCCATTGTTGCCACTCCATCATTCTTTATGTAGATCAGTGAGGAGCGAGAGAGGACGCGTAAACGCTATATATGAGAGGCACCTTCTGTCTCAGGCTTTAAGCATACAATCTCATTAAGACTACAGATCCTGTTTCACTACTTCCTCTGTCCACAACTGTTTCAAAATAAAGGTCCTCACTGCAATAATACACTATTAAATCATTTAACCACTGAAACTACTCAACTATTGAACTATTCAACCATTCTAACTGTCAGTTATCATCCACTATGCCTCCAGTCAACTACATGAAACCTCCATGTACCTAGCAACCAACATAGCAACTATTAAAATTAAGTGTTTATGACCGTTTCCATAGCAACCAACATGATTATACTGCAGTAACTTCTTGTTTCCTGATAGTGGCCACCATGGATACCCTAGCAACAAATGTTTCAAAATAAAAGTCCTCACTAGCAAGTTAACTAGTTAGCATGGTTAGCATAGTTAGCATTGTTAGCATAGTTAGCATTTTTAGCATAACTGCAAAAAATCATCAACTAAGTTAGCTAATCAACCTGGTTAGCATTGTTAGCAAATTTAGCATTGTTAGCATAGTTAGCATTTTTAGCATTACTGCTAGAAATCATCGGTTAAGTTAGCTAATCAACCTTGTTAGCATTGTTAGTAAAGTTAGCATTGCTAGCATAATAAGCATTTTTAGCGTAACTGCTAGAAATCATTAGCTAAGTTAGCTAATCAACATTTTAACATGAATAGAAATCATTAGTTAAGTTAGAACTGGAACGTTTCATCTTTAAACTGTCTACCTTCACACTATCAACTCTCTGTAAACTATGCAACCACCATTTTTACCCTAGCTACACCTTAGTAACCATATCTACATTATCTATCTATTTTTGCCTTTTCATGCACTGGTAATTCCTTGGAATTGCATTTCTAGTTAAACTTCTTCTTCTAACGCTCGCAATTCAGCTTCAACCGTTTAACGTAGAAACTTCATTCAAACTTTGTTGCGTAGGTCTTGCTTATGCCATATGTGCTTTGTATTTTTCAACTTTGTAACTTTTATACTTTTTAAACTATTAGTTAAAAACTATCACCATTTCCCCCATAGACTTAACATTGCTCATTATGACATCACGGCAGCAATTAGAATGTTACCCCAGCTGGTCAGCCACCTGGGCACCAACTGTCAGTTTCTCTCAGGCTCCTCTCTGAAGACTACATATTCTGTTCCCCTGTATCCTCTGCGCACAACAGTATCAAAATAAGTCCTCCTAATTCCATCCAACTTTATATCCATTCATCTTCTTCAAACCATTCACTCATCCACCCATTCTAAACAGTCTGCCTATCAACAACATCAATTAGACGCTCTACATTGAACTTTTAAACAATCTACTCTGTCTCAGGCTGGCTCTCTTAAGACTAGCCAGTTAAATTGATTACACCTGTATCTGTATCCACTACTCTCAGTAGAGAGCTGTGTCTCTCCATTCTACAAGAATATAAGGCACATTCCATCCAACATTCTATCCATTCATCTTCTTCAGACCATTCACTCATCCACCCATTAAACTGTCTATCAACATCTATTAAACAATCTGTCTATCAACATCCATTAAACTCTCTGTCTATCAACATTAATTAGACTATCTACATTCAACTTTTAAATTATTTACTGTCTCAGGCTTTAAGAGTACACGCTGGCTCTCTTAAGACTAGCCAGTTAAATTGATTACACCTGTGTCAACTACTCTCAGAGAGCTGTATCAGTGTCTCTCTTAACAAGAATATAAGGCACATTCCATCCAACCTTCTATCCATTCATCTTCTTCAGACCATTCACTCATCCACCCATTAAACTGTCAATCAATATCTATTAAACAATCTGCCTATCAACATCCATTAAACATTCTGTCTATCAACATTAATTAGACTATATACAACTTTTAAAGTATTTACTGTGGGTCCCTCTCAAGCAGTGTTTATATGTCCTCCCTCGCTCCTCGATCCTCAATGATCTACATAAAGAAAGATAGAAGAAGGGCTAGACTATCCCATTGTTGCCGCTCCATCATTCTTTATGTAGATCAGTGAGGAGCGAGAGAGGACGCGTAAACGCTATATATGAGAGGCACCTTCTGTCTCAGGCTTTAAGCATACAATCTCATTAAGACTACAGATCCTGTTTCACTACTTCCTCTGTCCACAACTGTTTCAAAATAAAGGTCCTCACTGCAATAATACACTATTAAATCATTTAACCACTGAAACTACTCAACTATTGAACTGTTCAACCATTCCAACTGTCAGTTATCATCCACTATGCCTCCAGTCAACTACATGAAACCTCCATGTACCTAGCAACCAACATAGCAACCATTAAAATTAAGTGTTTATGACCGTTTCCATAGCAACCAACATGATTATACTGCAGTAACTTCTTGTTTCCTGATAGTGGCCACCATGGATACCCTAGCAACAAATGTTTCAAAATAAAAGTCCTCACTAGCAAGTTAGCTAGTTAGCATGGTTAGCATTGTTAGCATTTTTAGCATAACTGCAAAAAATCATAAACTAAGTAAGCTAATCAACCTGGTTAGCATTGTTAGCAAATTTAGCATTGTTAGCATAGTTAGCATTTTTAACATTACTGCTAGGAATCATCGGTTAAGTTAGCTAATCAACCTGGTTAGCATTTTTAGTAAAGTTAGCATTGCTAGCATAATAAGCATTTTTAGCGTAACTGCTAGAAATCATTAGCTAAGTTAGCTAATCAACATTTTAACATGAATAGAAATCATTAGTTAAGTTAGAACTGGAACGTTTCATCTTTAAACTGTCTACCTTCACACTATCAACTCTCTGTAAACTATGCAACCACCATGTCTACCCTAGCTACACCTTAGTAACCATATCTACATTATCTATCTATTTTTGCATTTTCATGCACTGGTAATTCCTTGGAATTGCATTTCTAGTTCTTCTTCTAACGCACGCAATTCAGCTTCAACCGCTTAACGTAGAAACTCCATTCAAACTATGTCGCGTAGGTCTTACTTACGCGATGTGGGCTTTGTATTTTTCAACTTTGTAACTTTTATACTTTTTAAACTATTAGTTAAAAACTATTACAATTTCCCCCATAGACTTAACATTGCTCATTATGACATCACGGCAGCAATTAGAATCTTATGCCAGGTGGCCGGCCACCTGGGCACCAACTGTCAGTTTCTCTCAGGCTTTAAGCATACAATCTCTCTGAAGACTACACATATCCTGTTAAACTGTTTCCTCTGTCCACAACTGTTTCAAAATAAAAGTCCTCACTGCAATAATACACTATTAAATCATTTAACCATTGAAACTACTCAACTATTGAACTGTTCAACCATTCCAACTGTCAGTTATCATCCACTATGCCTCCAGTCAACTACATGAAACCTCCATGTACCTAGCAACCAACATAGCAACCATTAAAATTAAGTGTTTATGACCGTTTCCATAGCAACCAACATGATTATACTACAGTAACTTCTTTATTCCTGATAGTGGCCACCATGGATACCCTAGCAACAAATGTTTCAAACTAAAAGTCCTCACTAGCAAGTTAGCTAGTTAGCATGGTTAGCATAGTTAGCATTTTTAACATAGTGTAAAGACGTCACTTTTCTGGACCAATGAGGGAACAGAGAGTGGTCGAAGGAAAAATCGTGAAGCAGCCGCGCACTGTTGAAAACATCAATTAATTCAAGCCCCTGCTAAACCTAATAAAGCTATCTCCGCTGAATATGGAAAGTTTCAGTTCAAAGTAAAGTCAATAACCGTAGTGGGTTGATAAACCCACAATATTAGCTGTTAAGGAGAATGCCTAACTGTTCTCATGACACGCGTTTAGTCCCTAGGAATAATGTTTGTGGGTATCTTCCTCGGCCGATTTAATCGGGCAGTTCCTCTTACACACTACTCGTCCCGGTTGCTGAAATAAGCAGAGACTGCAGTGCTGACTCGGGCCGCTTTGAGCTGCAATACTCTGAAACCCAATGTGTGACACGCCTGGTCTACCAACACCTTATGCTAGAGGGCTCAGGCTGAACTAAGGTGAGGCCGTCTCGCACGGACCACCCACTGGGGAACTGCTCATCGCTAACTCCGGTGCAATAGCCAGTTCTTCTGCAGCTTACTATTTCAGCTGACTTAACTTCTACGGCGGCAAAGCTAAGTCCCAGCCTTTCGCCGTGCCAAACACCGTTACCTATCACTACCACTCTGGTCTCTAAGTACAAGGAAGGCTATGCGGATTAGCACAACAATTTATTTGTCAGGTACAAGTTAAGAATTTAATACAATAAGAAGCAAGCATCTAAATGGATAATATGAAAGTTATGAAAAACAGGTTAAGAAATGCTTAGGCTATCATACAGAAAACAGACAGAGAATGAAACATACTTTACCAGCTCAGAGGAAGATGACTACACACCGAAGTGTGGGAGTTCATAGCTAATAGAGACTCCATGAATAATGTTTTGTCTACCCTTTTATAGGCTACAAAGTTTGTGATTGGTTCACACAGTGACAGGGGTTACGTGAATGGAGATCACATGATGAGTACTGTAGGTGAAACTGAGACCATTGTTGTAGTGAAACCACTTGAGTAAATCAATCAAGACATGACAATACATTTGGTTACATTTCCTGGTCCAAGTTGACTTCTGAGGACTTTGGACAAACATGTGGCAGGAGGTCCACAATAGGCCCACACTTAGTAGCTAATCAAGAGTCCATATATGATTGAAAGGAATGTCATCAGCCTGTGAATTTAGATCCTTACAATAGCTGCAAAAAATCATCAACTAAGTTAGCTATTCAACCTGGTTAGCATTGTTAGAAAATTTAATATTGTTAGCATAGTTAGCATGTTTAGCATTACTGTTAGAAATCATCGGTTAAGTTAGCTAATCAACCTGGTTAGCATTGTTAGTAAAGTTAGCATTATTAGCATAATTAGCATTTTTAGCATAACTGCTAGAAATCATTAGCTAAGTTAGCTAATCAACATTTTAACATGAATAGAAATCATTAGTTAAGTTAGAACTGGAATGTTTCATCTTTAAACTGTCTACCTTCACACTATCAACTCTCTGTAAACTATGCAACCACCATGTTTACCCTAGCTACACCTTAGTAACCATATCTAAATTACATTATCTATCTATTTTTGCATTTTCATGCACTGGTAATTCCTTGGAATTGCATTTCTAGTTATTATTCCACTTCTTCTTCTAACGCTCGCAATTCAGCTTGAACCGTTTAACGTAGAAACTTGATTCAAACTTTGCTACGTAGGTCTTACTAAGGAGACCTGTGCAATATATTTTTCAACTTTGTAACTTTTATACTTTTTAAACTGTAAATTAAAAACTATTAAACATTTCCCCATAGACTTAACATTGCTCATTATGACATCACGGCAGCAATTAGAATGTTACCCCAGCTGGTCAGCCACCTGGGCACCAACTGTCAGTTTCTCTCAGGCTCCTCTCTGAAGACTACATATTCTGTTCCCCTGTATCCTCTGCGCACAACAGTATCAAAATAAGTCCTCCTAATTCCATCCAACTTTATATCCATTCATCTTCTTCAAACCATTCACTCATCCACCCATTCTAAACAGTCTGCCTATCAACAACATCAATTAGACGCTCTACATTGAACTTTTAAACAATCTACTCTGTCTCAGGCTGGCTCTCTTAAGACTAGCCAGTTAAATTGATTACACCTGTATCTGTATCCACTACTCTCAGTAGAGAGCTGTGTCTCTCCATTCTACAAGAATATAAGGCACATTCCATCCAACATTCTATCCATTCATCTTCTTCAGACCATTCACTCATCCACCCATTAAACTGTCTATCAACATCTATTAAACAATCTGTCTATCAACATCCATTAAACTCTCTGTCTATCAACATTAATTAGACTATCTACATTCAACTTTTAAATTATTTACTCTGTCTCAGGCTTTAAGAGTACTCTGGCTATCTTAGGACTAGCCAGTTAAATTGATTACACCTGTGTCAACTACTCTCAGAGAGCTGTATCAGTGTCTCTCTTAACAAGAATATAAGGCACATTCCATCCAACCTTCTATCCACTCATCTTCTTCAGACCATTCACTCATCCACCCATTAAACTGTCAATCAATATCTATTAAACAATCTGCCTATCAACATCCATTAAACATTCTGTCTATCAACATTAATTAGACTATCTACATACAACTTTTAAAGTATTTACTGTGGGTCCCTCTCAAGCAGCGTTTATGTCCTCCCTCGCTCCTCGATCCTCAATGATCTACATAAAGAAAGATAGAAGAAGGGCTAGACTATCCCATTGTTGCCGCTCCATCATTCTTTATGTAGATCAGTGAGGAGCGAGAGGACGCGTAAACGCTATGAGAGGCACCTTATGTCTCAGGCTTTAAGCATACAATCTCATTAAGACTACAGATCCTGTTTCACTACTTCCTCTGTCTACAACTGTTTCAAAATAAAGGTCCTCACTGCAATAATACACTATTAAATCATTTAACCATTGAAACTACTCAACTATTGAACTGTTCAACCATTCCAACTGTCAGCATACAGTTAGCATAGTTAACATTGTTAACATAGTTAGCATTTTTAGCATAACTGCAAAAAATCATCAACTAAGTTAGCTAATCAACCTGGTTAGCATTGTCAGCAAATTTAGTATTGTTAGCATAGTTAGCATTTTTAACATTACTGCTAGAAATCATCGGTTAAGTTAGCTAATCAACCTGGTTAGCATTGTTAGTAAAGTTAGCATTGCTAGCATAATTAGCATTTTTAGCTTAACTGCTAGAAATCATTAGCTAAGTTAGCTAATCAACATTTTAACATGAATAGAAATCATTAGTTAAGTTAGAACTGGAATGTTTCATCTTTAAACTGTCTACCTTCACACTATCAACTCTCTGTAAACTATGCAACCACCATGTTTACCCTAGCTACACCTCAGTAACCATATCTACATTATCTATCTATTTTTGCATTTTCATGCACTGGTAATTCCTTGGAATTGCATTTCTAGTTTATATATACTGTATATACTGTATATATCTACTGTCCCAAATGACCAGCCATAGCAGCAGCATATAAGAGATAAACTCTCAAGCATCAGAAGAGAGTTTTAAAGGAGAGCCTGGCCAAGAGGGGGGAGGATCTCAACTGCAGATTGAAGCAGATAGTGCAGCCATTAAAATAGAAACCCTATTACCACTGTGCACAGTGTGTACGATCTCTAAAGATAGAAAGAAATAGCCCCTCTTTTATGCTATTTTTTCATCAGCGCTGAAAATGAAAATATGTCCACACACTCCACTTTGCCTGCTGGAACAATGAGATGTAAAAATGGACTTGTCTCCATTCGGAGGAGGAAGTGACAGGGAGACTAATGCAAATACCTATCTCACCATTGGGGGAAAACAGACCACCTTCCCAGAGCCCAAATTGTTTTAGGGCTTTATTTTTTAAAGTCGTTTTGAAAGCAAAGCAAAACTCATGTTGTGTCTGTCGCAAAAACCCATAAACATAATTACAATCGTATTTTTTTTTAAGTGTACTCTAGTGCTGACAAACTGAAAAATGTTGAGATTTTGTTTTCTAGGGCGTATGCAAAGGTTCAGTCACCGGTGAAATAAATTGCTTTTCTCGGTGGTAGTTGTCCAACCTCAAACAGAAATCTCGAATACCTTTCAAGGATGAGGTGCCATTAACTTCACAAGCTCTCCAGTCCAGCAATTATGGCTGAGTCCTGAATGCTCATTGTTGTCGCAAACAAACAGATACCAGTGTACTCCTGTTTGACAGTGTCTGCTCCCCCTTGTGTCAGACACTGTAAAAAACCCACTTAGACTGGAACTGATGGATTTCTGCACTGTGGGCTGTCTTAGTCTACAAGAGGAACCAGCTCATCAATTGTGCACCTGCGTGTGTGTGTGTGTGTGTGTGCGTGTGTGTGTGTTAACAGGTCCGCCACCACTCCGGTGTTCGTTTTGGATGCAAGCACACCGCTCCTGCTGTAATTGAATGCAAATAGTTGAATGCGGATGATATATTGGAGAGTTTGTAGACATCTCCCCACTTGGCACTGGTTGCAGGCAACGCTGCAGTGTTGTTGCAGCGCTCTTGATACATTATCGCCCTTGCCATTAGAGGATTTTGGTGTCCAAGTTAAACAGTTAACCTGCTATAAATTGCATCCTTACTATCCAGCTGGCTGGAAATATTCCGTCCTGGCAGCACTCCCACAGGTGCTGTTTTAGCAGCTGGGCGGCCTCTCTCTGTACTGACCTTGTGTGTGCGTGTGTGTGTGTGTGTGTGTGGGTGGATGCGTGTGTGCGTGTGTGCGTGCGAGAGAGAGACAGACAGACAGACAGACAGAGAGAGAAGGTGCATTCAAGTATTGTGTGTGTGTGTGTGTGTGTGTGTGTGTGTGTGAGAGTGTGTGTGTGTGTGTGTGTGTGTGTGTGTGTGTGTCTGTGTGTGTGTGTGTGTGTGTGTGTGTGTGTGTGTGTGTGTGCGTGTGCTTCTGATAGGAGGACGGCTGGCCGTCTCTCTGCATAGCGATGGGTGGGATGGAAAGGTTGTCCAGGCCCTCCTACATAATGCATATGGCACCTGGACGAGATTCAGATATGCAGCCAGTGGCGACTGAACTGCTTCTGCTCTCGCTCTGCATGCTGTCCTGCAGAGCTTTCATCCATAATTGATGCATGTCAGTTTTATCTGAAGCCACGAGACACCCTTTCCCTAATCATCAAATATTTGTCCTCCCTCGCCCACTCTAACTCCTCGCTTCCTTTTCACCTTCTCGATCTATAACTTCCTCTCTTTTCTTCATTCATTCTCCCCTCTGGGCCTTGGTGTTCCTAACCTCCCCCCCCCCTTCCCCTCCCCACCCCTTTCTTCTTCTTTTTGCCTCCCGCAGGAAGCTGGACGCCTTTATCTACGACGCCGCCGTGCTGAACTACATGGCGAGGAGGGACGACGGCTGCAAGGTGATGACCATCGGCTCGGGGAAGGTGTTTGCGACGACGGGCTACGGCCTCGCCCTCAGCAAGAACTCCCGCTGGAAACGGCCCCTGGACCTGGCGCTGCTGCAGCTCGTGGGAGACGGTACGACTCGGACTCGGCCTGGGGACGAGGGGGGGGGGGGTGGCGCTCCAAAAAGAGGGACAACAGCATTAGTCATACCAATACGTCAGGGACAACGATCCCTCAAATAGTGCCTTCTTGGCAGCTGCTGATGTGGTATCAGTCAGCGAGGCAAGGAAGGACACCGCCCGGCCAAAGCAATTTTCATTTAGCCATTTAGCAAATGTGCGCTGTGTTGACAGGACGGACAGAAAAAGATATAACAGCACTTACTTAGTGGGCTTAGTGAACACAAATAAGAACGGAGCCCAAGAGGTCCTGCACGTGCCCTGCTTCAGAAATGACAGAGATACATTTACGTTTAATCACAACAATGATGCGCCCCTTGGTGTCACAAAGGCTCAATAAAGGTACAGTGCGACTAGGACATCACATAAAAGAAATAATCACATTAGCCAAAAAACTATGGTTGATTAATAGCAAACCAGGACTTGAGGAAAAGGATCAATTTTGCCTTCGGATCGTGGTTTAAGTGTTACGATTTACCGCCTGCAAGGATCCTGCGTGGATAAATGAAATAATAAGAAGAGAAGATATCTCCTGCCATACACTAATAAGATCTCTGTGTTGGGGAGGCATGATTTGTTTTGCAAAATAGGTGCACCGCTAAATGTTTCATAACAACTTAATCCCTGAGCCAGCAACCTTAATCAAATCCTGAGTGATGACACTCCGAGTCAATTACGCTGGCTTTGAGGCAGTGGAGTCTGCACTCACAGTGCAGGCAATGGGGCTTTATTTTGTGGTCCTGATGAGACAGAGTTTGATGTACGCCGTTGCTCCGGGTGGCACAGTGCCTCGGTATCGAGTGATGTGAAATGAAGGCGCAGACGATGAACTCCTTGTGTTCTGGCACCGTCGCCGCCATCTCACCTCCCCTTATCGTCATCGCTTTTGTGAGACAGCAACACGTTTCTCTAGGTGTTGTGTCTAATGCACAGTGGCACAGTGCAGGGCGTACGGTACAGTAGGCTCTGTGATTATTGTCTCCCGTCACTGCCATTCCATATCTCTCTCTCTTTCTCTCTCTTTCTCTCTCTCTCTCTCTCCATCTTTCTCTCAGGTTCTCACTTGCCTTCCACCATTTCTTCTCTTCTCTCCGTGTCTTTAGCATGCAGTGTTATGTGAGAAGCCTGTGTGAGGAGAGGAGAGCTGTGAATTTGCTGAGTAATGTCTGGATCGGATTAAATGAGCCTTGTTGAACCACATTGCATAAAATTATGAGTGTCACCATTAATGAACATGCAAATTAACAGTGAAGGGTTGGAGATAGAGAAAAAAGTAGTTAAAATTCAATAGAAAGACTGGACAGCATATATTTGTAATCCATTTAAAATTCAATAGAAAGACTGGACACTGGACAGCATATATTTGTAATCCATTTGCATTCAGAGGCCCTGATAAATGTAATGAAATTATATAATATATTTTAGCATTTTATTGCCCTCCATTTTATAGCCCCTAGTTTCCATTGCCTGTCCATCTATCACAGACAGTACAATACAAGTCACATATAATGGCGCAATAAAAATTTGCACCATTCCTCTCATTGCCCTCAATTTTGCATTGGACTCAACGTGAACTCAGTCTAATTTCGGTCTAACTCATTACAGAATCATGTGTGAATGCTTTTAAAAAGATTGTTTATTTGGCCATTTGTTTATGCATGAGGGTTGTCTTCAGTGTTTCGCCACTCTTATACATTTAATGTGTCCCCAGCTGAAAGCGTGTCCTTGTGATGCCTCAAACAGCACTTCCCAGGACCACCCTCTCTCTCTCTTTCTCTCTCCTCTCTCTCTCTTTCTCTCTCCTCTCTCTCTCGCTCTCTCTCTCTCTCCCCCGCTCTCTCTATCTCTCTCCCTTCTCTCTCTGTCCACTTTTGTCTCTCTCTCCTTCTCGTTGTCTCTCCCTCCCTCCCTCTATCTCTCTCCCCTCTCTCTCTCTCTCTGTCCACTTTTGTCTCTCTCTCCTTCTCGTTGTCTCACCCTCCCTCTCTCTCTCCCTCTCTCTGGTTGATGAATGCAATAATGGTGATTGTTGTGCACTGAGCCTATCGTCCTGCGCTACCTTTCATCTCACAGCCACTCGGGACTCGTCTTATCACAAGAGAGCGGGCCGAACAGGCCATTTCAGACCTCCATCAAAGCTATGATTATCTCTCCCTAGACCCCCTTTTTCTTTCTTCTCCTGCGCCATAGCTGTGTCTTGCCGATTTTTTTTTTTGTTGTTGTGTGTTTGGATTTATTTATTTATTTATTTTCTGCTGAGGCTTGGCCAACAAGCTGTATTTTTCACTTTTTTTTTTACTTCTCCATGGCACGACTCAGAATCTGAGTAATAGGCTTTACCCTTGCTACTCTGTCTGGGCTACCACCCACCCTTAGAAACCCTTTTCTTTCTCTGTTGCTGACAAACGAATAAAACTCCTTTTCCTTGCCATCACATCTCTGTTTCATCTCTCCTTTCTCTGCCCCTTTGCCTGTCCAGATGAGATTGACATGCTTGAGCGTCTGTGGCTGTCTGGGATCTGCCATAATGACAAGATCGAGGTCATGAGCTCCAAGCTGGACATCGACAACATGGCGGGCGTGTTTTACATGCTCTTAGTGGCCATGGGCCTTAGCCTGCTGGTGTTCGCCTGGGAGCATCTCGTCTACTGGAAGCTACGGCATTGCTTCGGTCGCAAAGGCGGACTGGACTTCTTGCTAGCCTTTAGCAGGGTGAGTGAAAACATCAAAGAAAACAAATCTCACGATCTTATCAAGTTCATCAAAAGGGCTCACAGCCTCTCTTGCGCTTCTGTCAGAGAGACACATTGGAATTTCATTTTGATTAAGCATGCATGGCACAATGCAAAGACAGAACAATTACTTGTTTCTATCTAAAGCTTTGTGCTCTTCTGTCAGAGAAACACCTTGGAATTCCATTTTGAGTGATTTTTTTTAGCATGCGTGGCACAACGCGAAGACAGAACAATTACTTGTTTCTATCTGAATGCTTAGATACAATGCGATAACATTATCTGTTACAAATCTGCAATGATAAAAGAAAGGTGACAATCTGCCAAGGTTCTCTAAACTGTCATCATAAAGGGAAAAAAAGTGTGAGAAGGTCATAACATTCTGTCAGATTCTGTGTTTTTGGGTTTTATTCCCCACGTATTTCAACAGACAAGCTGTCATCATCAGAGCTAAGAAATCAAAGTTTTATGTCAAGAGTGATTCGCAACTCAGCCCATCCTTTATTCTCTATGTTTTGTCAAACAAGCTGAACCGCTGTAGCCATGCTCTCTTCTCTTTTCACAGGGCATGTACAGTTGCTGTAATTTCGAGGACGAGACGGCACCTGCACCCGGCACCTGCACGCTTCCTCAGTATCACCACGTGTCTACAGTACCTCCTCCGCCTCCACCCCATGTGATCGCTACAGGCGTGGCCAACACGTCCATGGCCATGGCCACACAACAGCAGCAACAGCAAAAACATCACCAGCAGCAACAGCAACAACCGCAGCCTGTGTACAATGCTCTGCTTCCTGGATCCCCTCCAGCCACAGTGCATTCTGGGATGGCTCTTGGACCATCCAACAGTCCCATTTTGGGGGCGCCCATGCCTTGCTCAACGTTCCTCCCACGCCACGATCGCAGACTGGCCGTGGTGGACCGCTGGACTCGTCCCAAGGTAGGCCCTGAGAAGTCCATTGGTGTCAGCAGTGGGATCACGGAGCTTTCGCAGTTCCCACAAGGCATGGCGCCACACTGGGCAGGAGGCGAAAGAAGCCTGGATGAATATAAGCGCTATTACGGTCCCATTGATCCTGAGGGCTTAGGGGCTTCTGCGGAGCCGCAGACGGCTACAGCTCAGACCCCGAAGACCGCCCAGAGAGGAACGAAATCTTCTGGAAACCCACGGCTACCTCCCAAAGTCCCACCGCCTAAGCTGGCCTTGCATGGCTCGCCTACTCGGCCAGCTTCGTTATGGAGGAGAAGCAGCCTCTCCAAGAGGAAAGGCTCCGGAGGGCCTCTTTATGAGAACATCCTGCCTTTAGGGAGGAGAGGTGGAGGGCGGAACGGATTGCGGGAAGGAGGTGGACGAAGAGGTCGTCGTCCTCCTGCCATTCCGCTCCCGGTGCCAGTCCCACTCTCCTCTCCCACTCAGACTCCTCCGTCTCCGTCTCCTTCGTTATGTTACACCACATCCGCCTCCACCTCTTCTAGCACGTCATCCTCCTCTTCATCCGATTCCCTCTCCCGATCCAACTCCCCTTCCTCGTCTTCGTCCTACACGTCGTCACAGAGTTTTCGGTACAGAAGTGGCACGGTGAGGGATATCTTTGAGGAATACGACACTGACGAGCTGACCGAAGAGTCCAGCCTGCTGCTGGGGCGAAGGAAGGGTCGCTCTCGCATGTCGTCTCGCTCGCTTCCCTGCAGCCCCCCTCCTCCACCTGTGCCGCCCCGCAAGCCGCGGCATTCACGGGACAGTGGCCGAGACCGAAACGGCAGCCAGCTGGCACAACTGCAGGAGTGGTGGGCGTCTTGGGGAGAGAAGGAGAGGGGCAGAAGAACAACCGAACGAGCAGGAGGAGAAGACAGGGAGGAGAAGCGGCACCACAAAGAAAGGGAGCGCGAGAGGAAGAGAAGGAAGAAAGGCAGGAAGAAGAAGAAGAGAGAAGAGCGCGAAAGGGAGCGGGAGCGTAAGAGGCGCAAGGCGAAGAAAAAGAGGAAGAAAGAGGAGAAGAGACGAGAAAGGGACAGGCGACCCGAGCAGGCCGAGCTGATGATCGATCGATCGAAAGAAGAGTACGAAAAAAGGATGTCTCAAGATTACTCCTACCCTGCCTTGAGGCGCAGCTCTTTCCGGAAGAAAAGCGAAAGCTCCAGCAGGAGTTACGACTGGGACATATCGAGAGACGAGATCACGAGACGCGACAGGGCGGAAGATCGTGGAGACGACGGAGAGGATGCCAGAGGGAGGGAAAGGCACAGGAGTCCTCCATCTCATCACTCCAGGCAGCGAACCCACGACAAGCGATACCCGTCCGCCAGCAAACCCACAACCGCGGTCAAGTTCTGGGGAAGCGGGAACCCCACGCACGCGCCATCTTCTTCTTCGCTTTTACCGCTTCTCCCTCTGTCCTGCAAACGGCGGAAATCTGTCACCAGTGAGAGAGAGGGAAGAGTGAGGGGAGGGGAAAGTCGCCCCCTGCTGGGTAGGAATGGCAGGAACAGGGCACGATCAAGGGAAGGCATATCACTGCATGAGTGGGATTCGGATGAGGAGGAGGACGACAACGAATCTGAGGTGGAAGGGGGGAGGGTAAGAGGAGAGGATCGAAGTCGGAGACGTGAAGGAAGGGGGATCGAGTCGGAGTCGGAGAGGAGTCGGGAGCGAGAGAAGACCATCGAGATATACACAGACGATGAGGGCTCGTCGGGAGAGTTCGGGAAGTTCGAGAGGTACTGGGAGGGTCACGAAGAAAGAGCTGTTGGAGGCATCGGTGGCGGAGGCTGGTTTTTTGGCACGTACCCTGCCCGCGAAAAAGGAGGCAGCATTAACAGCCGAGACGACTCTTTTGTGGGATGGGGGCCAGGAGAGAGCAGCTGGGGGATTGGAAGCAGCTCAAATCGGTGGCCACCGCCTCCACTGACTCCCCCGCCTCCACGCAGATACTGGTCTGTGGACAAGCTACCGGTCAAGAGCGAAAAGAAAGGCAAGAACAGGTCCCAGGACAACAGCAGGGGCCACACCGCTTGCAGCTGCCACTCCCCACGCCATCAGGGGAAGTCCCACTCCAAGTGGAGCAGGGTGACCTCTCGGAGTCAGGAGGACCTGCACCCGCACTGCCAGAGCAGCAGCAGCAGCACCCGGCCCAAGCACCAGGCGTCCAAACCCGACCGGGCCCAGGGCCAAGCCAAAAGCGGGAGCCAGTTGAACCTCAGCGTCCAGAGGCCGCAGAGGTCGGACAGTCGCACGCGGCAACCCTCGCCTCCCCAGGCTCTGATCACGCCCCTCATGCCCCCGTCGCTCCCGGCGCTCCCTCCGCCGCCCTCGTCCTCCCACCCGATCCACGTCCCGCCGCCCACGTCCTCCTCGTCCGTCTCATCCCCGTCGGTGGTCTCCTCGACCCCCGGGGCGCCTCAACCTTCCTCCATGTCGTCGTCGAGCGCCAAACTGCAGTACCAGAGACTGCGGTCGGCGCCGCAGCGGTTCCAGTCCCCGCACCTCCCCCTGAAAACCAAGAGCCTGTGCTCCCGGCGCGGGTCGGCTCACTTCTCCAGCGTGGAGAGCGAGGTGTGAGGGCACAGCGGCGGACCTGGACTTATTCTCGCGTGACGCCGCAAACTGTGAAACAACAACACGGGGCTGCAATGAAGGAACGACCTGTGCTCTTCTTGGTTCCTTTGTAGACCCTGTCTTTTTTGGGGGGGGGGGACTCGAGAGGGAAGTTGGGGCACCTCTCCTGTTCCTGGAGCTGGGGAAAAAAAGGAAAGAGAAAAACAAAGAAGGAGAGAAAGAAGGAAAGAAAGAAAGAAGATAACTCTTACTGCTACGCTGACAAACTTTCTCAGTGTTTGTGTTGGATCCCACTATGGGGATCACTGCTACAGGTCTCTCAGGATTTAAAGCAATGGGTTTGATCAATCCTGATGAATGTTATTTATCTTAAAGAGTCGAGGGCTCAGGAATTTGTGCGGACCTCTTGACAGAGAAGTCAGAGGCTAATGGCCTCTTTCGTCAAACTCTTCGCCCTACTTTCTTTTTGCCCAAGTCTTTACTCTTACTCCCCTCCAAACTGTGATTTCTGACATTTCCTTGTGTGTATTTCTTTGCTATCTCTAGGGAAGGGACCATCAAGAATAGTAGCAGTTTATTGGTTTATTTTTCTTTTCTTTTTTTTCTTCTCTATAGAGCATTTCTCTGTGTCCTCCTCACTTAACCCCCCCGTCCCCCCCCCCCCGTCCCTCCACCCGGCACCTCCGCATCTGTGTCACCGTGTTTGTATTCTTACAGGGTAAATCAGCTGTGACTGATCTTTTACTGGCTTTTTCAAGTTGAGTGCCAAACTTGAGTGGAGCTTACATTCAGAGCTATTATATCTCATATCTGATATCGCCATATCTCTTGCGGAAATCCCTCTTTTTTTCACATGCCCTTGTCTTTGAGCAATACATGATCAACTACTGACTTCATACACAATGCATATATTTTATATTTAAAGGTTATTTTAGTATGTGTGTCCTGTAATGAGATCAGTGTCTTGATTTATCAGAAGAATATAAGCACTGTGCTGTACATTACTGGGGTGCACAATTACGATTAAAAAAAAAAAAACTACCTAGAGTCTGAGGCGGCCTTCCCCCTAATGTCCGAATGTACCTGTAGCCATGACAACGCAGTGTGCTGCAACAAAGAAGACACTTTAAGAACAAATCAGATGGGGGTGAATACTTTCTGAGTAGATGCCAGACTGGATTGTCCGTGACAACACTAAAGGGCAAAAGACGTCAGGGCTAGCCATATAGAAGCATTACTGTGTGTGCTCCGATGTCAATATTAAGGAGTTAAAGACTTAACATTTTCAGTGAGCGATAAGCAGGAGAGCGCACTGTTTACAGTCGATCACTGTGTTTTTTCTCATGTTTTTACTAGCTGCTCTGTGAATGATCTTTGTCTTTGTTAGCTTTCTGTGTGATCTCCATGTGTGCTTTTTGCAAGTTAGCTTGAGCTGTGACAGTTGCAACTAGGATGATGTAGAAGCAAGCAGTCTTTTTTGGTTGTTTTACAAATGCATATTTTGATAAATTTATTCATGAAAGAGGTTTCAGTGACCCATCTGCAATTACTTTTGGAGAGAGCTATCTGAATGATATATTGTATGGTTACATATATGTTATGCTTTCATGAGTAGCAGGAACACTGGACAATTCCAGTCCTTTGTGTAAGTAAGGCCAAGAGGAAGGATATATACTGTATATATACAGTATATATATATTTGACTTTTCAGTGCAATGAAGAGTCCAGAAAGTGTAACCTCAAGTGATCTGTGCCATCAGCCAACCTACTCAATAGACACAAGGCAATCTCACATGATGGCCCTGTGAACCTCAGTGAAGGGTCAAATGAAAATGGTTCAAATATCTAGTTTGACTTGTAATGCAAAGAGCTATTTAGGTTATTTTTGTAAAAAAAAAAAAAAAAATACATATATGAAATATATGTCCTTCTTCATGAAGTGTTTGCACACCCATGGTAGAACACTGAATTGTCGAGCGTTACCTGACTACTTGTGTTCACCATCTGAATTGACTGTGAAAAATTATAAGGGCCTATGTTTCTTGATGTGCAGACTCCTTACATAGATATGTCAAGTGTTTATGTATGGAGATTCAACTCTGAATTAGCATTTTATTTTCTTTACCAGCAAAAGTCATCGTAACCAATCGTTTCTGTTTGTTTGTTTGTTTGTTTGTTTGTTTTCTGATGATTAGATGGAAACATGTACTTGGTAGTGGTGGATGACCAAATGATTGAATTTAGTTCATTTCATGTCTGCTTTTGACTGTAACTGAGCCATACTAAGCTTACTTTATTGTATGCTGAGATTTTTAATGAATAACATTGCAGGGAGTGTTTAATAATCCAAGCATCGAACCGTAGCATCAAGATATACTTGATTATCACAAATAGCATCTAATTATCCCCAAGACCAGATCGTCAATGAGATCTGTAAGAAGAGTCTGTAAGGAGATTATGTTGGATTTTTATTCAACTCAGCATCGTAGATCAGATCTGCTTCTAAGTGCTTCTCCACATCTTCGGCACCTTAAACCAATACAGGTAATCTGTTGTTCGAGGGAGATGACACAGATATTACTAAAAAGCATTAGTACAAATTGGATCATAGTATGTTATAATATGTGGAAGTATTGCCATAGAGTATGTCTTGATGTCACTGTGAGATGTCTGGACTCAAAATGCCCCCTTGGCGCAACATTTGATTGTGGTGCAATAGTTGTCTGACATTTCTTTCTATATAGATGTACCTCATATAAATGTGTTTGTGAAGTTTTGGGTAGCAATAGAAGTAAAAAAAAAAAAAATAGATGTGATGCTTTAAAATATAATTTCTCTATGTAATTAAGAAGCCAGATTTAAAAGCTGAAGAATGGGTAGGACTCCATGCTTACCGTACATGGTTCCCTCAGAAAAGGATCACCCCAATCCTTAAATCGAGAACAAGTAGAACATCTTTGACATTTTATTTAAATTTTGGCCTGACGAGAAAGTGAATGAATGCTTTATGTGTTCAAGATGTCCTAGACCAGCTTGTCACGTGACCGTAAGTGGGCCAAGTAACATGAAACCCCCTCTAATCTGACTGAACCCAAGGAAGTGTACCCTAGAAAATATCTCCCCAGTCCTACTAGCTTACCTATTTGTGTTATTAGTGTCTACGGCCGTGAGTTTTCTATTATGTGTGGCTATTTCTGTCATCTCTATAACAGCATAAATATAGTATTATAACAATATATTTCAAAGATATACAATATGTTTGTCAACGAAAATTTATTATTAATGACAAAATTTGTCTTTTTTGTCTCCACGTCCGTCCGTGTTTCCCTTGTCTCAGACACACACACACTCCCACACACACACACACATACACACACACCCGGTGAAATCAGAGACCAGTGTGTAGCTGTGTTTTTGGTCACGCCACGGTCGACGCCATTGACCACATGATCCCTCAGACGTTGCCACTGACGCTGTGACTGAGCCCCGTGCGTGCGTTTGACGACCGTGTCACTGTAGTGAGCCGTGGCCTCCGGCGGTACTGTTCCTGGAGGGGGCGGGCACAGGCGTGGCAGCGGGCCCTCATTCGCCCCTGCTGCCGATGCCGTGGCCGATGCCGTCTCCTCTTCTCTGGTGGTCTTAACACGTCGGGTGTCGCCGGCTGGTCCCCCCCTCTACCGCCCTCATCCCTCCCAACCCCAACCCCCCCCCCCCCCCCCCCCCCCCCCCACACACACATACACACCCACCACCCGCCCAACGCCAGACCGTTGCGTAGCATTTTAGTCGTGCAGCAGCTGTGCTGCAGATGAGGTGAGCTTTTTTGCATTCTGCAGTGTTTTGTCCCTTAAAACCCCAAACCACCCACCCCACCCCCACCTACCGCCCACTGCCCACCCTCTACCCCCCTCCCAGGGTTTGTGTTCTGCCCACAGCGTGCTTGGCTGGCAGTGGTGTGCGCTTTTTGCAAAAATGCTGGCAACACGTCGCGTGCGCTCTCATACACACACGCACACACACACATAAATACACACTCACACACACGTACACGCTTACACACACACACACACGCACACATGCTCATACACTTAGCACTCTCTGCTGCTTCTTAAAACTCTGCCATGTGCCATCATTGTAGCCAAGCAGAGCCTGTGTGGTAGCGTGCATTTCCCCCCCCGTGGGCTCGGCGAGCCCAGTGCCCGAGCACACTTCGGGCACTACCGCCCTTGCCCAAGGCCACTGGGGCAGGGAACACAATACTGTGCTGTGCCACAAGCAGAACAGAATAAAAAGAGTTTTATTACAAACCTTGTGACTTTGTGATTGGCGTCTTTTGTCTCTTTAGTGAAGGGCTGGGTCGAGTGGGCCTTGTGTATGACCGAACTCTTTACAGCAAGCGGTAGCGATAAGAAACTGACACTAGCCTTTGAGTCTTACTCTCAATGCAAAATGATGTATCTGATGGATTATGAATGGTGACTGTCGTCTGCAATGTCTGTTTTAAAGGACTAATTCACTAATTCCAAGTCTCATGTCAGTCTGTTGTCAAATATGGGGCGGAGCCAGAAGAGCAGCCGCCAGAGAAAGCCATCATCACAACACCAGCACATAAATGTATTCAGAGCCCACAGCTTCATTAGCTACTTGGAGTATGGAAAAAAAAAAATAAAGGCTGTCTTTGAATTGTGGAAGAAACCTTTGCATGTTTATGGAGAATGTTCTTTGCCACACCATGCACTTATTTGCTTGTCAACGTCAGAATGGTTCAGAAATCTAGCAAATATTGCTGTGCTGTGTGTCCCCCTTTAAAACAGATTAGATAAGATTTAACTTTGTTGTCATTTAGCGTACTACAGAGTACAGGTACAGTACAGTGTAATAATATAAAGTAATATAACTGGTCCAGTTCTGTAAAGAACACTGATAGTGCAGCGGCTAAGGAGACAGGTTAGCATGCAGCAATTCAGCATCTTGAAAAGTTATTCATTTGACTCCTGATAATCAGTGTGATTGTGCCCTTGAGTGAGGTTCTTCAAGCCAAGTCGCTCAAGGGACACTAGCCCTGCTATTAATTGACATATGTAAGTCATTTCGGTATCTAGAAAATCTCACAAGTTACCCAATGGTGTGTGTACTTCAGGAGTTTACTTAGGCGACCAAAGGTAGGCATACAGCCTGATTTGAGCTTAGATTTTTACTTGAGCATCCTATCTGTCATTAAGATGTATCATACCAAAACAAACAAAAAAAGATCCTGCTGATGTTACTTGTATCATTTGTCTGTATAAAAAAATAGAAATATATTAATATGGATACTTTTATCTCCATTGAGTAGTTGTTTGTTTATTTATTGCTTTTGTTTCTTCAAGCAGAAAGAACTTAAAAGGACTTAGTTTCAAAGGATCCTGTCTGAGAAGAGATCTAATAGAAGGTCCCTGATTGAGGTGAGCTGTGTAGCAGTAAATAACTCCTCTGATGTAAAGGTTTCTACCCAATAAACGGCATACACTGCCACCTAATGTTTACAAACACTCCAAACAGCCAGGGTCCTTCCAGTTACTGTGTGTAGCATGGACTGTACATGTCATGAGCTCAATGTGTTCCCCACATGTATCATGTTTATTTAATGTGATATTTTCCGCTGACTTGAAGGTCGGACCCCTGCACTGCGATGATCTGTAATTCAAACCAAGCTAAATGTATTTGATGTATGTAGGACATCACGTCAGCACATTGCCCGATGCCCAGGCATATTATACAGCTCCCCCCCCCACCCCCCCCTGTCTGCTTTGAATTTGGCCATGAGGGGTGGGAGGCCTGTCACAGAGTGAGGCGTTTGATATCTCCCTGAGCCGCAGTGCTTTGTGGGCACTATCAGCACAGCAGCAACCCCACATGGGCCCCCGTGATGATGACTGGGCTCTTTTTTGTTGTGTCTCTCTGATGCAATATCCTGGCAGCAAACAGTAGCACTCCCCAGAGCTGGGGGGACTCTGTAGCCCCCCCTTTGTGTGGTGTGGTGTGGTATGGTGTGTGTGTGTGGTATGGTGTGTGTGTGGTGTGGTAGGGTGTGTGTGTGGTATGGTGTGGTGTGTGTGGTGTGCGGTCGGTCGCTCTGCTCGGCTCTGCTCCGGCTCCGACCGTGCTCTTGCCGAGGCAGTGCAAGGCATCATGGGAAAGGCCGGGGTCACGGAGGTGAGGAGGTGATTCAGAGTGACGCAGGTACGACGCTGGTGGGCATGTGAGCAGCCGAGCTGGGCCTGCATGGAGTGACCCATCCCTCAGGTGGCTTTTGCCTTTTGAATCATGTAAGGCGTTCTACACTTGGTATGCGTGGCCAGTGTTATTGAATATTTTACTGTCTCTCTGTGTGTAGCTTTGGTATCGACAGGTTCACTTTAAATAATGTAAGGTGTTCTAGATAGTATTAACGGCCATTGGTATTAAATATTTAGCTGTGTGTATGTGTGTGTAGCCTTGCTAAGCGCCCTTTCAAAGATGTAAGGCATTCTACACATATTATGATTGTCCAATGTTACTAAATATGTTGCTGTTTATGTCTAGCTTCTATAATTATACAGAACCGAGGCTGACATGGAAAGGATTGTTCCACCTACAGTAGGGTGACCAGGCACGTTTATGTACAACATTAATACTGTATGTAACCTGGGGAAGAACACAGTGGCTGTTCTGATCTGTTCTGTGTGCTACCTTGACCTCCTCTGCCCATGACATTTTCCTCTACCTTCTCTGGAATGCTTTCTGTCATACACCACAGCAACCTCTCTCTTCTCCTCTGACCCACAGGTCTCTCTGCTGCCGGCCTGTTGTGCCGTGTCGTGCTGCTTCTGATAGCACCCATTCTACCTTGCTTACTGGTGTAACCTCTGTATTATTCCCCCCCATTCTCTGACATGGAGACCTCTTCTTTTTCTTCCTCTCTTTTTTTTGTCTGCCGGAGCCGGAGCTTTCCAATTTCAAGACAAACTTGAGCAGAAATGAAGCGGAGAAAGGAGAGATGACCGTGAGGAGGGTGAAGATGGTGCACTGACGAAAGAGGAGCTGGAGTGAGACAGGGCTAGAGATAGATTGAAGAGATGAACTGATGCAGAGAAAAATAATCTGATGCAACCCTACTGATAGAGTGAGGGTTATACTGGCTTCTGGTTTCATGCACTGTCAAAATCAGGCTACCAGTGTATTGAAAAGCCTTTTGAAATAAATGTTAGATGACTGCTTTCAATGTAAAAAAATAAAATAAAATAAAAATAACGTTTCTGGATGTTTAAAATTGAACTTAATCTATTATTCTATTGTAATGTAACATTACAACCATACACATAGGCTATTCCAAGAAGTTGCCTTTCATCAGTCGATTTCCAATTTATTGACGTGGCAAACTGGGGAGATATTTCTCCCTGAGCCTCTGAGTTCCTCTGGCACCGCTCCGCCGCAGGGCAAACCAGATTGGACAGCTGATTTATTCGGAGCCTTGAAGCCGCAGTCGCCTACCCACTGTTTAATGTTTGAGAGTGAGGCTCTGTCACGAACGCAATTACCATCGTGTTTAACGACGACTAAGCCTCAGAGCAGATCCACGTTCCCTTTGAGAGCGTTTTTTTTTACTCCACAACATCCTGTCCTGTCATCCTCTCTGCTAAAGTGGAGGTGTGTGTGCGTGTGTGTGTGTGTGGGAGGGGTGGGGGGGATCAGTACCGTTGTCTTTATCATGACGTGAAAAACTGCCTCATCTTCATTTATCGGTTGTTGTCACCCAGTGTAGATTCTGAATAGGTAAGCTAAGTCAACACTGGTGCCGTCAATCTATCAGTCAAGCTTATCGCCACGACCTTTAACAAGCTTAGGCCTAATCTTTAAAATATCGTCCTGCCATATTGGCCACTGTATTGACATATTTAAATTTTTCACACAAAAATGTCACGTCTTTCGGTGTAGACGCTTCTGAAGTGCCCCGTTATAGCTTTATGACAACCGCATTATAAATTGGCATTTTAACTCCAATAGTTATTAAAATATACAGTATCAAATAACTCATGTCGTTCTCCCTTTAAGCCACGAGAGGACGGCAATAACCCTTAAATGCTCCAGAGGGATTTCCCGCGCAGACAGCGGGCATTATTTATAAATCTCGCCCACGTAAATATTCTCCTTGTCCTTATAGTATTTCATCTTAGCAACGAGCGTTGTTCTCCAAAAAGACAGAACTCTACATGCCCCCACATTCAAATCCCCTTCACTTTGTTATTGCTTTAGCTTCTCTCTCTCTCTCTCTCTCTCTCTCTCTCTCACACACACACACACACTCACACTCACACTCACACTCACACACACACACACACACACACACACACACACACACACACACACACACACACACACACACACACACACACACACACACACACACACACACACACACACACACACACACACACACACATTTCCTGGAGAACAGCCCGCACGCGCATCACGGCGACCAGTCTAATTTCAGTACTAACTAACTCCCAGGACGCTTTGGCGCGCGCGTCACTAAGAGCACGCCTAGAGTTCCGATTCGGGCGCAGATTTGACAGACGCTCCGTGGGCTTTATCATAAACGGCGGTTGTGTTCGTTTACCGACGGTGGCGACGGGAGAGCGCAGCGGAGCGCAGTCGCCGCGAGATGACTGCGTGCGGTGCGAAGCTCCTGATGCCCGCAGGGCCCTGATGCACAGCTACAAGAAAATGAGATGAGGTGCAATGAGGCCGATGGTGGGGGGCGAAAATGTGACAGGGAAAGATAGGGTGGAAAACAGAGAGAGAGAGAGAGAGAGAGAGAGAGAGAGAGAGAGAGAGAGTGTGAGTTTAAATTAGTTTTTTTTTAGTGAGGCTGCTGGAACCTGTTTAAAATTCAAAAAGTCAGCCTTGAAAACCAAAATACATACAAAGAAGGTGAAGATGCTTCACAAAACAAAGCTTGTCACCATGCCATTGAACATAAGTAGAGGGGGCCTATGAATCCTTTCAAATTAAATATACTACATAATTTCAGAGCAATATCTCGCATTGCAGTAATATTCTGTCCTGTAAGCAATTTAATTAAATCAGAAATTAATCGAATGTCCGCCGTAGGCCTAATTTATTTACATATTAATATCTACTCAATTACACAATATTGGACAGGACAGTAACACAATGAGAGTAGTTCTGCTGTTACATGTAAAGAGCTTGATGGGAAACAGGATTCACTTTGAAGTTACAATATGGAAAAAAAGTAAAGCTATTCAAACTACTATGTGAGCTCCCAAACAGTCACCAGCTGAACAGGTCAGCATTACTAGCACAACAAAAAACTGGATGATATGTATACTGTAACCTGCTTAGATATACTGAGGCGTTCTGCACGTATTCACACCACTTCAACACTGGCCGACTTGCGCATTTTAATTAATGAAATCAATTAACAGATGAACCCATGTCTCCAAACAAAGCCAACATCACTCACATGCTGAGGTGTCTAACAAGAACAGATTGCCTCTCCATTTGACCTAAAGGACTTTACACCATGTGTAAATGTGCTGTGTGTGTGTGTGTGTGTGTGTGTGTGTGTGTGTGTGTGTGTGTGTGTGTGTGTGTGTGTGTGTGTGTGTGTGTGTGTGTGTGTGTGTGTGTGTGCGTGTGTGGGTGTGTGTGTGTGTATGTGTTTGTGTATGCAGTGTGTGTTTGTGTAGTTGTGTGTAAGGAAGCGAGAATGTGTATGATGATGTTTACTTGCACATGTGCCGCATGTGTATGCATAATGAAGTAGTTTAATAAGCAATTCCAACACTTCCCTGAGCAATTTTGCACTCAACAAACAGGCAGCAAGAGGGAACTCGGATACGCCACACCATACTGGCTGACTCTTCTGCACAGAGGCTGTTTATATCAAAGAGTGCGCAGGAAGTACAAACTTGTTTGTTTGTCGCCTCATGACAAACAAACATCCACACTATTCATATACAGTACAACACGGTGGATTCTTACAGGGGGCCATTCTTCTTAAAAACAAAAATGTCTCCTCCGAAATTCAGTGTATATGGTTAATGTTCACACCTCATTAATTTTTGGGATATGAGATCTCCTCTCAAGGCTTTGGGTAAGAATGAAAGCTCGGGGAAGCTATTTTTAATCACAACAGGGAGGCCCAGATAGCGGTAGCCTAGCAGTAGAGGAGGGAATTGCCCTGTTTAAATTCAACTTATCTCCCCTCACCTCGGCGCCGCGCGGGAGGACAGAGTAGGACACCAGAGAGGCCAGCGATACTGTGGCTCGGGTTCCCCGGAGGACTAAAACTTCACGGGTTTATACTGACCTCAGAACATCCCCTCCATTATGTATGCTGTCACACATTTCATGTTCACGGATAATGTTTTGTTTTTGTGTGAGAGTGTGCATTTGCTTACTGGCATAGTGGAGGAGTTACACTCTTTAAAAATAGGGTTCTTGGGTTTGCTATATAGAACCATGTACAGTAGAGTACTTTAAAATAGGGTTCTTGGGGTGCTATATAGAACCATGTAGAGTACTTTAAAGAACCCTTGGGAGTTTCTTTGATGGACCCTTAAAAAGGTTTTTTTTCCAGTGTATCACTGACCATTTCTGGCAGAAAAAGATTGTTGCTTTAAAAGGATGAGAATAAAAGCACACCTATAAACTGGTCAAAATGTAGCTTGTAGTAACAATAATTTAAGAAAGCAATCAATCACAATCTGAAGTTGCAGGAAATAGTGGTTTGCAATATGTAGCGGTATACAGAGCCAACAGGGTATCGCGCCATTTTTTGCGCTGATGATGGTCTGAATAGGACCGAAAACGTTTTGCACTTGGGTGGTACTTTACACTCCTCACTGGTTCGATTAAACTTTGCATTTGCAACATTGGTGTGCAAGCTCTCTTTTTGACTGAAGGATTGCAATAGTAGCATAAACATCTAAATATTTCTGAGTTGGCTTTGCTTCAGTATGGAAAGATGCACATTATGGTTTTGGACAATTCATCAGCTCACACATAGCCTAGTTGAACTGAACCCCTCTGAAACAAACTGGTGCATGACTTGTCAGGACAAATTCTTAGAATGAAGAATATCTAATTCTCTCTCTCTCTCTCTCACACACACACACACACACACACACACACAAACACACATCTCTCTCTTCTCTCTTTCTCTCTCTGTCTCTCTCTCTCTCCCACACACACACACACACACACACAAACACACATCTCTCTCTCTCTCTTCTCTCTTTCTCTCTCTGTCTCTCTCTCACACATACACACGTACACACCTCTTTTTTTGTCTCAACTCTTTACTCTTTTTTCTCAGTGTTTTCTGCTGCTGGCCCCAGGCAGTCCCTGAGGGTCATCCCTCCTGTCTCTCAAACCCGTCCTCCTGCTCTCATGTCTCCCTCACTCCTCCCCCTCCTCCCCCTCCTCTGCTTGTCTTTCTGGAACCTTCTTCTTTAACCAGCCTGCCCTTTGGGACATGGGCTGGGGACTTTGGGCATGAAGAAGACAGGCATGGAAGGTGTTTCTTCTCACTAACAGAAAACAACCGAGGGAAAAGAGTCTGTTATGCGGCATGTGTTGTATTTCTATAAAAGTCTATCCTCTATTTCACCATGTTTTATGCATCGACTGCTACTGTACAGCTATTCTCATGCGACTGTCGACTCCTATATGCTCTTTAAACTGACGAAAGGAGCTGTTTCCGTGTGACCTGTCTCCCGCTAGAGGAGTGGGGGTTTGCCTGAGGAGATGGACTGTTATAGACTGGCTCTTGGTCAGCCCTCAGGTTTTTGCCGCATTCTGGGTCAAACAGAATGAATTTAGGATGAATTTCCCCTCTGATGAACATCATTAGCATTTGTGCCGTCCTTCACTCTGAATCCGAACGGACACAATGAATTGTCACCGTGTTGGTTTAGTCTCGGTGCTTTATTGGGCTCTTGTACATCTGTGGGGTTTTTCCAATACAGCTGAGAGAGCGAGAACGAGGCCTGTTGGAGCCAAATAGTGCATCTTCGGGGAAATGAGGCTTGTCAAGGCAACCTGCCGTTTTTCAGGGCCCGTATTTCCCAGTGTTCACTGTGGTTTGG
>NC_085017.1:9439498-9449498 GCF_963854185.1 Sardina pilchardus
GTGAATGGTGCCCTGCGCCTGTTGATGTCCTGGCCATTTCCAGCGTGAAGTCACCGATTCGCTCACATGCGATGAGCTGCCGTGCCACTGCGAGAGTAGAGCCTATTGAAAAAGCTAGCGAACAGCCTCAAATGTTTTTGGGGCAAGGTCTTTCCCACACACTCGCGTCCCCTCCCCTCCCCTCCCCTCTCCTCCCCACTCGGTCTCTCTCTCTCTGGTTGAGTGGCCGCTTGGCTTTGTGTATCATGTGCATGCCTCACGTGCTTGGATGTTGACGACCAGCACACTCCTCCTCAGCGTTCTGGCTCGGCGCAAGCAAGTGCTCGCTCTCTCTCTCTCTCTCTCTCTCTCTCTCTCTCTCTCTCTCTCTCTCTCTCTCTCTCTCTCTCTCCCTCTCTCTCTCTCGTTGTGCGATGATGCCACTCTTCTCTCCTGTCTTGGACGGGGAAGCTGACCCGCTGGCAGGAAAGCATATTGCTATCTCGGCAAGAAAACTACACCCCACCTGGGGCTCCGCTCCACTCTACAGTGGGAACACCATCTGTGTAGTTTCAGGATGCACCATGGGAGACGTAGGCTAGTGCCGTAATCTCTAGCAGCTTGCTCACTCTGCAGTACACTGACCAGTCCCATTTGCAGTCTCTCTGCTCCTGTTGCCTGCCAACCTTGGCAGGGGTGACTGTGGAAAGTGTGGTAACTTTTTAGTCCATTTTCTCAATGCAACACAAGCCAGCGTTGTGGCACTGTGGTTAGTCACATTACAACATACAGACTAAACATTGAGGCCATGGCTGGGTTTCTTAGATAAACAGAACAAATACGTGTCCAGACAGGTTTAGCATGGTCCATTTGTGATTTGGAATCTGACCATCAAAGGTAACATTTTTGGCTCATAATGCCTTGTATACAGCGGATCATATAGGTGTTTACCATCAGCATAAAAGCATGGTTTAATTGTGTGGTTAATCCTACTATCATGCTCAACATTTCATTACCAACACCATCAAATCCATCATACTGAAAGACATGAAATAAGGCCGGTCCTGGTTTAAGTCTCTGCTAATTAAGCTTGTGTGTTGGTGGGAAGTGACTGTTTGAATGGTTAAGTGAGTTCCAAAGGGATTTCAGCGCGGCCCCTCCAACTGCTTAGCTGCAGCCCCGAGCCACCTTTACTGCTGCTCCAGCGACTTCAGCACCACAGCAGTGGACAGCGACAGAATCCTGTTCTCTCTGCCCCCTTCTCTCTCTCTCTCGCTTCCTCTCCCTTTCTCTCTCTCTCTCTCCCTTCCTCTCCCTCCCCCTTCTCTCTCTTTCTTTCTCCCTTTCTCTCTCTCTTTCTCTTTCCCTCTCTCTTTCTCTCCCTGTCTGACAATCTTCCCTCCACTTCCCTCCCCACAACAGGGACCATCCCCTCCCACACGCATGAAACATGCCGTCTCCATTGAGTCTTCAGATGCCATTCATGTGAAATTCATTATTCCACATGCTAAACTCAAAGGGCTCCTCCTCCTCTTCCTCCTCCTCCTCCTCCTCCCTCACACTTTCTGCAGCTCACTCACCAGCAATGCCCCATCCCCCATCCGGTTGGTGGCCACCGCTTTTTTTAGAATCATGGGAATTGTAGTTTTCCTAAATGAAGCCGTGATGGGGGAGTTTTTGAATATCAAATGACCTTGAAGAGATATGCCTCCTTTCTTACTTTAATGCCTCCCATCTTTCTTTCCCATTTGCTGTCTCTTATTCCAAACCTTCCCTCATCACCTGCAAGCCTACAGTATATTCAGTCCCATACCCAATGCCCTAATTGCATTTATCAGGCAGGCTATTCTCAAATGTACTGCTACATTTGTGTGTGTGTGTGTGTGTGTGAGCGTGCACTGCAAAAAACTGCTTGTCTAATAAAATCTAACCAAGTGTTTTAATCTTATATCAAGATAAATAAACTAGTTGGTATTGTTTTCGGTACAAAGACACTTACCTGGTGCTTTCTTTTGAAATCATTTGACTTAATTAAAGAAATGTTTGTTTTAAGTTAATTCTTCCTGAAAACAAGCAAAATTATCTGACCGTGCAGTAAGTAAATTTGTTGTAAAACAAGCAAAATTATCTGTCCGTGCAAGTAAATTTGTCTTGATAAGACTCCTTAAAATAAGTCAAAGTCTTCTTAAATTAAGTGAAATTATATTTTGAGAGAGCGCTACAGTAGGTAAGTATTTTCATACTGAAAACAATACCAAATAGATTTATGACCTTATTATAAGATAATTACACTTGGTTAGATTTCATTTTTTGCAGTGTGTGTGTGTGTGTGTGTCTGTGTGTGTGTGTGTGTGTGTGTTTCATATCTGTTGATGTGTCTTCTGAGGCTTCCGTGATCTGCAGCGAGGTGATGAGATGGTACCTGATGGTCGATCCACAGCAACCGCCACAGAGAGAGTAGATAGAGCCGTTCACCAGAATGCCTCTCGACAGCCATTCCCAACCACAGCGCTAATTAAGTTTTAGCATTCACGCTAGCAGCGCGGGGGCCCAAGAGAGACCCAGTCTGACAACATGTAAACAACATCAAACACCCCCCCTCTCCTGTCTCATGCTATGAACAGGGCTCGAGAGAAGAGACGTGGGGGAAGCACGCTCGCTCGCGGATGATGAGAGCGCGTGGCAGCACCATCACCTGGATCTCCAAGTTCTCAATGAAGCTTACATGACGTCTGCGCCGCCCTCTTGAAAATGGCATTTAGTTCAGTTGGTTGCCTCGCACTTGCGGCACCTCCCCCCCCCCCCCCCCCCCCCCCGTCGTGTTCGTATAGTGATTTATGGGAATGTTCTCTTTTAACAATGGTGTGTGGAAATGTATGTTGAGATCCGATTGTACGGCCAACAATGAGCATCTCATTTGGTACATGATGGTGGAAATAATTGGGGTGATGCAACTCACCTCTCCAACAGTTTTATTGCAGCTCTGGACGCAATCCACCGCTTGCTCTCCAAATCCTCTCTCCTGGCAGCATGCCATCTTTAAGAGCATCGCTCAGTGTTAATGAATTTACTTTTCTTCCCCCCCCCCTCTCTCTCTCTTTCTCCCTCTCTCGCTCCCTCTCCCTCACTGTATCTTCTTGTTTGCTCTCCACTCTATCTTTATTTCTCTTCATGTCTTTTTCTTTTCTCTTTTACTATTTGTAATGTTTTTATCTCTCTCTCTCCCTCGCTTTCCTCCCCCCCTCTCTTTTTCTCCCTCTCCCTCTTTCTCTCCCCCTTTCTCTTTCTCCCTCTCCTCTCTCTCTCCCTCTCCCCCTCTCTCTTTCTCCTTCTCTCTCTCCCCTTCCTCTCTCTATCCCTCTCCCTCCCCCCTTTCTCTTTCTCCTCTTTCTCTTCCTCTCCCTTTCCCCCTCTCTCTCTCTATCCCTCTCCCCCTCTCTCTCTCCCCCTCCCTCTCTCTATCCCCCACCCTCACACTGTAGATGAGTTCCTTCAGCACTCGAGCGCTGACGGTCCTCTCCTCCGTGTTCGGGGCGTGTGGCCTGCTCCTGGTGGGAGTGGCCGTCTCCACGGACTACTGGCTGCTCATGGAGGAGGGCATCGTGCTGCAGCAGAACCAGACCATGGAGGTCAAGATGGCGCTGCACTCCGGACTCTGGAGGGTCTGCTTCGTAGCTGGTAGGTACCCACACACGCGCCCGTCTCAACATATCTCGGCAGTGGTGGAGGGTTTATGGTACCCACAATGTGCCCGTCTCACCAAATCTCATCAGTGGTGGAGGGCTTAGGATAAGAGTAAAGGGGATGGTCTGCACACTGTAATGGCTCCAAAAAAAAATCTTTATTAGTTAAAAGGGAACGTTTCGATCAACAGATCTTCATCAGGAGGGCTTAGGATACCCATACCGCATTCGTTTTACCAAATCTTAGCATAGGTGGAGGGCACTCTCTGGCCAAATATACCTAGATGTCGTCAAACGAGAATAAACTTAATTGCACCCAATTTTATTAATTGCATTTTGTGGACCAAATTATTTAAAATATAATTTTGGTGCAAAATGAATCAACATTAATCATATAAAGTAAGATAATATGAAACACATTTTATAGAATGATGGTTATTTGAGCCATACAGTAATTTGTTTTCAAGTACACTTGACCTGGATTATTTTCAGATGATGGTATGGTGTTCCTGTAGGGAACTGGTAGAGCTAATAGTTGCTGACAAGCCCAAGGAATGTGTATCTGTACTGAACCGTATCACATTGTGAGCACTAAATGAGCGACATTGAATACTTTTAAATATTAAAATACTCAGTGATGTTGGTTGACCTTTTTGTAATGTTATCACTTAACACACGCTGCAACGGTGAAACGAGCTCCTACCAGTTCCTACCAGAGCAGGCCCGCCCCTCTATCTTCCAAAAACCTCCTGAAGACCCAGCTCTTCCGAGAGTACCTCTTCCCCTAGCACTACTGACAACTTGACATGCATAATCCAGCACTTACGACTACCTTCTCCCCTATCTCCACTCTCTTTCCCCTCCCTTGACTTCCCTTCAACTCCTGTTCTATTGTATGCTGGTAGAGTTGCTGCTGCACCAACAATATCCTAGTGGCACTGTACCTTTATTGTGCCTTGATTGTTGCATGTCTCTTTGGATGAAAACATCTAAATGACGAAATGCAAATGTAAATGAAACGCATCATATTCTAAAGCAAATAGTTCCAGTCCTTGATTATGATTGGCTGAATCACATTAGATGCTGTTGTAAAATGCAACACAAACATACACCTTGACTGCATTTCGTTCTATAGTAATGCGCTACCACATCTTAGACAAAAGTTTAGATTTCTTGACAGAAGAATGATTATCTATGAATAAATTGTTATTATCTCGTTGCCTTTGTTTCATGAAATCTTGCCAGGTATATTTAGGAACTGTTTTAGAAAAGCAATAAGCCATTTGAGTCAGTATTTAACACTGATTTTACTACAGGCTCGAGTGGCTAATTGCTTAAACATACTGTGGCCAAACTAGTGGTGAAAATTGCCATTTGTAGAGTGCAGTTAGCATGGAAACATAGCAGTGTTTGTAGTTTTTGGAGCAAATCATCCTTTAATCTTGTGTGCCCAGAACAATGCGTTTGCCTGGCCAGAGTACAGTCCAACCCCTTTCCTTGCATGTTGTCAATACACACACACACACACACACACACAGTCTACGCAAGTGGTTAATCCTCACGAGCCAATCCTACCAGAGACAAATGTTCAGAGTTGGGTTGCACTCAAAGAGAGGTTTGCTTTGTGTGCATGTCAATGAGCCGTGGTAAAGCTGAAGTCTTTGGCTGTGTGTTAGGGGCTATTTCGGCTCTGATGCTGTTGACTCAGGCCCAGTATCTCTGTTTGTAGTCCTGTGCAGTGTTCCGTGACCTCTGTTCGACCTCGTGTCCATACCATGTTTGGCAAATGTTTTCCTCTTTTTTTCCTGTCTCTTCCTCCCCCCTTCCATCTGTCCATCTCTCTATCTCACTTCTGTCCCTCTCTCCTGTCCGTGCCCTGGTCTCTCTCGTTCATTGTGGCTTCTTCTCTGTCTCGTTTCTTGCTCTCCCCCCTCCCTCTCTCTCTGTTTGTTTCTCTGTCTCTGTCTTTCTTCCCCCTCCCTCCCTCCTCTCTTTGCCGTCTCTCGCTCTCTCTCTCTCTTTTTTTCGGCCTGTCTCTGTCTCTTTCTCAGGGCCAGAGAAAGGAAGATGTGTGGCGTCAGAGTACTTCACTGAGCCAGAAATCGAGATTACGACCGAGAACACTGCGAATATCCTCAGTGAGTAGAATGTCAAACGCAGAAGACGGCAAACGCGGTGAAGGACAGTGTTTCTGAATAAAGGCCCCTCCACAAGCGTCCTCCTCACTGATCCCATGATGAGCGCCTATGAGCCCAGCTCTCTTTGTGCTCCCAAATAAACAGCTTATTCGTGTTTTTGAGCTCGTCCTTAACGTCTCCTTCATTCCTATTCTCCTCTCCTCTCCTCTTCTCTTCTCTTCTCTTCCTATTCTCTTCTCTCCTCTTCTCTTCTCTTCTCTTCTCTCCTCTCCTCTCCTCTCCTCTTCTCTCCTCTCCTCTCCTCTCCTCTCCTCTCCTCTCCTCCTCTTCTCTTCTCTTCTCTTCTCTTCTCATCTCATCTCTTCTCTTCTCTTCTCTTCTCTTCTCTTCTCTTCTCTCCTCTCCTCTTCTCTTCTCTCCTCTTCTCTTCTCTTCCTTTCTCTTCTCTTCTTGTACGCACTCCAGAGATGGTGAGGACAGCCACGCCTTTCCCCATGGTCTCCCTCCTCTTCGTCTTCACTGCCTTCGTCATCAGTAACATCGGACACATCCGGCCCCAGCGCACCATCTTGGCGTTTGTGTCCGGAATCTTCTTCATCCTCTCAGGTAGGGGCATGTTCATTGTTATGTAGAGGTGATGGTGCAGTGGTGTACTACCCTGATCCAGTACACATTGCATCAGACTCAGTGAAGTGCTCCCCGCAGTCATCTAGCTGTCTGTTCTCTTTGAGCATTCAAAAAAACACCCTGGTGTTCGTACAGAGTTGTGTTGTTGTGAACAGGAGACCAAGTACACTCTCAAAACGAATGTGCTGGAAATTTGTTTTGGCCCTATCTGACACAGAGATGTGTTAAAAACAACACAAGTTGTGTTATTTTCAACACATATTGTGTAACAAATAACAAAAGCAATGTGTTGGTCCCTATTTGGACACAGAGATGTGTTGTTTTCAGCACATTCATTTGATCAAGCCATACAGTATTCCAGTCCATCGGCGTATTTGGCTTTAGAAGCTATCAACTGTTCATCAAAATTATGACTGTGTCTTTAAATGTCAACATTTTTTTTTTCTTTTTTTTTCATTTGCCACTTTCAGACACCATATGCTGAATGTTTTGCCTCTCCAGCATGCTGAAAAAAAGTGTTGAAATATGTTGAATTTGTGGCGTCCTCAGATAGCAACTCTTCTTGCACGAGGACTAGCCTGAGGTAAAATTAGAAGTCTAAGATTAGAAGTCAAAATGTGTTTCATCTGGAGCTTTCACTCCGTTTTTATTTATGAGGCGATAATTTGGACTTGGAGAGTCAGACTTGTTTAGGAGCCAGATGTAGCCTGTGTGGAAGCGAGCGACACAGCGAGTGTGTTTACTCAAGTGTGTTTGCAGATGTCTTTGCAGATGCCGAATGAGTGGAGATTAGTCGGAGTAGACTCCCTTTTTTATCCACCACTGCTGTGCAGCTTTACGCTGTGAATCTCTTTTAGTTTGTACAATTTACTCACGCACGTTTCTTCGCAGACATCCATTAGAGAGAAATAGCGATTAGCCGGGAACGATTCTTTTGTAAAGAAAACACCGGGTGGCTGTAGGTTGCGAACTCCGTGACGCTACGGTGCAGCGCAGAGCCGGATGTCTTGCCCCGGTCTGATCCGACAGCGGTATATGCGGTCGGTGGTGGTGGCTGAGCCTCCCGCTGTTATCTCTCTCACGCGCGCTGATAAGGCAGGTAGGCGATAACGGCTGCCTCAGTTGCGGACGTGAGATCAGGGAAGCTCGGCGCAAACTTCCCGACACCCGGACTGCGGAGCGCACACACACACTAACACACCCCTGCTGCAGTTATGAAGAGCTCTGACACATTCTAGAACCTTTCCACTCTGATTTGCTCAGGGTTATTGGGTGCAGAGACTCGCTATCTGCTGCATTCATGCTGACAGAATTTTAAAAAGGTATTATGCATACTTTGAAATTTGACCTTCAGTAAATCCTGTAAACAGTTTGCACTGTTTTGCAATAACATTTCACAGCATGTTGTAAATGCTGACCCATCTGGAGATAGAAACGGATAGAAATATTGTTCAAATTTGAGGGGGAAAAAGCAGCTTTACTTTGTCCAGTCACAGAGAAGTAGGCCTAACAGATCATCTGTTAAGATTTAAGTCCAGTATGTAAAATTGTTGTTTAACAGTTAGCCTACTGAGCATCACCTTAACCAAATTCAACATCCTAACCTTAATCTTTACCATAAATTGTAGTTAACAGATTGTCAGCAGATGAACATCTGTGTGTGTGTATCATATATATAGATATAGAGGCCTAACTCTATACAGTAAGTTCTGTTCTTTCTATTTATAACAATATTTAAATAAAGAAAATCATTTCTCATCATCAATTTCTTATAGCTTGCACTAATCGGATGTTAGTGGAATACTGTAACTGCTCTTTGTCTTTTCTGGAGGCTTCCTGAAAGAGAGTTGAGCACTAAATGAAAACCTCTTGTCTTCTTGAGTCTTTGCCTGTGATAGCTGTAACTATGGTTTCTGTGAAATTGTCAAGTTCCCCGGATGTGAAACTGCGGCTCGGTCAACCAACTACTTCGCTGGACACTGGCAGACAGAACAGCCGTCTAATTGGTTGTTTCTCATTTGATGCGTGAAGCGCTTGGCTACTCCTGCAGTCAGCTCTTGCACAGGCAGAAGATTCATACACAGGCACAAGTAGAGAGTTTTTTGGCCCCAGTCGTGGCGCGACTGGCAGGGGCACCTGCACCGCACACCGACGACCCGGGTTCGATTCCCGCCCTGTGGTCCTTTCCGGATCCCACCCCAACTCTCTCTCCCACTCACTTCCTGTCTCTCTCTCTCTACTATCCTATCCGATTAAAGGCATAAAAGCCCCAAAAATATACTTTAAAAAGTGGAGGGTGTTGTGTACTACTAGGCTGTGGATAAGGGAACAAGAGTATAGAGCCTTTCTTAGCTACACAGGACTGGCCAAGGTTTGCATTGTAGGACACCAGGAATGGAATCGTTTTTCCTATGCTGTGTGTATCCTACTCATCTCATGTTCCATCTGTAAAAGTCAGGGGTATGACCAGCAAAAAAAAAGACACAAAATACTACTTCACGGATCTCCCTCGTTTGAGACAGTTCCCCACCACTTCTTTGGTGGTTAAAATTTAATTCCTCTCCTCATGCTTGTACAACGCACATCACCCAAAATGGATTGTGCATCCGTCTGGAGAGACAAAGAGCTAAACGGGGTGAGTGTTTCTGACAAAGGCGGAGGCGGCGGTGCCAGCTTTTCTCCCCTGGCCCTCTCTTAAGCAGACCGTTCTCCAGTCCAGCTTGTGTCCTGAACCGCTCCGCGCCTGGCCCGCAGGAGAGCTGCCGCTGGGAAAT
Organism: Sardina pilchardus; assembly: GCF_963854185.1. Taxonomy (NCBI): domain Eukaryota; kingdom Metazoa; phylum Chordata; class Actinopteri; order Clupeiformes; family Clupeidae; genus Sardina; species Sardina pilchardus. Next base: position 9,448,700 of record NC_085017.1, read on the forward strand.
ACTCATCGAGCCAGATAGCCGGGCCGTGCCGAACTGAGACGTTTTCTCTCTCTCTCTGTCTCTCTCTGTCTCTCTCTCTCTCTCTCTCTCTGTCTCTCTCTCTCTCTCTCTCTGTCTCTCTCGATCTCTCTCTCTGTCTCTCTCTCGCTTTGTCTTTCTCTCTCTTTCTTTCTCTCCCTCTCTCTTTCTGCCTCTCTCTCTTTCTCTCTCTCTGTCTCTCCCTCTCTCTCTCTGGTACCATCTGCCATCATGGCTGGTGCCGCCGCTGAGGTCATCTTTGCGATCGGTCCCATTGTGGACGGTACGACGTTACTGCCGCTGCTGTAGTTGTCACCGCGACGATCAGCGCTGACCACTCGGGTCAGTGTAGCAAGTAGAGAAAGAAAGAGAGAGAGAGAGAGAGAGAGGGAGTGTGTGTGTGTGTGAGTGTGTGTGTGTGTGTGTGTGTGTGTGTTGTTATCTATATGGCTGCTTGGGGTCTCAGTTCATCTCCACTATCCCACTGCAGCAGCCGAGCAGGATGTCAGACACACACTGTGTAGTCTTTCCTTAGTGGTGCTGTACTGCAGATAACTGCTGCTGTGGTGATGGTGGTGTGTGCGAGAGAGTGTGTGTGTTTGTGTGTGTGTGTGTGTGTGTGTGTGTGTGTGTGTGTGATATTGTCCACATGTCTCTGCAAGGCGTTAACAACACCGAGGCCATGGCTTTGATTCCTGGCGACTACTCAAACTGACTAAGTGCACCCTTCATTCGGCTGTATGTGATTCTTGATAAAAGCATCTATGCTAAATAAATAAGG